>NW_027526203.1:374877848-374885348 GCF_048455015.1 Haemaphysalis longicornis | reverse complement strand
CGAAAAGCAAGAACGCCCGTGTGTACGAGGTTTCGGCGCACGTTAAAGATCCCCAGGTGGTCAAAATTAACCCGGAGCCCTCCACTACGGCACGCCTCATCGCCTGCGTTGCGTCGGCGTGTTAAATCCTACAATCAATCAATCAATTTTGAGGAAACTTTTTACGCTCTATCGCCACTGTCCAGGACAGTAGTGCCCGTTATCAAATACGGGGGCTAAGCGCGCAGCAGGCTGATTGCAGCTAGCATGATGCCCTCCAAGGTCACCCTGCTCAATAGCGACGCAGCGCAAAAAGGCGCCTCCAAGTAATCGGCCGGCGTCGCTTTTTGATCAAGCATTTCCAGGAAATGTAGGCCGAACTCTCAAACGCTTTTGAAGAAGTGCGCATGAGCGCAGTTTACTGACTTTGCAGCCAGATAGTGCAGTATGCACCGGAGGCTGTGCTCTCTGTTGTTCGTATTTATTTTAATCCCCCCGTAAAATCAGTGTTCTGAATACGAAGATATATTTTATGATTACCCGACTGTGTTGTGTAAGCATATTGGTCAGCTTGTCGTGTAGTAAAGGACCCCTCTTATCCTTGTCTACATGACGTACGGTCGGCTTTCACTTGGATGTCTCATCATAAACCCTGCAAAATGTACCCGTTCATTTTTTTGCCTTTTGTTGGGCAAATAAATGCCCCTCATTCAGTCTTTAATCATTGTCACGTCTCCTCTACATGCACACTCGTTCGATACTGCTTATCTGAAAAGCCAGCAATCTTCTGTAGCTCCATTTTGCTAGCAACGTCACATTATCATATCTGTATATTTATCTTGAGAATACTTGTGGTCCCGCGAGCCTTAATTTAAGATCGAAAATAGTGGAGTCGCAACCTCGCTTCTATGCATTTAACTTGTGTGCGTTTGTAGGGGCTTGTATATGTGTGTTTAGGCCAAAGTGTTCTATTTTCGTTCTGTGCAACCAAGGCTATCCCTCTGTTTCATTCCTTTGTGAAACGGCTACAATGCCTGCCCCGCTGATTTTTTTGTTTTTGTTTTCTCTTTTTTTTTGTATTCCGGGTGCCAGCATGAAAGCCGTCGGACCATTACTGGACACGCTAATAAGGTATTAAGTATCCTTATTAGCTATTGATTATCTTTATTATTATTAACTACAGAGCCACGTGCAAAGAGATGTTTGCTCACTGTTGGTCGAACTGCATAGCCGGGCTAGAAGTGAGCGCTACCGGCGACCTGAAGAGTTGCTGGTCGTACGTACGCCCTCAATCTGTAGGCGAAACCGTGGACCTCCTCGGTAACAGTGGCGATAACCTTAAAGTCGTGGCTAATGCCTCTGCAGAGCAGTTCAGATCTGTATCTTTTCGTTTAATCTGCGATAGAATGCCCGTCGGCATAAAAAGCTCTCTGTTTCAAAAGGGTCAAGTCGATCCTTTTTACAGCTACTCTTCTGCGTCGTCTATATCCTGCGTTCCAAGAATTAGTGATGAGGACAACGCCCCCCCCCCCCCCCCCCCCCCCCCCCCCCGCGCACGAAAACGCTGATCGTGCTACCCTGGTGGCAATGCTCCTTCCAGTTGAACCTTCCGGGTGGCTGTTAATTACGACGCTGATACCAGTATTTATTAGTTCAGTTCAATCTGCTACATTCCTGGGTTCATGGAAGGTTGGCCAAATTCTTCCTGCCTATTAAACTAACTTGAGGCGTTTTTTTTTTTTTCGAAATGAGCCAGATCCAGCTACCGAAACGAAGTCGGATAAAACTGGAGCGGCAAAAAAAAAAAAAAAAAAAAAACGCAACTTTCTCCTAAAAAAAAGGTGGCAGGAAAATAGTTGAGATAACGCCTTGAAAACGTGTACGCAGGTAGTAGTTGGTATAGAAAATGAGCCAGATCCTGCGGTTTCACGCATCAAAATGAGCCAAATTCATTTGCCCAATAAGGGTTTGCTTTTGACTTGGCTGTTGAGACTGTTTTGTTGGTGTTATCGGAAGTTCTTCTCTTTTTTTGTCTTATTATTATGATTTCAGCCGGCAATTAGGAGGTCGGCGAAAGATCTGTCCCGAGATGTCAACGATGAAGTGAACGGAAGAACGGAACGAAATGAAACTGTGGGATGTCATACAATGATTTCATTTCGTCTCACCCGTCCCTATGAAATAACTATCGTTATATTTATTTTTTTAATCATGTATTTAAGATTTTAGTGCTTAGCTAAATAACCGCCGCTTACAAGCCCTGGCAAATCTTCCCCCTCCCCCCATCCTGAGAGTACGAACCACTTCATTAAGATGAAGAAGAAAATATGAGCGGCCTTCTTGTGAAGCGTTTTGCAAATTCATGGCAAAGCTATGAAGAGCTTGCTTACTTCGTGAGTGCCTTCAGGCGTACCCAAGAAAATTATCCTAGGGAAGAATTCTAAAAAAAGCTGCTAATGGTACCAACAGGACTCACCTTCTCTCCATATATAGTTCTACTGTTCTTGAAGCCCTGTTGCATATTTTAATGCTGTTTACTCCAAAATTCAACCGCACCTTAATTGAAAGTGAATTTAAGCAAAATTTTCATAAGAATGTTGCCTCAACTTAAATGTTTTAATTCAGTTAAGCCAAATTCAAACTTATCATCCCAATATTGCTCAAACCCCCGGCATAATTTTTTAATTACTTGTGGCCATAAACTTCCCCTAGCTGACAGGTAAAATATATCACGTAGTAGCTTTGACGGCGTTTTATTTAGGTCCGGTTACAAACTTCCTCTTGTTTTTCAAATTCGCGTTAGGTGGCTCTGGCTCATTTCGAAAAAAAAAAAAAAAAACGCCTTATTTTGCTACATATAATACAAGCAACTTCCGACGCATTTTGCGTCCTTGAGCGGTGTCTAAAGTGTCTGATATTGTTCGACGCGACATTTCGTGCCCCAGAGCAAAAGGTATGTTTTATAATTATTTCCAAAAAGCATGGATTTATGTCCGGCCGTTCCATAGCTACTAGTCGTGTTGCCTTCGTGGAACGAGCATCCGAGTGGTTCATTGTCGAAGACAGCCCGCAACTGTGTACTTTGACCTGATCAAGGCTTTGATGTCACCAGGAACCACTTGCTAATTACAAAACGCTTTCTCTCCAACAAAGATACGCTTTTCTCACCCTTTTAGTAAGCTAATTTCCATGCAAATTGACCCGCAACGTCAATGTTAAAGCTCAACAATCCTATAATCACCCCTCGACGAGTCGCCTACCGCAGGGGTCTCTTCTAGGCGTTGTTCTGTTTCCTTTATTTGTTAGGGATGTTCCAGCCGGGACATCGCATTATTTTTTCTTTTGAATTCTTTAGTATGTCTCTCATTTACCTGTATAAGGAAGTTATGTTTTTCTTTGTATCAGGACAGTCTGGGTCGTGTTTCATTGTACGTAAACGTTCTTTTGTTTTTTAGTGCGCAGTACTTAAGCGCCTGCTCTTGTGGTTTCACGGTGCCGTCGCCCCTCGTTGTTACAGAGCGAACGAAGGGGTCACCGAGAGCAAAACAGATAGAAAGAGCAGAAAAGCGCAGCAGGAAAGTATGGCGAAAGTGGGAGGGGTAGGGCGGTATGCCGAGACGGCCCCATGCATTTTCCCTAGCGGCGACGTGCTACGAGACAACCGGAGAACGAAAAGGCCACCGAAGATAGAGCGAGCAGGAAAGCGGAGGATGAAAGTATGGCGAATGACGAGAGGCATGGACCCCCGCGGCGACACTCTACAAGACAACGCCAGAGTATATCGCGCGCATTCGTGCGTTTGCTGATGAGGCGATCACTTCGCGAAACGCAGCAAGAATGCGCCGTCACACAGAATACGGCAGTTCGCCCTGCGCACAAATTTCGCATTAGCGAGTATCGTAATCGTCAGCCAATTTTTTTTATCCCAGCACAAACACAGAGGTTATCGGCTGTTCGTGAGTGCGTTAGTTAGCTCTTTATTTATTTATTTATTTATTTATTTATTTATTTATTTATTTATTTATTTATTACCCATATAAATGATCAGATTCCATCTCGACGTTAACACATACGTGGACTGTACTACGTACTTATTCAGTAAAACCCTGTTAATAAAGACTCTGTTCGGTGCGTTCAAGGTAAGTGTTCATTCACAATGAAGGAAGAACAGTGTGTAATACTATCTGGATCGGCGCATGCGATAACGTTGACAAGGGCGATTACACAGCTCATAGAATCGCGTGTCCGATTTATGGGCCCCCTCCACTTCTCCCCCCCCCCTTTTTTTTTTCTCACCTGACCACTCAAAGCTGGTACCGAAACCAGAAAGCTGATTGTTACCAGTTTTGTTTAACTTAATATATACAGCGTAGTGGAGGGGGTAGTGGCTGGGAAATAGGGTTAGCGGAACACTGCGAAGCAATTTTATTCCGTTTTTGGGGCCACTCAACAAGGGCCAGGCGCATACGGTAGTGGCCAAACATTTCTCCTCCCCTAACCCTCCACTTCGCACGCCGGGCAGGATGCTTTGTTTTATGCATTCCAAACGCCGCCAATGACTGCGTGGGCATGAGAGAGAGAGAGAGAGAGAAAGAGAAATAGGCAGCCCGCCGGGCTGAGTAGAAGAAGGAGGGGACAGAGATGCGAAGGAAGCAGCGCAGCGAGCGGAAAGAAGGGAACCTAGCTGAAAAGAAAACACGCCACTCGAGCTAAGCTCCCCCTCCCGGCCCTTCCTCCTTCACCTGTCCTTTCGCACGGACTTGTGCACGCTAAGCATGATTGCGAACGTGTTGCTTCTTCTCTTCGTCTCTCGGCTTGTGGCAAACACTCTGCAAGGTTCGCCGGCGCGGAGTCTGTAATTCAGCGCCGGCGAAAGGCAGAGATCGGCGCCGGGCGAGAGCGCGCAAATCAATAACGCGCGCGAGATAAGCAGACGGACCGATCAATCTTTCACTTTTACTTCTCACCGAGTTTATTGTCCTCGTTCCTTCTGCTCTTCTCGGTCGGACCAGCGTCCCCCTCGTCCGTCTTCCATTTTACTCGCTTCCCCATTTCTTGCAAAGTCTTACTCTTGTTGCGACTACGCGGCTCGAGCGCCCATCGATCAGGAGCTGAACCCGCTCCGGGAAGGCCTGCACGCGCCCAGCGAGTCGCCACACGGCGCGTTTGTTCTGCTGCAGCTCTGCGCGACTACCTCCTGACCAGAGACGAGTACACCCGCTCTTTGGGTTAGAAACTGTTTGCGGTCAATTACTGCTAACAACTGTCTGGCCACAGGCCAACTATCTCCACATCGTCACCGTCATCAGCCGTTGTTTGCCCTCTGAAGGACCTCAAACCTTTCTGTGTAGCCCAGTATTGGTCCATACCTTATACGTGAACGCCCTACCCACTGGACTCGTATTGCGCCACCTTCAGTTGGCCCGTTTATTGGTACTTCTCTTTTTCCCGTCTGTCAGACGCATCGCATGAACCCTGTCCAGCTCCGCTTATACCCCTTAATGTCAACTGTAATGTCCTCCACTTGTGTTTGCTCTCTAGTGCGTGCTACTCGCTTCCTATTCATGCTCCTATCGTATATCTCTCCTTATGCCTTGGAGATAATCTAATTGCTCCCTTGCTTCCACCCCCTCCACCTCCCCCGCTCGACGTGATTATGGGCAGCTGGTTAGGGGTGTGTTCGTTAACATTAGCCTTTCAGGGCAGCAGGTAAGCTTCTGCCCATCATTCTGAGTGCTGCAAACGCACGCGGTATTAGTCTAATGTTTTTGTGTCACTTGTCTTTCGGGGTTTCTTGACTGCGTTTATTCTGCCTCTTGACTCAACGTAACTGTAGCTCCCTTTTAGCAATGTTTCACAGTTCACTGGCTCCGCCGAGGCGCCGCTTCTGTGCTCGCATGTTGGAAATTGCTAGTCCTCCATTCGACCTTCCAGCCTACCGTAGAACTTCATTTGCGTTATTTTCACTCATTTGTGGCCCGTCTTTACGGCAATCACTTGAAAAAACAGTGTCTTGTTCCGTCTGGCCAAATTTTCATATTATTATTTTCCGTTTACGCGAATTCCTAGCTTCCCCCTTGCCGCCAAGTGGTTTAAAAGCCCTTTCAAGGCAAGCTGGAGTGAACTTTAGGGAGATTGTGTCTTTCAGTGTGTTATCTGGCCGCTTTCTTGTCTGTCATGTGTTTTATGTAATTTCGGTTTATTAGTTACTCTATTTTTTTTCCTTTCCTTTCCTTTCCTTCCTTCCTTCCTTCCTTCCTTCCTTCCTTCCTTCCTTCCTTCCTTCCTTCCTTCCTTCCTTCCTTTCTTCCTTCCTTCCATTGTGAGGGAGTGAGTGTCTGCGTTTTAACGTTTTATACACTTGTCTTCTAATCATACCTTCTCAGCTGTGCAAACAGCAATTCAGTCAATTTCGCCGCTGTTGCTTTCTGGTGAAAACTTTGGACAACTCAGCACAACCTTGTAGGCTCGATTCACAGCCCGCGAAACAGTTATTTCTAACGAACGCCTAAACAAGGCGCTGATAGTCAATTTGATGAAGGATGTAGGCCTAAAGCGTAGCCTAAGGCCATTAGGTTGTTAGGTAGTTCATTGTCCTTACAGAGGCACCCATCTTAACCAACATGCGATGTTTGAAATTAAGCTAATCGTCGAGTCGTCTTGAAGCTGATAGGGCCGCCCCATCGTTCCTTTGTTAACGTCAATTGATTGATTGATTGTGGGGGTTTAACGCGCCGACGCAACGCAGGCGATGAGGCGCGCCGTAGTGGAGGGCTCCGGATTAATTTCGACCACCTGGGATCTTTATCGGCGCCGAAATTTCGTACACACGGCGTTTTTGCTTTTCGCCTCCATCAGAAAAGCGGCCGCCGCGGCCGGGAATCGAACCCGCGACCTCGTGCTCTTTGTTAACGTCAAGAGGTGCGCCACGAGCTGTCTGTCCCTTTATGCGCAACTGGCCTCCTGGATGGAGCAGCATTCTCTTCTGCACGAAGTCAATTCTATGTGAACACAGCGTCAAACTTGCGGTGTCGCAGTGTTGTATCCGCCACTGCCAAGTCATTCAGCGACGCACTGCGGATCGCGGAAATAACGAACTGGAGATCTTCCCGCACCGGGAGAACTCGTCAGTGAGTACGCGGGCACCAGTTCTGGTCAGGCCATACGACGTCACTGGAAAAACACTACGGTCGCAAACGCATCACGCCTCAGCGAACTGGTTACCAGCCTGCTGCTGCACGCCTTACCTGCCCTTTTTCTTGTCACACCGGGCGTGGTCGACACATGCAGCACATTCTTCTAGCCTAGAGCTTAGAGTGCCTGCAATGGATGCGTATGCGCGCCGGTACCACCATGACAATTATGGGTCGCTCAGCGCGTCGCATGCGCACTGCGGAAGGGGTTGGTTAAACGTAGTAGTAGAATTTGCGATGCTCTGCCGGAATTTAGGCGCACTTTTTGATTGATTGATTGTAGGGGTTTAACGCGCCGACGCAACGCAGGCGATGAGGCGCGCCGTAG
>NW_027526203.1:374580103-374877748 GCF_048455015.1 Haemaphysalis longicornis | reverse complement strand
CGGGAGAACTCGTCAGTGAGTACGCGGGCACCAGTTCTGGTCAGGCCATACGGCGTCACTGGAAAAACACTACGGTCGCAAACGCATCACGCCTCAGCGAACTGGTTACCAGCCTCCTGTTGCACGCCTTACCTGCCCTTTTTCTTGTCACACCGGGCGTGGTCGATACATGCAGTACATTTTTCTAGCCTAGAGCTTATAGTGCCTGCAATGGAATGCGTATGCGCGCCGGTACCACCATGACAATTATGGGTCGCTCAGCGCGTCGCATGCGCACTGCGGAAGGGGTTGGTTAAACGCAGTAGTAGAATTTGCGATGCTCTACCGGGATTTAGGCGCACTTTTTGGCATTCGTGTGTACAATATGTCAGTGTAAATTAAACGTACTCAGGTGGCCTAAAGTTTCTGTAGCCATGTGCTCCGTGCGCGTGAAATTTCAGGTGTAGTCTCGTGCAAGAAACCTGAAGTTGAAGAACGGATTTCTGTAGTATTTTTATAACTGCTAATGCTAAGGCTGTGAAGGGTCATCCACGTGGAACACAGCCATCCGTCAACAGAGGAAGCTATACAGCTTTATCGGGAAACTGAATTCGTTATGGTCCTTCGCTTAAACCAAGGACCACCTATGTAGCGCTATCGCTCTACCAACTTAGCTAATCAGGGGGATACCTATTCGTAGCGCGAGAACGAATTAGTCGATACAGCAAAGTGAGGGACAAGTGCTACGCGACCAATTTAGCGGACGCCCCAAAGGTGGAGTAAGTTTCTGCAAAGTAAATTGTGATAGCAACTATAAATTCAGCCATACTTCTACGATAGAAAGTCACGCAGCTCTCTCAATAAACTTCTCAGCTCAAAAAACCAATCAACAAGGTGCGTTCTTGTTCAGGATTGACTGCAGTTTGCTTGAATGTGTTGGTTTTACTTTTCAGAAATGTTCCCCACCTCGTAGGCTTCCCTATCACCATATTGATCCACCATCACCCTAGGTCAGGAGGTAACCCTTTCCCACGAGAAAAGGTTATCTTCTTGGTGCATGCTTTTTCTAAAAATGCACCCCCAATGCAGTGTAGAACTTGTATGCACTGATCGGAAGGGACGCCTTCTCAACTTCCTTGTTCCTTCATTCTGAAGGGATGCCTTCTCAATGCACCTTCTCAACTTCGTGAACGGGATGAATGATTCCTATCATTTTAGTCACCTGTGCCCTGAGATAACTTTAACTGAGTGTGTAACCCCCGTTACAGATCGTGTGAGCACGAACAATCGGAATTTTGTGCATAACATTGGATTTCACCTTTCTAACGTTGGCAAAAATGTCTGACTGCAATTTATGTTTGTTTTTGGATGCCCTACTCTGTGTTCATAGCTACTCTGTAAATGCTGTAGTTTTCAGTGACCATTGCCTTGTATCTGCCTCGTATGGTAGCCAATAGTGCAGAGTCGTCGCCTGCACTAGGAATTCTGAAAATCTAATAATCCCTTGCTGTCCCATAACCATTTTTAAAATCGTGTGCCAGGAATTATGCAATATTCAAGGAACCGCTATGATCTGCCTATATTCGCATGCTGGGAATTATTTATGCCGGAAGTGAAAGTCACTGCTATTAAAGAGGCCACAGTAATGAAACTCGAAAACAAAGGAGACCATAAGTTATTAAAGTAATTTTTCAAGAGAACTTTATGAACTTGAAATCCGGTATCCTGGTAAATATATGAATGACATTCGGAATGTGAAGACACAGTTACAGGTTTTTAATTCTGTGAAAAACCGGGGGGCTCTAGTGGGGGTGCGATCACAGCGCTTTACTGAAGGGCAACCATGTCGCTGGTCTCTTGGCGATGAGCGCTGTCATGCCCTGTCTAATCAAGTACTTGAAGTTGAGTACAAGGGCAAGATTACTGATTACCCTAGTGTGATAATGATGGCATTCATGAATTATTGTAGAACCCTGTTCCAAGCTTCTAAAAAAGCGGCGAGTGAGGAATCTATTGACAAATTCATTACTTTGCTGCCTAAAACAAACAATGAAGATTGTGATTTTGCTGACCAGAGACTGGCACGCGAGAATTGGTGTGTAGTATTAAATCAGCGGCGAAAGGCAAAAACTCAGGACCTGATGGTCACACCGTGGAATTTTACCAGACATTGTTTTTTTTTGGCTCCATTTTTACTTAAAGTTTATCGCAAGGATTACAAGATTTGATATATTCCACCTTTTATTCTTGGAAGCCACACTGTTACAGATCCGAAGAGTAATGCTCATGATAAACGGCGTAACGTAGAATGATATCGTCAAATTTCTTTATGTAATTTTGGTTATAAACTATTTTCTAAGGGTTTCGCCCACCGTCTTCAAAATGCAATGAGCTCCTAGTTGGGGACGATCAGACATGTGGCATCCGCGGACAATCTATTCAAGCTAAACTTCACATTGCAAGGTCTGTACTATAGTAGGTTTCGGGTACTTCAGCCCAAGTAGCCCTATAGCAGCCCAAGTAGCCCTATAGGGCTACTTTTGCTGAAACCTATTAAAGTACTATAGTACACTAGATTTGGCAAAGGCTTTCGATCGCGTGAGTCACCAATACCTCTTTTAGATGCGACTGCATCTCATTCAGTCGCCTTGTCCCTGCATCCGGCGTCGGCGTTGTTGTCGGCGTCCGCCCCTCCCCCATTCTCCTCGCCGCGTGAGCTGCGCTCTCCGCCGCTCACCCCCTCTCCTCTCCGATAGGGAACACTCTCTCGCGAGGGGCATTGGATTGGATTCGAATGGATTGGCTTGGCTTGGCTTGACTTGGATTGAATTGGATTTGGATTGGATTGGATTAAAGTGGATTGTGTTGCGTCATAGCCGCGGCAGGCGCACTAGCGCCGGCGCGTCCCCTCACCGTTATACGCGCTATAAAACGCGGTGCCTGCGCCGCTCCGCTCCATCGTTCCAGCGCCGTTCCTCCGCTGTCCAACGCTGCAACGTGAACCCTCTATGCGTCGCATCTACACAGGGGTTCCCGCGAGGGGAGGTGGGATTTTTTGTCCTCTACACGTCTGAACCTAGGACCATGTGTTACCGGTGATATTAGAATCTGTTATGCCAATGAATCGACAACAGCGACAGTCAACAATCGATTAATCTAACTAATTCACCTTCTTTAATCGGTTCACCAAGGAGGCACATATGGGCACTCTGTTTTGCTTATACCTGGAATGGTTATGCATGCGTATAATACAGTACAAGAATGTCCGTGAGTTTACGCTATCGTCGTTTGATATGAATTAATGAATGAACAAATTTTTATTCCCTAGTCCAAGACACCACTGAGTCTGGCCTTCTCCAGGGCCAGGTTGACCAGACGAACCTGGTATTCCACGCACGAGCTGGCCAGAGCTGCCGCCCATAGCTCAAGCTTTTTCTCTGGTGTTGTGTTTGCACGCCAATTGACAATCCTAACATATGGCGATTACTTAGCTTTCTTCAGCACTGACAAGGCAAGCGTGGCGAAGGATGTTGGTATTACACAATAATTTGGCGAGGTTTCAGGTGCTGCCCTGAACTTCCAGGAGAGCTGTGGCTTTTGGTTGGGAGAATTGGTCATGGCACCCGATCACCCGATCGGCTCGCAGGAATTATTTGTAACAATGACCTGACGTATTCAGGTGGTCCCCTTTCACAGTTTCGGGATACTGACTCACGCTAGTCGGATCAAGCTGTGAAGGTACAGCGCCAAACGACTGATTGGCGTGGACGGCAGCTGTCCATCTTTTTCTTGAGCTTGGGAGTGCAACACGCTTCTTGTAACCCAGCTTCTTTATGTCTTACGGGGTTTACATTTTTCTCGCCTCAGGACAGAGGCTTTTCACCGGATTTTCGCAACGTTTATTCGATGTTCGCGTAGTGAGCCTATGTGCAGTGACAACCGTTTTCCTACCGGTTGTTTGAGGGGGTTTGGGTTTGTTCATTTTGTTTGACAGCTTGCTTCTCGTTTATTCTACTTTCGAGGTGTTCAACATCCGTTTTTGAGAGATGTTTGCTACCACGTCTCGTCCGTTTTCTCCCTAATAATGTTGTGTCTTCGACGTCTGTGGAAGCACTCTGAGGTCCACGGGGTTTGCTTAAAGTGTTTGACGGTTTCCGCTTCTTACAGGCTCGTTTTACCGGTGAGTACGCGTTAAATGCTTCGTGCGAGTCTATTTCTGTTGCCCTTGTTTCGGCCCTTTTTCCCATCGCTTTATATCGTATGCCTTACCCCCAGTGCCCGTACCACGGCGTCCTCAATAGAGTGTGCAAAATGTGTGCTCCGCTAGATGTCAAGACATTTTTCGTTAAATGACACACTGGTACGCTCCCTGTTAAAACTATAATGCAAGACTGTTGTATTCGTATAGCTTGGTCAACAAGTTGCCGCCTCTGTTCATCTGTTGACGCCCAGAAAGAATAGGTCACTGATTTGTACAGTTCAGGGATGAGCATCCCTGCAGTCTACAAAACAGTGACTTGTTCTTGATTCTTGTAAAGACAGAACTCTCTTTTTCTGGGGCATTTTGAAGCGAACACTCAGAAAAGATATTGATATCACGCCATTTTCAGTCCGATTTTTGCCATTCGGGTTTCCTGATGAGCCACCCTATGACATATTTCTTTTCATTGATCTGTACAGTCTGTAACACTGTTGATTATGTGGTAGGCATGCCGAGAACGAGAGATAGAGCGAGAGAGAGAGAGAGAGAGAGAGAGAGAGAGAGAGAGAGAGAGAGAGAGAGAGAGAGAGAGAGAGAGAGGAAAACATTTATTGAGATGCAAAGGTGGGAGCGGACCCGTAGTTCAGGAAGCCATCTGTTGACCGCGCCGTCGTAGCCCGGATTACAAGGAGTGCTTGGCCCTCCAGGCGACCGCTAGACAGCAGTATCTCCCACTGCTCAGGGGAAATGGCATTTGAAAGGGGTGTTGCACGTCGGGGTTTTTCTTGGAGTCCACTATGATATGGCGGAGCGTACCTAATTGAGTACAAAATTTGCATTTGGCTGCGCACTGTGTTGTGAACAATAAATGCAGTCTTACGGTGTGTACGAAAGTGTCTGTGTGAATTTGTCTCAGCGTAATTTCTTCACTTTTGCTCAGTGATGTGTAAGGGCTTGGGAGTGTCTGTATTTTCGTCCTGTAATATTGGGTGATTTCTTGATCGCTTAGAAGAGGTGTGGCGGGTGCCGGAAACTCAGTGGCTCTGTGGGCCAGATCTCAAGCCTGTTGATTGGCGAAATTGCTACCCGTTAGGGAGGAATAGGCAGGGGTCCACGCGATGTTTAGTTGGTGCTTTTGGTGGTGTCTCTGCAGCTCCCGGAGTGCCGTGGGAGCCAGCCGTCCTCACAAAAGACTCCGGCAAGCAGCTTGGGAGTCTGTGATTACAGTTCTAGCAGAACATTGGTTGATGGCTAGCCACCTAGATCTCTTAAAAAAGTCGTGTTTCCGAGAAACTGGGGCGTTTGTACATAGTGTGTATAATTCTTTCGACCAACTACCTGACTGGCTCCCTCCTTGCAACGCTTGTGTGTGTTTGCCTGAATTTCGATATATTTGTGCTCGCCCCAATTTAACAGTATTCTCCTGTCTGCTTCACTATGTAATGTCCTTGTACTGTGGTTGTGTTTGGGCATATTTTCTTATGCAACGAAGAAAAAAAAGTCGCGATGGTGGACGGGATACGTTTTGGGTTTGCGTTATGTAGGACCCGGTTTCCAATTCCCCGCTCGCCTCGTTTTTTCTTTGATTTTATCTTGTTTCCGCTGTAGCCCATTTTTGTGCCATTTCTTGGTCACGCCGATGACGGAAGGAGCGCTTTGGAATAATACCTGGGTCATTTAATGCTTTCGAATTAGTTTCGACCCTCTTATTTTGAACTTTATATTACATTGGCGCGCGCATACTTCTGAAAAGAGCACCGCGGTGTATTAGTTGGACTCACGGTGGTGGCCTAATTGGTTCTTGGGTCCCCTTGCTTATGCTTGCAGCTAGTGACATAGGTATGGTGAGCATATTCTGATGCGCAAACCCAGAACGCGCTCTACAGATAGGTTTTCAGTTCGCATAGTATCTGTATCATTGGATCATGATAACGGCACGTCCAAAAGGCATGCTTGGTAGATGGGACGTCAAGAACTGTCTCTCTGTGGACGTGTGCATTCTACACAGGGAAAATGAGCGTGTCGTGCGAGCCAGAGCCACGACCCAGGAAAAATTCGAGGTTTCCCCTAAACGGGTCGTCTATGATACATTCTTCGAGAAAAAGGCACTCACGGCACAAACAAGTACATGTTAACGGCGCAACACAAACACAGGTCACACTGTACAACAACCGGAGTTTAATACAAGAAACAAATGGCGCATTTGTAATAACAGCCATAAATACAAAAGAAAAACAACTGTAAACACAAAAAGAAAATTAAGGCCTCTAATACAGCGCCGTAATTCTCCTGCATTACACTACCAGCATTTAATGTGGTACTTCGGTGAGCTTGTAAACTTTCGAAAAAGATAATATTGTCAATAATTGGATTTTCCATTGATGTTGAAGCGCACATTTGTTTAATACTTCAACATAAATTACGACACGGGGACAACTGTTTAGGAAAAGTGGGTTTTGCTATCTGCATCTTATCAAAATGTCTAGTAATTTTGTGTATTGTTGAAATTGGCGTTTTGTGCGAAAAACCGATACGTGGGCTTTGAGATGGGCTATTGGTGAGGCTTATGAGTAAACTTACATCACTTCGCGTTTCTTAAAATGCAGATGAATTTAAAGTGCAAACTTGGGTGTTTCTTCTCTTCGTCTTCCGTAAACAAAGGCAGCTGTCACGTTACTGACACCAACCCTTTAACTCGATTGATTTGATTGATTGTGGGGTTTAACGCGCCGACTCAACGCAGGCGATGAGGCGCGCCGTAGTGGAGGGCTCCGGATTAATTTTGACCACCTGGGGATCTTTATAGTGCGCCGAAATCTCGTACACACGGGCGTTTTAGCTTTTCGCCTCCATCAGAAAAGCGGCCGCCGCGGCCGGGAATCGAACCCGCGACCTCGTGCACAACAGCGCAACGCCTTAGCCACTGAGCCACCACGGCGGGTCCAACCCTTTAACTCAAGCTCCACAGTATCAGGCCATCCACTAAGCCTAAGCCTAGCACCGCAGTGTTCTTTTTTTTTTTTTTTTTTTTTGAGGGGGGGGGGGCGGGGAGGGGGAGTAGTTTTAACAACATTTTTGCTAATGTTCGAAACCTAGCGCGGTGGGGTTTGATGAGGCGCAATTATTCACATTTTTCTTTCTTATAATCTCGCGTTCCCTTCTACTCTGTCCAACTTGAAATTGCGGACGATATACCAGGGGGATGCAGTGAGTGCTCAGAAATCTCTGATTTGCCTTCCAAGACAGTCATTTCCTACAGTGAAGCCACACGTTCACCTAAGAAACTGAAGTTTTTTTCAGCTTTGCGCTATCTGTGAAGCGCCGCCGTGGTTCCAAACGTCCCTAGCAGTAGTAACGACGTGGTACCGTTCCGGACATTAAACTTGTCGTCTACTCGAAAATCATTACGCGGTGCAGCCTTCTTGCTGTCAAGAACAGATGGGAATCTCCGGCTCCAAATGGCTTTTTGCAAGTACGACAAAGCAATCGAACGAATCTTACTTGAAACACATTACTGGAAACCGCGAAGCCGTGAAGAGCGAAGAGGAAGAAAAATACAAGCCGACAGCGCTCGTCCTGTCTTTTTTCCTGCACTCCATCATCGTCTGTTTTGTGCTGCAAATGTACTTCGCAGTACCAACAACCAGCCAGCCATGCTTTCCACCTGGCATCCTCTTGCCATTAATACTCGCAATGCGTATGCCAAGGAGGGCGTTGTGAAAACTGCTTTAATTGCAGCCGTACAAGCCCAGGCATAAGAGCCACGACCCAGAAACTGGGGCGTGATGAGGGGAGCCTCTGTGGACCTCTGTAATTCTGATATTCGTTACACATTTCGCTTCCCAAGTTACACATAGCGTATCAAGGAACCCGTACAGCCTGCTCGATGATTGGGGAACGCCCCACCTCAGATAGTCTTCAAATTACGTCCACCAAAAAAAGAAAGAAAAAAGAAAATCTCCTCAAGGCAGTTCAGTCTGCTTACGTTCTTTGAAGGCGAAAGCCTGACGATACTCCTTAACGACTTTTTTACTGCTGTATCGTATCTCCGTCTCTTTATGTGCTTTCGTTTTTATTTTTATCTTTTGTCGCGAATTACTTCGGCCGGCTCTTTTTCTGCCACACCGTGATAGCATCTTTTTCTTCGCTTTCATTCTCAAACCTACTGACCACTTTATCATGACCCCTCCTTCACCGCTCCCAAATCACTTCAAGATAGTTCCCATCCCAAAAAACATCGCAGCTGATACTAATCCAGGGAGACGTTCGGCTAACGTTGCCAATCATGTCCTTCCTATTGACTCTACGATCGTCTACGCGATTGCATCACGGACGCACGTTGGAGCAGCCGCCTATTCAATCGCGGCGGAAATGAAGTAGCCACGCACACCCCTGGACCTTCCACTAATCCTACCCCTTACAGCGACTCTTAAGACCCTCCCAATTATTACCAGTATTCAGAACCTCTCCTTAGCACCCCTTAACCCTTTAGGATATACTATTTACACTGACTCAATGCAAGCTATCCGCGCCATTCACATGGGTAGGCTTCTTGAATAACTACATGTACTATGATCTACGCGATGCTTTAACAAAACTACGCCCCCACACTGTCCCAGTGAGGCGGATTTCTGGTCACGCTGGAATGCCAAACAATGAGGTAGTGCATAGCCTCGCCCTTGAACTTCTGCACCGGGTGCCTGGGCGACAAACTTAAACACCAGACTATAGACTGAAAGCCTCCAGTGGCAATGATGACTGAATTTGAGCATTTAGTCCTTCAGCGCTGGGCATACCTGTCTGCTCCAACTGTTCTTCATTCTTTGAGTTCTCTTTTTTGGCTATTTTCCCTTTCCCGTGCGCAGGATAGCAAACTAGGCCCGATATAGCCAGGTTACTCTCCTACCTTCATTCTACATCCTTCCTTCCTATCCACCCAAGGTTTGTTCCCCTCGCGTAGAGTTTGTTCTTTAAGGCGGCCACAGCAAATCCGCATTATACAAAAGCAGCACATTTTAGTGTGTTGAATTCCTTCATAAGGAAAGGTTTCCACGTGTACAATAGCATATAATTTGGCTCCAGCTTTTTTCCTGACACCGAAACAGGAGAATACAATAGGCGTTTTGTTTTTACCCGGGTTCCATGTACAGTTATTAATAGGAATATGTCCTATTACACAGTCGTTGCTATTGTTTCCCAAAGCCGCGGGTTTTAGGACACAATTCCAGCCATTACCGATACGGTCAGCCTGCCTCCACAGAAGGCTATTGAATAAATGCCGGTGTTGGGCTGTAAGGACAAGATCCACCGCACGCCTAGGGACTATCTGAGCGGCATTGTGTCCGAGTAGTATCGCCAACGTTGGAGAGTGCATGTGGTGAACAGGCTCCCTGAGGAGCCATTCCCTGATTGGATGAACGGAGGCTGTACAGTAGGCGCCGGCCGTCGTCGACTCACACACCAGCTATAACCGCCGACGAGATGCGAAACCGTGCGAGGATCCCTCCACGAGAGACTGCCGCACTACGCGCCATCGCTCATGTCAAAGATCGTTTATTCAGCTGCCATTATGAAACGGGCCTACGGCGACAGATTCACTGAGCACTTTATTTTAGTGTGCTCTCCCCAGCGATGCCCTTTTGCCTTTTTTCCCTGTACGCCGCAGCTTCGAATGAGCGCCTCGACGATTGGAGCGGTTCTACGTGATAGCTGCTGCTGCTGCTGTTGGTGCTGCGGTCTAGACGCCGATAACGTCACCCAGGGGACACCGAGGAAAGAAGCGGCCGGGGATTCCAGAACACACATCGCCGTGGGCGACGTCGCCGCCACAAGGAGCATTTGAACAGGGCTGCGGTTGAACAAAGAGAGGGACAGTAAAAAGAACGGAAAGTAAGAGGCCACGAGAAAAAATACATGATGAAAGCGAAAAGGGGGGCGGTCAATCTCATCTGCAATGCAATGCGCAACGGTTCTCGGCGACACCAATTTTCGGAAAAGGAGCAACACCTTGTGGCGAAGGTCCACATACCTCATAGCCGCGTGTTCCAGCATATAACAATATTACAACAATAACAACAATAACAAGATAAGGAGGAGGCGCATACGTCAGAGTGGGTCCTTTAGGTACATCAAAAAGGCAAGGCATTAGCATAGGGCCGAATAAATAGTAGAAAGGTCGGCCGACCCAGAATTCAAGAATTAACTTTATAATTCAAGAACTAAGTTAAAAGAAAGTAGCCGATTTCGTTTCTCGGCTACTTTCTTAAGATAAGATAAGAATTTGCAACTTTGAAGAACGACAAGATAGATCACCTGGGCAGACCCCGATTTAAGTGTGGAGTAGCACGACAAAAAAAAATAATCAAAAGGAGGCATATGTTATAGCCCTTTGATTTCTTGAGACTGTTTGTTTTCATCGGTTCACGTTGTACCGGAAAAGAAACCATATCTCGTGTCGACTCGTAATGGCATTCGTTTATTTATTTAAATACCTACGTCGCTCCAGTGGGCATTATTGCAGCAAGTAATGGAATAGGATTCCGTTGTCATTTTGCTAAAATGGTTTTGAATGAAGACTGTGATTCAAACAACAAATCTCTAGTTTACACTGACATACATGGCATTGCATTTTAAATTGGTAATAAGGGAAAAGGTCTGCAAGTAATACCGGGCAGGAAACAAAGGCAACTGTAAAAACGGAACATGTCAATAAACATACAGTAACTATTATTTTACTAATACCTTGAGCACATTTCAAGCAAAGGGCGAGGAAGGTAAGAGGACATTTTCTAGTTTCATCGCCCAAGCTTTTTTACTCATGTGTGGTCCTTAAAAAGGGAGTTTTTAATAATGTTTATTTTAGACGCATATCAGCAAGTTTCAAAGGATGATCGGTACATGGGGACATAGATTGCCTTATATATATTCCCTTATCGACACCGGTTTTAATGGCAAATATGTCATAAACTAGGGAAAGGTCTAGGTATTTTTACCCGTCGGCAAGCAGAGCTCATTGCAATCTCGTATGAATCTCGGCTGATATTATAGGGAAGTTATACTTGCCTTTACCAAAGCGTGCAGCCCGAGCTGTTTAGGCTCTGGGGTTTTCTTGATTTGATTTGATTTGATTTGATTTTGTTGATGTGTTACAAGCACTGCAAGCGTATTCTAATATGGGGCGAATATTGCACATGAATAGAGCTTCCTTCAGCTAATTGGTGCCGGCCTAAAATTGTGTCTTAAAAATTTTAGCACGCAACTATAGGATTTAGTGCCAAATAGCAAATCTGAGGTTTCCAGGACAGGTTGTCAGAAACAAACAAACAAAAAAAAAACTCCGTAGACATTTAAATTGTGTTGCGACTGGTAAGTTTGTTCCGGCAATGATGTAGTTTGAAATGGGGGCCTATTTATATTGTACATCTTAATAAATAACATTTAGATTGCGAGTTAACCTTTAATAATCGCACCAAGATAAAATTGAGCTGGTCATCCTGGTCATTCTGGTCATTCTGGTCAGGCCATTCTCAGCTGCTCATTCAGAGTTGGTCATTCTATGTCAGCTTCACAGGCAATGTCGCGGTAAGTACAGCAATCATCAGCTACAATGAGCACAGCTAGAGGAGCGGCCTGCAATATCACTTAAAAATAGGAGAGAAAGCAGGGGTCTCCAGCACGAACCCCTGTGGAACTCCGGGCAGCAGAGAAACGCTTGATGAGTACACACCATCAAGAACCACGCATTGCTTTCTTTCGAAAAAGTAGGCTTCAATTCAAGACAAAGCTGAACTCGGTTTACCATGGCAGCGGAGCTTTTCCAGCAACAATACATGCAAGGCAGAGTCGAAGGCCTTATGAAAATTCAGCAATAGGCAGACCTAAGTAAATATAATCTATGATTGCGTGTGTTACAAGCACCAGTTACGTATCGTACAAAAAATATTCGCCCTAAAATCATTCTGCAAGGAGGAAAATAGCTTAGCTTAGCTTAGAAGCATAGCTTTTTACCTCTACCCCACAAGGTTTCTTTCGCGACCACTGGTGTCAACAGAAAACGCCCGCGAACAAATGAAAGAATTTAATGGCACTGCCAGGAATCAAACCTGGAACTAATAGAGTACCAAAGCAGCTTTAGCGGCTTTGGCGGCTCGTCGCTAAATCGGTAAGACAACGGACTATATATAGTCCGTTGTCTTACCGATTTAGCGACGAGCCCACGCGGAGACGGGGAAGGCAGGTGGTGTACTCACCGACCGCATCTACGAGTTTACCCCACGTGGTAGCGTCACGCGACCTCTCGCACCGCTGTGGGCTCCGTCCACAGACGTGCTGTGGACGGAGCCCACAGCGGTGCGAGAGGTCGCGTGACGCTACCACGTGGGTTAAACTCGTAGATGCGGTCGGTGCTGTGGGCGGAGCGACCACCTCTATCCACAGCGCCCTGCGTGCGCCTTGCGGCCCTGGGCGCGCCTTGCTGGTGTGCTAGAAATTACAAAAATTAAAGGATGCTCACACCAACGCATGCATCTCACTTCTAGCATTGTCAGTGTCCTAAAGTCTGTGGCCTCCAGTGTTCACGTAAAAAATCGCAGCTACTTGTCGTCCGCCCTCACACCAAACGGCACATCAAGGAACACATTCAAATACAACTTGATGGCCAGCACAGAATGTAACTCCGCTAGATGTACTCCCGGACTCTTGATGGCAAGAACTAAACATTCTCCCTTTGCTTAAAAATATGAACCCCTCACACGACGGGGGTCGCCGACAAGGACGGGCTCAAGCGCTCGACCCCATCCTGGGTGGGGTTCAGGAAGTCGTCTACACAGACGCCTCCCAACATCGAGAGCAGCAGTACGCCATCATCGTGGCTACCTCCAGAACCAACCTCCTTGCATTTGCCTCTATACCCTGAACTTTCCAAAGAACAACAAACTAAGTACCCTACGGCTCCTACAATCCGGCTCCTTCCCACACCCGACATGTCTTCACTTAATGCACCCGAATCGTTACGACGCTGAATGTAAATTTTGCTCAGAAGTAGGAACACTCCGCCACATAACCGGGGTGTGCGATTTCAGCCCTGAGCGCCCTCCTCTCTTTCCCACAACTACCCAACAAAAGCAATGGGAGATGCTGCTGTCCAGCCCCTCTCCGCCTACCCCGCTTCAGCTGGTGGGCAGGCGGCGCGCACTGCATATGGGCTCCACGGAAGCCGGAACCACTCCCCTGGACCGGCTCGGAAAGTGAACCCTCGAGAAGCAGAATGGGCCGCCTCATTACCTCCCAGTCCGGCGTGAGCACGGGTCCAGATCAGTTCTACTGAGGTGGAGGGGGATTTTGAGAGAGAATTATTTCCCTCCCCGAATTTCCCATCATGCGGCATTCCCGCCACCTTATCCCACATCATGTGGGCTTGTCCCAATGATCCTTTTCCCTCCATCACCTGCGATGAGCACTGGGAGAGGGCGCTGGGCAGCTCTGATCCGGAGGTTCAAGCCTCCCTGACGAATCGGGGTGCCATTGTCGCCGCCAGGCAAATGCCAGCGGCCACCACGCCCCCGTAACAGAGCTTGGCTAAATAAAGTTTACCTCCTCCTCCCCTGGGCCGCACTCTGGGCCGTTCAGAAATCTGAATAGAAGTATTTCTTCCTCCTCAGCCTCCTCCTCCTTCCTTCTCTGCCGCCGATCTCGTCGCTTCCGTCAGTGGCGGCAGAAACGGAGAAGTGAGATCGTCTAACACTGTGTTTGAGCTTCCTTTAATTTTATAAATTAAAAGCTTCCACTCATGTGATACACCAATACAACTCAACCAACCACCGTTCATACATCATGCATTGATTTAATCCTTACCAGAAATATCTCTTTGAAGTAACAACGGGTGTGGTTAAGTGCATTTCACTTCTCTTTGGTTTCACGGTTTGTAGAGCGACGTGAGGAAATTTAAGTGACGCCGCATGGGTAATCGTTGTGGGTGCCATTTACAGCTTTGCTTTCCAACCACATTCACATGGTGGATTGGCATGGATTTTTTTTTTTTGTACAGATCTTGTACAGATTAGTATACTAAGCGAGTAAACTCCGGGCAGTTTTCCAACATAAAATTGGCTGTGCAATAAGACCCAAGATCAGAGTGCTTATTTATATTTTCTAACAAGGATACGACGTCGTCTTCGGAAATTTCTGTCTCGTTCATTTGCTAAAGAGCGCCGACATCCTGGAATGCACTAGGCACATTATGTGCCTGTGGAAACAGGGACTGAAATAATGAATTATAACCTTCAGCCTTCGTTTCCGTACTAAGGCGGTAATTTGCGCTGTCCATGAGGTCTGGAATACTGGGTCTGGAAGGGCTCTTGTTTTCAACGTGTTTCCACACTACCTTCTGGACGATTTTAAGTTTGTCGCCTAGATTGCAAAGGCACACTTTTTCTGCCCTAAAATACCTTCCATCACCATTTTGCTCATCTATTCCATTTGAGAAAGCAATACAGACAGGGCAAACTTCTGAATTAATTCAAAACAGAAAGCAACACAGGATTATTGAGGCGATAACACCTTCGATACAACCAATTGTTTCTATTTATCTTCAATCAGAGTTTTCTACTGAGCCACAGCTTTTCATTATGCAGATTACCCGCCGCGGTGGCCCAGTGGCTAAGGCGTTGTGCTGCTGAGCACGAGGACGCGGGTTCAATTCCCGGCCGCGGAGGCCGCTTTTTTGATGGAGCCGAAAAGCGAAGAGGCCCGAGTGCACGAGAGTTCGGTGCACGTTAAAGATCCCTAGGCGGTCAAAATTAATCCGGAGCCCTCCACTACGGCGCGCCTCATCGCCTGCGTTGCGTCGTCGCGTAAACCCTACAATCAATCAATTAACTATGCAGCTTGGCCAAAAGGATACGCGAAGGAATAGAAGCGCATCGCAGTAAGCTAGAAAGGTAACGCGTCCAAGCGTGACGCCGCAGTGGCTACACTGCGCCTTCGCGCCGTTTACATGATGTTGACGCGGCAAAAACTGGGTTCACTGTGCTTCCGTCGCTGCTGTGTAAAGGCGCCTTATGTCTTTGTAAGGTCCGCTGCGCATTTATATCTAGCTATGAACTATGGTATTGGAATTAAGATAAAAAATTCGCTAGTTCATGCCACAAACATTAGTAGCGCCCCTGTTATAAAAACGTTCTGCGTTGTTATGCCACGCGGAGGTTCATAGCACTACAAGACATTTTGACGGTATCTATGAGGTGGTCGCTGATATCAATAGCTAGAAACCACGACCGGCTTTACAGATAACGGCCTTCCCGTGATCGCCTATTCCTCCCGGTGAATTTTTTTAAGGCAAATCTTTCTACCTTTACCCCCCAAGGGTTCTTTCGCGACCGTTGGTGTGAACAGAAAACTCCCGGGAACAAATAAAAAAAAATTCGCGCCAATATACCCTGTGAATGTGGTTGAAAAGCAAAGCTGTAAACGGCACCCACAACGATTACCCATGCGACGTCACTTAAATTCACTCACGTCGCTCTACAAATAGTGAAACCAGAGAAAAGTGAAATGCACTTAACCACACCCTCTATTACATCAAAGAGGTCTTCTTGGTAAGGTTAAATTAATCCATGCATGATGCATGAACGGTGGTTCGTTGAGTTGTATTGGTGTAGCACTTGAGTGGAAACCCTTTTTATATAAAATTAAAGGAAGCTCAAACCCGGTGTAAGACGATCTCACATCTCAGTCTCTGCCGTCGCGGACGGAGGCGACGAGATCGGCGGCAGAGGAGGAGGAGGAGGAGCAGGTGGAGGAGGAAGAGTAGGAGGAGGAGGAAATACTTCTATTCAGATTTCTGAACGGCCCAGAGTGCGGCCCAGGAAAGTGGTTCCTTGTTCACTGTAGCCCATATTCAGTCCGCGCCGCCAGTGCTCTGTACACCAGCTGAAGCTGGGTAGGCGGAAAGGTGCTGGACAGCATCATCTCCCATTTCTCTTGTTCGGTAGTTGGCGGAAAGGGAGGAGAGTGCTCAGCTAAAGTCGCACACCCCAATTATGTGGCGGACTGTTCCTACTTCTGAGCAAAATTTGCATTGAGCGTCGTAGCGATTCGGGTGCATTAAGTGAAGACGCGTCGGGTGTGGAAAGGAGCCGGATTGTATGAGCCGTAGGGTAGTTTGTTGTGCTATGGAAAGGTCACGGTAAGGCGAAAGTATACACTCTAAGGCAAAAAGGACTAAAAGTTCGTCCTTTCGGGGACCAACGGCCTCTGCCACAATCATTAGTCCCTGTGGGGACTAACTGCGAGGGGACGAACGGTTAGTCCCCCACCCGGATGGTCCGTTCCGATACTCCCCAAGGACGAACTGCGAAGAGTGCAGAAAAAAGAAAACAACTCCGGCACCGGCAGGGATCGAACCCCTGACGCCCGGAAATATACACAAGGAACCCGACGCGCTATCCGCTAGCGCCACGCCGCCGGGTGGTAGCTGCGGTAGATAATATTCAAGTGTACAGCGTGTAGTTCTGTGCGTAACGCAACAGATCCATTGCAAATGGTGCCCGAATTTCTATCTGTGCAAGCAAACGTGACCGCGTTTCGCGCCTTGCACTTAGCGCTTATCTAGGTTTAGGGACTATTGCTCAGTTCGATTCGAAGTAGAGCCTCACAACCATAGTTTTTCTCGTAAATAACAATCAACTCGTCGTCGCCTAGTTGAGATAGGTAGCTGGGCGATCGGACGACTCATTTGTTTCCGCACAAATTAGCGCAAGCTAAGTGCTTTCTTAGTGTTCGATACATATGTTAAGTGCTCTATGTAACGTATGTGAAAGGTGTCGTCTGTGTGAGTTTTAGAATAAGGAAACATGCCATATTTTCCTGCATCGGCGAAAGCGAATTCGGTATTGCTTAGCCTGAATTCTTCTAATTCGCGTCGCTAGACGATTGCGACTGGGAAATGCAAGCGGGTTTTACAGTAGTTGCAGCATTGTCATAGCTTTGGTGCCCAAGGCAATTATGTACCGAGTGTAAAAGATAACTTTGAGACGCTTACCTGTAGCGAGCATTTTTGTTTTGCAGTTGTCATCAGCAACATGCGTTTTTTCTCGTGTGTTAAACATATACATATTCATTACGCTCAGGAATCCACTTTTGCTATTGTCACTAATTTTTGCGTTACTGTTAAGGCGCTTGAAAGCTTTCATTGGCCGTTATTACCTTGCACGAATCGTATGCAACACAGCGTATCAACATAACCTCGCCGAGAAGCGTATGGCAATCGCGCTTCGCCGCTCCTTACCATTACCCGCCGCTCTACTAACCCGAGGCGATTTTCTTATAAATAACATCAATAGTTTCTCCCGTGGGACCATCTAAAGCACCCAGTAACTGCAATGGCTTGTGTTTTGTAAATATAAAACTGTTCGCAGACATATGCGCGAAAGGGCAACGACGGCGCCATTAGAGGATTAACGAAGCAGCAAAGAGACTAACTGCATGCGTTTCGTCTTCCCATTACTCCTTATAGATCGGCGGGGACGAACAGTTAGTCCGCATTTATGCACACGGCACGTACTCTGCCGCAGATACTCCCCTTGAAGATGAACGGTCGCCCGCGAAGACTAACGGCTGTATTTTAGTCCCTATTTTAGTCCTTTTTGCATAAGAGTGTAGGGTCTGTCTCAGAAGGCGATAATGCTGTGTTATGTCCCTGAACGCGACGAGCGGGTTACTGTCCTCATGCATCTCCATAGCACGGGGGGTAAAAGTGCAGGCTTGGTGGCCGTATCGTTGCCCTCCATGGAAGCGTGAGTGGGTGTCCAGATGAGCTGAATGGAACCATTTGGGGAGTCGTTTTTTTAGCACACGCAGTGCAGGTCGGGACACCAAACCCGAGTGGTAATTCCGGTAGACTTGTTGGGAATCCGTGACTACCTTACGAACCATGAGTGAGAGCAAAGGCGATGGCTGCCTCTTCTGCTGCCGTCATGTCTTCGGTATTGAGTGAGGCACAAGTAAGGAGGTTGGTTCTGGAGGTAGCAACTATGATGACGTATTGCTGCCCTCAATGTTGGGAGGCGTCTGTGTAGATAACTGCATGATCCTCACCGCGAGTGGTGTTGAGCTTTTGAGCCCGTGCTTGTCGGCGACCCTCGTCGTGTGAGGGGTTCATATTTCTAAGCAAAGGGAGCATCTTTAGTTTTTGTCGCCAAGAGGTGGGAGTACATGAAGCGGAGTGACATTCTGTGCTGCTCAGCCAATCGGGTGAAAGATGCGGTGACCCGCCGGAGTTCTGGTCATTCGGAGCTTCTGGATATAAAGATGGCACTCTATCAGCTCTTCTTCCGTGTTGTAGAACCCCGTGCTAAGCAGCCTCTTTGTGGACGCACTCATGGGTAGACCAATGGCTTGCTCAACAGACTTTCTAATCATTATATAAAGCATCTTTATGTCCTCCTTGCCGAGAAGAAGACGGGGTTGACGTAAGTTATTCTCGAGGGGACAAAAGCTTGAACTAATCGAAAGATATCGCATTCCTTCAGGCCTCACTTATCGGTGGCAACTCACCTGATCATGTGCATGATTTTATTGATGGTGTGTTTGAGGCACTGCAAGGTTACGTCACTCTTGGTGTTGGCCTGAAGATGTAGGCCCAGGATCTTGATGCTGAGGCTGATGTCCCGTACATCAAGGAGTATTTGCATGTGTTCCTTGAGGTGTCGTTTGGTGTGAGGGTGGACGACGAGGAGCTGAGATTTTTTACGTGAACACTGGAAGCTACAGGCTTTAGCACATTGGCGTACTATAAGTGAGATGCCATGGGTTGGTGTGAACTTCCTTTAATCGCTATCGCGTGGCATTCAGCTATAATGCAGGGGTTAAACCCGCAGATGGGCTTGGTGAGTGCACCACTTGTCTTCCCCGTCTCCGCGTGGGCTCGTAGCTAAATCTGTAAGACAACGGGCTCTGCCTTTTTTACTCTAGTTCCAAGTTCGATTCCTGGCGGTGCCAGTAAATTTTTTTATTTGTTCCCAAGGGGAGTTTTCTATTGACACCAACGGTCGCGATAGAACCCTTGGGGGTAGAGGTAAAAAGCTTGGCTTTAAAAAATTTACTGGCGCCGCCAGGAATCGAACCTGGAACTTATAGGGTAACAAAGCCAGAGCCCAATGTCTCACCGATTTAGCTACGAGCCTACTTTTTTTCTTTATTACATGGGAGAATACGCTCAGACGTTGCAGCACTAGGAATACAAGCAAACAAAAGAATACACTGAAGTTATCAGAAGCACATATACATCAAAATTCAGGCAAACACACACAAGCGTTCAAAAGAGGGAACCAGTCAGGTGGTTGGTCAAGCGAACTATACACACTATGTACAAATGCCACAGTTTCTCGGAAATATCACTTAGTTGATCTTGGTGGCTCAGCATGCCTATCACATAAGCGGCATCGCCACAGACTGTAGAAACCCATCAACACAAACATGTCATAAGGCGGCTCACCAGGATAGTCGAATGGCAAAAATCGGATAGAGAAAGGTGTAATATCCATGTCTTTTCTGAGCGTTCTCTGTAAAATGTCCCAGAAAAAGACAGCATCTCTGCAGTCTACAAAGCAGTGATCAATTGTCTCTGGTCGAGTACAGAGCCGACAGTCTGTCGACCAAGCTATAAACATACCCTGGTCTTTCATCCAAGTTTTAACAGGGAGCGTGCCGGTGTCTAATTTAAACAAAAATGTTTTAACACCTGGCGGAACACACATTTTACATACTCTATTGAGGACATCCTGGTACGGACACTGTAGTTACGAAACACGATATAAAGGTGTGGAAAAAGCCCAGAAACCAGGGAATAGACTCGCGCGAAGCAGTAAATATGTACTCAAGGCTAAACCGAGCCTGTAAGAAGCGAAAAGTGCCAACCACTTTTTTGAGGAAACCTCGCGGGCTTCGGGCTGCGTCCACAGACAGCGAAGACACCACAATACAGGGAGAAAATGTGCAAGACGTATTTGCAGTACAGCTTTCAAAAAAGGATGTTGAAAATCTCGAAAGTAAAATAAACCAGAAAGAAGCTGCCAAAGAAACGGATGAACAAGCCCAAGTCCCCCTCGCACAACCGGAAGAAAAAGGTTATCGCGACGCATTGGCTCACTACGCGAACAACAAATGAAGGTTGCAAAAATCCGACGGGGAAGACAAGTGGTGCACTCACCAAGCACATCTACGGGTTTAACCCCTGCATTCTAGCTGAATGCAACGCGATAGCGATTAAAGGATGTTTACAGCAACCCATGGCATCTCACTTATAGTACGCCAATGTGCTAAAACCTGTGGCTTCCAGTGTGGCCTAAGTGGGCCTGCTTAACTTTACCAGAGTCCGTCAAAGCATTGAGGAACTCTGGAGAGGGACTCACTCAAAGCATTGAGGGACTCTGGCTTGATGAACGTGAGCTTGAGGCACGCGTGGACGAGCGCTCGTCATTTTCTTGGTATTCTTTCTGCGGAGACCATACGCAAACGATTTGCTCCAAAGCGTCGTTGTTAAAAAATTAACGACAAATAGCACTTGGGAGAAAACAGGAAAAATAAAACAGGAAGAAACACGCCGTGCGCGGCAAATTCCCGTAGTCTTTCGACGCGTTCTATAGAGCATGAATCACACAAAAAAAAAAACACGAGAAAAAACACGCAGGTGCCCCACAAATATCAGCTGCAGTCATAATTGGCCTTCAGCTTCTGCCGAAACAGGGTTGCAGCAGCATGAATGGCGAATCTGCAACACGTAGATGCTGTAAGTCGGAGATCGAGGTGATCTGCAATAATAGACATCGGCAGAAGACTCGGCAACAAACCTAACCTAAAGAAACGTTTGCGAGCTCCAATCTCATCACAATGTGCATATGGATCTTCCGATACTTGTTTTGCATCTTACATTCCGTGAACGGGTTGTGGTACGCGATGCTATATTGTTGCGTGCAGCTCAGCACGACCAGCAGCCTCACGGAAAATGCAATTTCTTTTCACCAGGTAGCAGCGTACCCTTCATTACGCTGGCAACTGGGCCCAAAACGATACCCGCATAACTGCGGTTCTCACAGCAGTCATGAATGGTGTGGGCTGACGTATCCAACTTTGCCATTTTTAGGGTTTCAAGCCCCCCTGAGGAAGCTGCTACAAGCGTTGCACAAATTATTGCCTAAGAACCGCAGCCGGCGAACAAGTTTGCTTCAACTAGTGCTCCCTTCGCTTGAAAACGTCTTTTTGTAGCGTGACCTATACTGGCCGAGGTTGAGCAGTTTCGCGTGGCTCCTGGAGAGCCGAGCTGCACATGCGCGAGGAGGAGTGACGTCTCACGGCGCAAAGCTGGCGCGCCGGAGCCGCCGCCGCCGCGACTGGATTGGATTGGTTTGGTTTGGTTTGATTTAGATTGGATTGGACTAAATTGGATTGGATTGGATTGGAAATCGTTTAAGCAGCAGTAAGCATGATAATCAGCTAATCCTAGACAACCAGGAAACCTAGGAATAACCAGCTGAACCTCAGTTCACGCTACGTATATCCTTGCATAGCCGAGCTTGATTGATGATTGTAGGGTTTAATGCACTGACGCAACGCAGACGATTAGGCGCGCCATATAGTTGAGGGCTCCGGGTTAGTTTTAACCGCCTGGGGTTCTTTAACGTGCGCCGAAATCTTGTACACACGGGCGTTTTTTCTTTCCGCCGCCATCAGAAAAGCGGCCGCCGCGGCCGGGAATCGAGCCCGCGACCTCGTGCTCAGCAGCGCAAGGCTTTAGCCACTGAGCCACCGTGGCGGGTGGCATAGCCGAGCTAAGCCACTGCTAATTTTTTGTTGCCTTGCAACAATGACGTCGCTGCAACGCACAAAATGGCCCTGTAGAAGCTGCTGTGCAAAAATTGAAGCCCTTCCTGGAAAAATTCGCACGTTCAGCGACTAGCGTTTCGCAAAAATAAAGATTCCCAACGCAAAACCAAGGTCGATAAAGGTTTTGAATATTAAATGAACAGAAATGCTCGCAAATAATAATGATGCTCGAGAAGGCAGATATCAGTGCGGTTTATTTCTACGTCGATGTTTGAGTAGCTAAGAAGCGGGTCAGGACTGGCCAGTAAATTCTAGGGGCTGACCGATATTATGGGTAGTGCTCGGTGCGGTCGGTATTGATTGGTGTGATCACTACATTTTATGCGAGATGTCGCAGGCCACACTGCGAGCGAGGCGAAGCTAGTGAGGTTTGGGAATATATTTAGCATCACCTGACGGAGTACGTCGTCCGACTCCCTACTCAGAAATTTTCCGGCGCATTTGCTTCCATTGTCGCCGGCTACAATGGGCAGGTCTCTGCTGTCTATAAAGCGGGACGTGGGAGCAACGAAGGATACCGGATAACCTTCATTGTTAAGTAAGTATGTTCGCACTGTTAGAACCTATTCATGTAGACGTTTTCACAGATTAAAATAATGAGCTGGAATCAATGATACCATCAAAAGAGATGTAGAAAAAATACAATGGGAGCGCATTTATTAAAGAACTTCCATTCTGCATATGGCGAATTAAAATAGTTTCTTTGAATTACGCGCGTTCTTCGCGAATTTAATTAAAAGTTAGTTAACTGGAAGAGAGGTTGGGAAGTTCTTAAGCCGGGCGGTGTACAAAAATAAAAAGGAACCAAAGGCATTGAAAGAGCCATTAATGAGCAACATGTTAAACCAAACAATTTCCCAAAATAATGTTTCAACGCATATAGAATTGCTAGCTGTGGTATCATGAATGAGAACAAACGCGGCGCCACCATAAGCATTTGCGTCTTGGAATGGAAACGTTTCAGTGTCGTACCAAAAACTTGAGGCGGATTTGTCAGCTCCATCAATAAATGTAATTCCCCACTCTTTGATTTTTCAGGCTTCGGTAGTTAACTACAATACAGAGGATATTGTGTTTGCTTATTAACTGCATCACAGAGGAAGCTGCCTTCGGTAATGACTGTAAATTTATTGCGGTCACAGTGCCCGTTGTAGTATTGTATACAAATGTTGTATTGCTCATAATCAGTTTATTAAAATCGTAGCTTGAAATCTGCCTTACGAATTTTGCTAACTAAATCAGCTTTTTAAAGCGGAGATGTTATACACTAGTTTCCTGGAGATCGTGCATGCGTAGACCAGGAAACCTCGTAGCATCGATGCAGCTGAACTAGCTACGGTGTACCCTGTCCACTCACCACCTGTGCGTCGTCGGTGCGTGCTTGACAGCTGTGGTGCACTCTTTGTTTACCATTGGTGGGCCGTTCTAGATGGCGCTATAGCCAAGTCTACGTGCAAACAAAATAATAAACTACATATAAAACTGGATATAACCCATGTGTGCCTCTCTGGCTAGTGACGTCACGCTCTGAATAGGGCCCGTTATCTCAATTGCATCCCGGTGGTGCAAAGCTCCGTTGGTCAACCACCTTCACACAGTGAAGTTGTATTGAACTTTTTCCCTTCCAGTTGAACTTCATTGGAATAGTTTCGATGCAAACTCAGTCCCTTTTAGCTTTGCGGCAACTGCGAGCACACGTCCTTTGTCTTAAAACAACCAGAAATCACCATGAAAAGTCTGTCTTTATCGGTGTGTAACGTCTCAATTTGTGAGCTCTTTTAATATCAACATCAATGATCGACAGGTTTCGTTTCTCAGAGCAAAAGAAAATTACCGGAGCCTCCTATCCAGTCCACGTTTCGTTTCGTTTGCAACATCTTGAAAGCCATAAACTAGCAATTTGCTATTTCTAGGTCAGCTAAGTCATCATGCGTGTACTGTAATTTGGTGCACGTGACATCAAAGTGGTCACTTTGAGCGAGAACTTGCGCTACGTCATCCTTCAATAGGCACAGGTTATCTTCCAGGAGATAGACCTCTTCTGTCAGTTTAATAGCTTTCGTTCAAGCGCCTGTTGGTCCGCTCGAATTGATTGAATTTTCCAGAGAATTTCAGACTGTTGTTGCATGTATTATAGTGTCATGATCACACCAAACACTTGTTTTTTTTTTTCTTGTCGAACGACAGAGGACCGCGATATTGTTGTGCATCTCCTGAAAAAAGTAAAAAGTTGCAGAGGACATTTACGTTCAGGGGTTAAGGTGTACGACGCGACAGCGTTGCTTCGTCGTCGAGAAAGTGTTTTGGATGATGATGATGATTTTAGGGTTTAACGCGCCGACGCACGCAGGCGATGAGGCGCGCCGTAGTGGAGGGCTCCGGATTATTTTGACCACCTGGGGATCTTTAACGTGCGCCGAAATCTCGTACAGACGGGCGTTTTTGCTTTTCGCCTCCATCAGAAAAGCGGCCGCCGCGGCCGGGAATCGAACCCGCAACCTCGTGCTCAGCAGCACAGCGCCTTAGCCACTGAGCCACCATGGCGGATTAAGTGTTTTGGAACAATTCATCATTTGGAACCATTCATCATTTATGCCCTCCAAGGTCTGAAGGTAAGCTGAGAGATCTAAACTAGCCGCAATATTTCTTGACACCCTGACACAGGAAATACAGGTCATCTAGCTTTGGTGGATTAAGATGTGTGCGAGAGAGGTTGCGGCTGTGGTGAGTTGGTCTTTTCAAGTGATCAGGCGTAAGTGTCAGGGTTTCAAAATGTTTATTCTGCAAGTGGTGGTGGGGCTGAGGTTTTGGTTTTTCGCTAATGGCTTTGTGTCGCCACTCATTGTTTCCAGACAGAGCTTGCGTTGGTGGCTGGGCCACGAGAAATTCTAGAAGTAATTTGAAAATTCGTGCAGTTACACACTATTTACTGTGTTTCATTTTTAATTGGAACCAATTTTATTCCTTTATATTCATAACCTAGGCTTTTTATTGATTTTTTGGGATCCTAGCGTTCATTTTATGCCCCTTTCGACTTTTTAAGTTGAAGGGGGCATACAATTTGACACAAAGGTGACGCAATGTTGGTTTTGATTTGGTTGATTGCGGGGCTCAACGCGCCGACGCAACGCGCCGACGCAACGCAGGCGATGAGGCGCGCCGTAGGGGAGGACTCCGGATTAATTTTGACCACCTGAAACCTTTAACGTGCGCCAAAATCTCGTACACACGGGCGTTTTTGCTTTTCGCCTCCATCAGAAAAGCGACCGCAGCGGCGTGGAATCAAACCCGCGCCCTCGTGCTCAGCAGCGCAATGCCTTAGCCACTGAGCCACCACGGCGGGTGACGCAATGTTGGCGCCAGCTTCAGTTCCAGCCCAAGAGGTGTTTGGTGTGATGGCGTCAGTTGCAGGCATGGCGGACGATCGTGTCTACCGGGCACCATACGAACGCCGAGGGGAAGAGAACCACCATCACTGTGCAGGCGCGGAGCTTGATGAAATCACGTGTCCTTTCTCTCGTCTCCGCCGTAGTATCAATGTCCTCCCCCCCCCCCCCCCCCCTCCAGTTGTCGCTGCACCTGATTCCAGCTGCAGGCAAGCGCTCGCTTGTGGCTGCGGCCATCGTAGTTTCTGCATAGTCATGATTACGTATTTTCGCAGATGCTTTATGAGCATAGCTGATGATACTCGGCATACTTAAGTCTGCTGTGGTGGATGGAATGCGACAGCATTATGGTTTTCGGTGGCATTGTACGCCTCTTGCGTTTCATGGTGTTAGCATACTTGCGTGGTCGACTGCGCTTAGCTGAAGCAGAAACTGGCGGTACGCAGTCTTGGACAAATGAAACGCAATCACAAAAAATGTGAACCAGAAGACTCAAACAGCGCGATTTATTTATGCAAGTCAAACTGGCGCATCACTTAATTACAGTAACAAATTTGGGAAGTGCGGCTTTCCAAAAATACCCATAGCGTGTCATTATTGTACCTCCACGAAGAGTATTTTTCAATTCCGTGTGTTTTGGTTCATATTTTCGTGTTGGCATTTGATTTGTCCATGACTGCAGGTCTTGCTTTGAAGCACTTCCTATTAGGAGACACGGCGCGAATCACTTCGACACCCGCCGTGGTGGCGCAGTTGCTGAGGCGTTGTGCAAGTGAGCACGAGGACGAGGGTTCGATTCCCGGCCGCGGCCTCCGCTTTTTTCATGGAGGCAAAAAGCAAAAAATGCCCGTGTGTCCGAGATTTTGGCGCCCGTTAAAGATGCCCAGGTGGTCAAAATTAATCCTGAGCCTTCTACTACGGCGCACCTCATCGCCCGCGTTGCGTCGACGCGCTAAACCCTACAATCAATCAGTCAGTGATTCAGCGAATCACTTCGACAGTAACGATGAAAACGAGGCTTCCCTTGGCGCGAGCCGCGAGTCACGCGCGCTCTTGAAATTTTGAAGGGCTGGTGCTTGATTTGTATTTTTGTGTTTTGGTATTTCTTCTTGGCACCCCTCATTCGAAAGCAGTCTTTCACGTGCACAAGGATAAGTGTTAGGCCGTCGGGTCCGCAGGACACCGGGCTTTCGCTTCATGGGCTACATAAGGTGCCCCATGAAGCCCCTAGTAAACTTCCCCCAATAAACTCACCTTTGCCCAGGTACCAGTTACACGAAATAAAATACAAGAATAGGGGGTTTCCTTGGGTAGAACACTGCCGGCATAGAATCATGCAAATAAACTGAAGGCACTGTGTACAGAATCTCCAGAGAACCTGTACACAGTGCTGTTAGTTCTGCCCACAGTGTTGTTGAGAGTGTCGGTGATGTCTCAGTTTTTAGCTAAATCGCGGTTCCTTTCGGTGTCAATTATTGTAGTAATTAGTTGACTAGTTAAAAAGACTGCTCAGTGAGCCTTAAAAATGCCTTAAAAGTTGAATTATAGATAACCGGAGAACCAGTCCCGCTATGCTACCCAGTAGTCGACCGACACCCCTGCATGTTCGCAGAGGCAGCAAAACTGGTAGTGGGCTTGCACGTGGCCCCTATTGTGTACTCGGTGCCTTACTGGAACTTGTTCTGGGTTCTGCTAAAACTTTCTACTAAAAAAAAACCAGTTCCATTCCAATCTGTGAATTCGATGACCAGCGGAGCTTTCCGCGGTCGGAACGCAACTCAGATAACGAGCACTATGCAGCCCGGGACGACACCAGCCAGACACACATTGTCTATTTACAGTTTTATGTGTATTTTATCCTTTGTTTTGCACGTGGACTTTGCATTGCCCCATTTTCTGAAGATACACTTGTGGTAAGTGCAGAGAGTGCCCCACAGCTGTGAGGCGGTTGGGCTGTGAAATTCGCGCGCGAGACGACACGCAAGTAATGTGTGGCGAGGGTGTGCAGCACCTGTGAGGCGAGCGCCGACGGCGCTCGTGTTCTAAGTGCGGAGGGTACACGGTTGCTATCTTTAGCTGTATAGATGGTACGAGGTTTTCTGGTCTATGCGCTCAGCCTAAGCACTCATAGACCTTCTGGAAACTAGCGTAGAACCGCTCCGAACGTTTCTGTCGGACGTTTGTGCCAACTGTGAAAGCCGCGCCTGTCGGCTCCCCGTTCTGTCGGCTGACTGGCCCCACCGACACCGGCTCTCTGAGGCTTGCGCCGAAGCCCGCGTATATAAATTTTGTGCAGAGTGCTATAACGTCAGTTATAACCATGAACGGACCCGTGTCCATCGGCAGTGATGCTGTGGAAACACGACGAGCGCACCAAGTCTAAACGGTGGCGGAAGGAAACCCCACCGATGGCTCGTTTAGTCAGGCTGAACGTATACCCAGAACCTCGCTTATCCGTGCCACATGTCTGAGTAACCACGCTTACCCTGAAGCAGCCACGGGCTTACTTACCGCTACCTACTACAGCTCTCACACTACCCCGGCTCTCAAATCACTTGCTGGGTGATTGTCTTTTCTCGTTTGCGCGTAAATAATTACCTGTACGCCCCTACAGACTTGCTGAACCAGGGCAGCTCCCTGCGCTCTCTAGTAAATCTCAAATTAACCAAATTAATGACGTTAATTTTACCGAATACTTCCTAAGGGCTAAAGACGAACTATGTGGGTTTAATGGTGTTTAAAGACGGATAACAATTCAGGAATTTTGATGAAACGTGCGCCCTTAGCTTAATCACTGCAATCGATACACACCTTTGCGCTTCTTCCCGGCAGTGTTAGCAAGGTATTTTAAAGCAGTGTTGTTTGTCATCCAATATACACAGGAAATTTCCACTTCCGGTGCAGGAGTTTCGTTCACCACTCCGCCTTTCACGCCCAAAATTCGCTCGCATCCCAGAGCGGAACAGGTAGTTTATGACGGTCAACGCTTATTCGGATCCGCAGGAATGAAGCGGCTGCATTAATTCCCATTCGGCCGGCTCCGTAGGCCGGCGCCGGCGGATAGAGGTAATCCGCGGCCGTTACTTAACCGTTGGAATCGTCTCAGATTAGTCAGATGACGTGGACTCCCGTGGGAGCGCCGGGGGGATTGGCCGAAAACAAAAGGCCCGGACGCAGCAGGGAGGCCCATTCTGCGCTCTTTCCAAGCCCTGGCCCCGGCCAAATAAAGACGTACGGTCGTTCGAGGAACAGTGGCGTATTGGTCGCGGCCGATAAGCTCGGAGCCGTTCTCCCCTCCCGTTCGTTTCTCGGGCTTTTACTGTCTCTCTTGGCCCTTTTACGCCTGCAGCTCGCGGCCTTGCCCGGCCATCGCGCCGAATCCCGGTCATCGTGTCCGAGGTGCTTTCGCGACTTGCACAAACTCACGCACGGAGGACGCGCGAGGGGAAGAGGGGAGTGCAAAAAAGAAGCGGAAACGAGGCTAGATAATAGCCGAAGAAAAAGAGGGGGCAACGAATGCGGTGAAGAGTTGCCTCCTATAAATTTGGATTGGGAGAACATTTCCCAGAAGTAATCCGCTCCTACGTGTGGGTCTGTTGCGCTGCTGGCTCTGCTCTATTTTCCTACTGCTCTCTGTTTACTTTGTCGTCGCACGCCGAGAAGAATGCAAAAAGTGAAGGGATGGCTACGTCCAACGCGGCAAAAAAAATCTCCTGATCAGAAACAGGCTAAGAAAACTGAAACCGGAGAAGATAGCTCACGACTAAGGCAACGAGCACTAACAAAATAACTGGAAACGAGCTACACTTTTCGCAAGAAAACGGGAGAACACGGCAAACAAGGCGCGAGGGCGGCGCGAAGCAAACTAAGAAAGGCGGGAGAGGTGCGGTGTAGCGTATTAATAAATCAATAAAAGCAAGCTGCGAACAAAATGGTCAGCGCAGCACCTTGGGATGCTGCGCCAAGACGCTGGCCGCAATAAAACACGACGGAAGTAGCGAACGACATGGCGGGCCATAGCCGCGAGGCGGCAAGCTCCAAGCCGCCGGGGGCCTCCCAGTGCGCCTACTGGGCAGTGAGAGCGTGCGTGCGGGAAATGGCGCTTCTTCTGTATCAAACCGGAAATATCCGGCGGAAGTAAGTTGTGCTCGTTTTTCACGAAAGAGCTATAGGCCCGGCCGGCCATTTCCGGCGGCTCGGGCGGCGAACGAACTGGGCGTGCGGACCGCGTTTCAAGCGCTCATTCGGCGCTGTCCTCGCGCGCCGACGCGCCGGGCCTGCTGAATGAGAGAGCCCCTCCCCCTCCCGAGGACACGGACGAAGCCTCGCGCAGCCAGCGGAGAGGGGGAGCCCGAGCGCCGAGTGGCTTTGTTCTTCAAGAACCGGGATGAAAGTTGAGTCCAAGCCTCACGGTCTCGAGAAATGAGCGCTGGCCTTGCCAACGTGTCTTTTCCTCGCTCCACTCAACAGTATACGTTTCGTGCCGTTACTTGGGTTCCGCTATGGGTGTCTGCTTTAGTATTTACTTTGCCGGTGTGTGCGTCCACGTATCGCAGAAAATGAGAAGTGAGCTTTCGAAAGCAAAGTTGGGCGCTCTGGGGCCGCGTAACCAAAAAGTAACTCCGAACATGAAAGAATAGAAATGAACGCCTTGAAAAGCAATGGCTTGTACGAGGCAACTTTCGCTGAAACAAACAAAACATGTCGTCTGTAGGCTTGCTCCCCCGGAAACTTTGAACGTAAGAGCGTGTGTAACACGTCCTGCTTTTTAAGTCGAAGCCTCCCTTGGCTACTAATCATGGTTTCAAAAGCCTGGCTTTCTTCCGACCTCCTGTCGCAAGCGCGCTTGTATTTGTAGTAATTAACGCAGCCGTTAGCGCAAGTATCGACAAACGCGTACGCATGTACACACACATATACACACATATGCACGCGCACACACAAACACTGCACTTGCGCCAACGCCACAGGTGACGTGATCCTTGATGAACACACCCATCTGTCCTTCACTTCCGGTAACTCAGCGAGTAACTCTCCCACGACAATTAAAAATGTCTGAATATAAAGACAATAATCGGAGAAGAATTTTCCCGGCAATTTCTTATGAATAGGTATATTCTCTCGATTTTTCGCCAGACGATTTGGGCCGCTAGACAGACTTGGCAGACGCTGTGTGGCTGCTTCGCTTGATCTCGCATATTTGCCGCTTCACACCCCTTTCAACCTTCGCATGAGTGTGTTAAAGGAATGAACCGTTGGGGGGCCACTTGGCCCTCGGGAACTTTGAGAGCCATTCTACCCATCAATGTTGTTGTCTGTCGTTTTAGGAGTTGAATAGCTGCAGGTAAATTGCTGCAGTACAGCATGAAGTTACCTTCGCACAAGTAGCTAGCGCGACGTTAGGCATTAGTGCTGTTCTACATTAGGTAAGTGCATCAAGCCATCCAATAAACAAGGTTTACTAACGAATTCTTAGAAAATTTCGCGGACCAGAAATGAAAATCAACTCCCCTTTGCATGTCGACCTCGGTGACGCTGGTCTGTGGCACACACCTGGCGTGTATGCCGGCGCGATTGTCCCCGCACTGCTGTCGCATCGGAGATAATTTCACACTTGCAAAGCGCAAGTCCCGAATGAACATTGTCGTCGCAGAAATAACCATTCATAATACATGCGAATCGGACAACGGAGCCGTGAGCATCGGCATCTAGAGCAGTGGCGATGGGAAAGTGGCCAGAGCGACCCATGGCAGTTTTCGGAACGTACTGCTGGGTGGCTTTCAGTGACACCCATACATATAGTTCCGTCATTCCGTTCCCAAATAGGTACAAGCACGATACTTCCTAAGCGCACCGAGCGCCACCTACTGGTTTGCTTGAAGCACTCGTTTTCGTTTGAGCAACTGTTGAAAGAACTCTACCGCTTGCCTTTACTTGCAGCATGAGAGCTGTTCAAGCAGCAAGTCCCGGGCATTGCGATTTTGAGTGATTCGATCAATTATTTCTACAAGCATTGCAGTGAAAAATCCTTGCTTAAAGCCTGTATAACCTCCATGGAGTTGAGAGCGAAATGCAAGGCACTTGTGTGGAAGAAATTGCTAACGTATAATGTCAGCTTCAGGAGTTGGATGCGCACCGATATCGTGAAGCACGTGTTCGGTCCCGGAACAATCGTGCTATGCACTGTGAGAATCCAACACACCAGACTTGACGAGCGCCACCACGCTGCCATCAAATTCACCCCGGATATAAATTCAAATGTACTTCTTTAAACTAGCACGGAAGAGATTACGTCTGAATTTGAAAATTATTATAAGGAACTATTCAGCGACACCCCTGATCCCATCGATTGTTACCTTTTCGGACATTTTGTCTCCCTAGTAGACCCATTGACAGATGGCGACAGCTCCATTATAACTGGCCCTATTACCCTAGAAGAGATTGAGGCCGCAGTCGATCAGCTTTCGGTCTCCAAAACACCTGGTCGCGATGGACTGCCGGGAGAGTTTTATAAGGCTTCCTAGTCTCTTTTATGTTCAGTTCTTTCTAGAGTTTTTCAATGCTGTCTGGATGTAAATTCTCTTCCGCTCGCATTAAAAAAAGCTATACAGAACTAATTTCCCCAAAATTGCGATCTGTGGATAGCTACAGACCGATCACTCAGACAAATGTTGATTACAAAATTTTCGGGAAGATATTACCTAATCTTCAGTAGTTTGCAATGTCCATACTTATTGGCCAGCATCAAATGTGTGGACTGCGCGACCCATCAATACAGAGAAATTTACACATCAATCGAACAGCCGTTCTGTTCTGTAAACTTTCCTGTGGGCAGCTGGCCGCGTTACTGCACATAGATATTTAAAAAGCATTTGATCGTGTTTCCCACTTTTTTTTGTTTTCTTTGTTAGATTGGGCCAACTTTGGTCCGGTCGTTTTCAAGAGAGTACTTCTCTGTTATAGTAGCTGCTAGCACTACCCGCCTAACTGTTAATGGTCACCTTTCTAGGTCTGTGCCTATACATTCGTCAGTAAAGCAAGGTTGCTCGCTATCGCCTTTACTTTTTGCACTCTACTTAAAGCCTTTATGTCGCATTGTGCTCCAATGCAGTAGCATTCAGGGTTTTGATACGCTCAGAACCGAACTCAAAAAACTGGTGTGTCTATGCTGGCGACTTGGCCTTCTTCTGTAGGGATAAACGAAGTATCGACAAAATTATTTCTGTGACAAACGGATTCGCGTTAGTTTCTGGTGCTAAAGTCAGCCCTTTGAAGAGCTCTGGGCTCATGCGCACTAATACCAACCGAGTATGCCGTAATCAAATGGTCCTGTGTATCACCAAAATAACTCGGCGTTCCGCTGGACTCCTAGCGACAAAGCACCGGCTATTGGCGGGGGCGCACTGAGGCCCTTCGTAGTCATTCATCATTGACAGTCTTTCATGTCGCATAACTTGTCGATTTTTGGAAGGTCCCTGGCATGTAACATGTTCTTGGCATCAAAATTAATCTATGTAATGCGAATCCTTTATTGTACTCGGAGTCACATACAGCGGTTCCATCGGGTTTATGCAAATTTGTGTGGTAGCCTACCATGGAGCCAATAAGGCGTGACAATCTTTTTAGACCTCTCTGCGCTGGAGGGCTGGTTTAATCCATCTCTTTGTGCTGCAAATAGTTGCACGGTTCTTTTTTTATGACTCAAGCCACCCTGTTAATCGCGCTTTTTTGCGAGTTCACCTCGCCAATTATTTGCCTAATCTTGTTGTCTCATCGTCAATCTCGACCATACCTTGTTTGTGGAGGTTTATGCATGAAGTGTTCACTTTAATACGGTTTTTTTGTTCATTTTTCCCGTGTCACGTGTTAAACTCTACAAGGACCTAATTTCCATGCTTTTCCCAGCACCACTGCATAGGACTGTTTATTCTAACTTGTCTGGACAACATGTGCTCTTACGTGTCCGTAAAATGCCTCCTTCTCCCCCAACAAAGACATTCTTCTTCAAACTGCACACCAAAACTTTGCCTGTTAAGACGTGATTGCTCAACCGGAACATTTTTATGTCTTCGGTAAACTGCCGCCTGTGCGATGCACCGGAAACACTTGAGCACTACTTCATAAATTGTAAGGCTACCATACTCTTTTGGGATGTCCCCCAAAGAACTCTCAAGAAGGACTTTGAATTGACTCCGCATAGTATACGGTGTCTCGTCACACCCGCTTTAGGTAATGTGCCATATCATTGTTTTTTTTCTACTCGCTCTGCATAGTCAAACGAGAACGCTAATGCTGAATAGGTGCTCTGAGCCCATGTTTTCTTCCAGATCACATTTCTGCCAAATGATCATTAATCTTACAGATGTCTACGACCAAAATTATTCTCGCCCTGGCTGGTATTCCCTTCTTATTAGTTGTTCACTGTTGCCCCAATTTTAAACCAAATGTACATGATTGTTCACTGTGCTTAGTTTTGCTTTTCCTCTTGTATTGAAATGATCGATTGATTGTAGGGTTTAACGTGCCGACGCAACGCAGGCGATGAGGCGCGCCGTAGTGGAGGGCTCCGCATTAATTTTTACCACTTGGGGATCTTGAACGTGCGGCGAAATCTCGTACACACGGGCACTTTTGCTTTTCGCCTCCATCAGAAAATCGGTCGCCGCGGCCGGCAATCGAACCCGCGTCCTTGTGCTCAGCAACTCACCTTGTATCCAACTCATTTGTAGGTGTACATAGTTAGTTGTAAATATGTGTCGTAAATGTCATTTCGTACATTTACGTGTAGTGCAATAAATACCACGCGGAAACCAAAAAAAAAAAGCTCTTCCGTTCGGCCTGAGTAGCCAAGTGGAATAACCGTTGGTTTTTGGAGCTAACGAACGGCCTGGGTTCGAGCCCCAGCGATGCCATAATTTTTTCCACGTCCAGGACCTGGACAAATCTTTTGTTGCAGTGGTATTTCATTGCGGTTATTTCGGTAGAGTAGTCGAAGGTAATACGAAATATAAATTTATAGTAGATGAGTTTACAGGAGGGTTCTGGTCAAGCCAAGCGATCCTTGCATTCAAAGGGCGTGGTGGAAGGATAGCTGGAGAAGTGGAGATTTATTTATTTATTTGTTTGTTTGTTTGTTTGTTTGTTTGTTTGTTTGTTTGTTTGTTTGTTTGTTTGTTTGTTTGTTTGTTTGTTTGTTTGTTTGTTTGTTTGTTTGTTGTAAGTGCTCACCAACAGTGATGGGCCTACTCTAGTGGTGCATCGGTAACGTTGGACGCTGACAATAAACATTTTAAAATTTTGTTAAAATATATCAAAGAGGAGAGCGAAAAAAAGCGGCTCTTTAAAGCGAACACAAATGTTTTGCACACAGCATGTGGGAGTACAGAGAATGAGTACTTCGATAAAGACAGAATAAATGCACGTTGGAGTTTTGGGGTAAGACATGCCCAGAAAACTGAGGCGCAAGGCAGGGGCAACCATACCATGAACGGCATATTAAAATCATTACACTTTTCAAAGAGCCCTTGAATAAATCGGAGTGATTACTACAAATGCTGCTGAAGAAATGCAAAAAAGTCTTTTAAGCGCATGTTGGCTTCGGCCAGCCGTTGTCAGGTTCGGTGGCGTGTATACCAGAAAGCAGCAATGGGGGTTGGCACTCGCCGTTGAACTGAGCTCTCAAAACAAAGGCAGCCGACTTTCAAATAAATACAGTTGAAAAGCAAAATAACGTAGCGTCCAGAGCCCCTGGTAGATAGCTCATCCAGATTCAGAAGCGTGAAAAGCTCGCCGTACTCATATTTCTCAGTGATGAGTAACGATCAAATGCGATTATTGTGAAGCGATTCTGAAACTTTTCCAGCCCGACGAAGAGGTAATGTACCGGAACCGGCTGAACATTGCTGTAGAATCACCCACGATGTTCCTAACATTTTAAGGCCTTGGCAAAAACCGCCTCCTGGTCTTCTGTACTCTTTCCTCCTCAATGGTGGGATGTTTCCTCAACAGTTGAACAGAATGCAAAGGAAATAAAACATCAAGACCGAAGCACAATAACTACCCACCGAAATTTTAATTAGCACCAATGCGCAAGACGAGGCCGAGCCGGACATCCATACTCCCTGCATCCTGCAAATCCTTGCATAAATGGTCGTGACCATCGCCGAAATGTGCATCAAGAACGCGAAAGTTTTTCTTTTTTTCCTAATACGCGAGAGATGTATGGCACAGATCGTTTAACTGCCCTGGAAAGATGCTCCCGTCGCTAGCAACAGCAACTAAGAAAAAAATACACGCAGCCGGTAATAAAACACACCATATTTCGAATTTTTATGTCGTCTTAAGGTTAAACATTCCCTCCGAGACCACCTACTTTTTGTTCTATCTCGCTAACATTTTCAGGTATTTTGTGAAGTTAATTTCATGATTATACCTTCAAAAGTCACCTTGGCAGTGTCTTCTTTTTAGTTATCGAGACTCGGGTGCCCTTTCTCTATTTGCCATGGTTTGCGTTCCTGTAGAAATGGGCGCAAGGGACCTTTTTTGTGTGGCTCGAACAGGCAGCTAGCTTGGGGCCAGCTTCCTTCCTCTCAGTGTACTTTGTTTCAGAGTGCGCGAACACAAGCCGAGCACAGCCCGCCCCGATTCTCCGACTAGAGCGGATGAGGACGGTAGAATGTGGGGCGAACACCGCAGAAGAGCACAAATCCTCTTAGGCTTGGGCTTCCGCAGTAGCCCGGGGCCGAAAGGGATTTTGCCAGTTTTGGCAATCTTCTTTGCTGGCTTCCCTTTTAATGCGATTTTCGCCGGCGCTAATATCGCCTTGGCCTAAATGAATCTAGATAACCCCTTTCTAACTTCTTGGAGGAACCCTTTGCATTATAACTTTTTAAAACTTTTTCTTGTGTTTAAATCAAGTCATTCGAAGCCCTTGATAGCCCCAGACGTAAGCTGCTTTATGAGACAACCGTGTCTACAAGCGCAACAAACTAAAGCGTTCTCAACCAAAGAACTACAAAGTTTCACGCCTTTTCAAGGCTTTTCGTTCATAGGTGAGAAATTTGCTGCTTCGGCATTTCACGGTAGTTTCCTTTGTGTATGTTCACAATTTTTTTTCTTTGAGTGCCAACAACGTTTTGAGGATAAATCTGTGCAAGTTGAGTCAAAGGAGAGCAGAAACTTTTCCTTCATTGGTGTGGATTTCGCAGCTTTCGAGGGTTACAGGGGATATCTTTGTATCAATTCTGTAGCTCCTTTTTCTGAATGTCACCAAAGCTCAGCTAAAGCTGTGTCCAGGAGATTGATAGGAAAGCAACATCCTTTGAAGTAAAAATTTTCTGCCATTATAGCGGTGTACTTTCCTAAATTTTTACAAACTAACTCGCACAGCTCTAGGCTTAGTATCTCTAATCTGTACGCTATATGAGAATACCGGTAGTTTGCTTCGCTAAAATGCACTTGAATGACCAATCGCCGAAGACCGAAAATTTAACGAATAACAAGGCCGGGCATATTATTTATTTAACTAAACAATAAATATGCATCTTTAACAGCGCTCGTTGCAAGAATCATTCTTATACTCTGGGATGTCCCAGCGCAGCCCCATTTTAGTCCGAAAGCCATTTAACCCTACTTCACCGAATTTCCTGATGACAAGTTTCATATTGCATCATATTGCTAAGGAGCCAGCCAAACTGCTGATAGCGGGGGGAACGGGGGAGGGGCGGGTTTCCACGGCCTGACGTTAGGCCTAACGTTACGCATTGAGGTCTAGAGTTGAAGAACAGTACCCGCACATTGGCGTACAATGAGTATGACGTTCTTCGAAATGTCGTTAAGCTTACCTTTAAGCCTAAACATATGCCTAAAAAGGCGATTGGCCAGAGTTCTTAGTCGTAGTCATAGGAAGAAGGGAAAGACACAAAGGGAAAAAGATTATGATGAAACTTCGCTCCCACATCTTAGCCAAACCAGCGCCGAGAGAAAGAGAGAGGGCGAGTGAGATAATAAAAAAATTGGCGCAGCTTGAATTAGTGGTGCAAGGCTGGAGAAATAGCCGAGCTAGCGGCCCGTCTCCCTTCGTCAAAGATCCGGCTGTTACACCTCACATTTATTTCCGAACTTGCCGCTGAAACTTCTCAATGACTGGCAGGCTCGGATAGTTTGGTGCGCAGGCTTTCACACGTCTCCCAAGGTGGACCGCGTCGGCACGCGCGGCCAAGTACTTTGTACTTTGCCCGCGGCAAGCTACACAGCCAACGACCGCGCTACGAACGCAAAGGAAATGCTGTGCGCACGGAATGCGATGATAGCTCATTCGGAGAGGCGCCGGTGCCGTAAGTCGAGGGACCCAGGTTCGATTCCGACCCCGGAAAGCTTTTTTTCTTCCGAATTCGCTGCACGTGTTATTGTTCCCCGCCGCTGCTAACCCCGCACCCCTCGGGCCTTTGGGGTGGCCCAGTGATTAGGTTGCCGGTTTAACGACGTGAAGGTTCCAGGTTAGATTCCCGGGATCTCCCTAACTACATTTTTTTTTCTTGAGGCTTCGAGGTTCTTTGGAGCGATGGATGGACAAAGTCCGGCCTAAATAGCTCCGTTGTTAACAGACATTGTAAAGCGGCATAGAACGCGTGCACAAAACGCGCCGGTTTGGCCCGCTTTACCAGTCGCGATGAGCGACCTTCCTGCACGGGAAGGTGCATGCACAGAGCAAACCAGCTGCGGTCTCACGGAGGGTGCACACGTATTTTGACAAGCCGCACCCAGGTCTTGCAACGAGAAGCGTGGTAATAGAGAAGGAAATGTTAACATAATTAAGCCCCGTATATATGGACACGGCGAGGGAGAGTTGAGTCGAGAAAAACAGGTTTTTTTCGACTCGACCCATCCATGTGGAAGCGGCTGGTGGGAGTAAAAAAGCCGTCGCAGTGGGTCGGTTCGACCATCAGGCAGAGCGGGGATTGTCTCGCTCGTCGGGCTGAGTCCACGGGCCGTGAGGAGCTGAATAGCGCCTTTTCCGGGAACCCCTCCGGTCACCTCCCCTCAATTCTTTGGACAGGGTTCATAAAAACGCCGTAGGGTTCGAGATAAGATGAACCCGCCAGTTGACTATACCCCCCTTCGTCGAGTCCATGTATCTGGGCCTATAGACGAACACGATTGTATGTAAGCGTGGCCCAAGAAGCGCTAATTAGCCAAAGGTGCCACCAAAATCCGCCGACACTGAGCAGACGACGGTTCTCATCGCCCGAAATTTGGGAAAAAAGCCGTCCAATAGCAGGATCTCTTCTGCTTCGTGACAAGCATGGGAGAATCGATGACGTATATGCGCTTAAATGGCGGTGTCCGAAAACACGCAGGAATAAATTATTGTTTTCGTTTAAAAGGGGTCCTGAAAAGCGTTTTGAGCACACTAAATGAACAATAGCAGTCGTTAGGTTGGGTGGTCAACGTCATCTGTGCCAACTTATATAACTTTTTTACGTGCAGCGGAAAGCTTACACTTTCGTTGCAAAGCTTGTCGTGCCTTTCCCACCAATTTATTTGGTAGGCCAGAAATCCGGCGCCCCGTACATCAAATGTCAGGGGGATAATGCAAAAATGGTCGGCTGCACAAACAAGTCCGAGGACTCCAAGAAGTCCGAGCACAAGTCCGAGGACACCTAAGCACTTTTTATGCGTTAAGAATGCGGAAGCATGAATGTCCAGCTGAGCGCCTGAGACCACTGGCACGGGTGGGGTGAGGACAAATCCACTAACTTTGACTGTCATCAAGCAATAATTACAGATGATTATTTTCGTGTCGCAAGCTACGCACTAGCCATAATACGTTGTTATGTGTACCTCTCACCGTGTCGATCAACAGTATCGGAATTTCCCCGCAAAAAAAAAAAAAAAAATGACGGGAAAATTATGTAAAGTACGAAATTATCCCCATATTTATTGCGTTTTAACAAATTTTTGCTAGGCATTTGCATTTTCATTTTTGATTTTTCTTTTGTTTCTTCTGTTTTCTCCGTTCATGCCACCTCATTTCCCTCCTTTTTTCTTCCTTTCGCTGGTTAACAATCTGTACAGAGTGTTATCTGTTATATCTGTTATCTGTTATCTGTGTCATCTGTTACAATCTGTTATAGCGAAGCTTTATATGGCTAGGCAGAAGAACAATCCTACGGTCCCATGTACGCAAGAAACTCCTCCGCCGCAACGCCATGCACATCAGCGAAAACAAAAAATTGGCCGCGTATCTGCTCCTTTCGTTGCAAATGTCGTCAAAAGACCATCGTCTTTGTAGACATTTGCCAAGGAAATGCCCCCCTTTGCTTTCCCGCTCACCTCTCATGCTGTTCCTGTTCCGTCGCGCTCATTCGAAGGTAAAAACACAAAAGGTTTGCGCAAGGCGATTTGAATTTACCGCGTTCCACTGCTACAGGCCGGGTTCCTCGATGCCAGCGCTGCAGTACGGCGGAGACGCGCGTGAATGGAGGCGGCCGACTTCAAGGATTATAGAACCACGTTGCCGTGCTCCACGTGCGTGCCAAGCAGAACGTGGAACCTAACTAGTTGAACCTTTCGTTGCTGTTGCCGTGTGATTTATCATATGCCGCCAGGAGGCGGCGGTTTTCTGCAGTAGATGTAGAATATCATTTGCTATCGAAAAACCAAGCATCCATGAATTTTTTAATAAAGAAACACTGTAAATATTCCTTGTGTACTAATTTCCTGTCTTATATTTGCGTAATGTCTTGTTCTTGTTCAACAAAGTTGACAAGTATGAACATATAAACCGGGCTTAGACGTTTACATGTGGCTCTCAGTATATAAGACTACTGCGCAATAGCAATTTTACTTTAGCCGGGTGGCTGAATCGAGTGACAGACAGACAAACGGACAGACAGACAGACAGACATACAGACAAACAGACATACAGACAGACCAATATTTCTGGGTTTAAGTAGCCAAAGAAAGACTATCGTCTTTAAACAAAACACGTTGGACGTAGCAACACTCTCGCATGTACCGATACTGGTAAGTGTTCCCCGCACGAACGCAACCGCCCCATCGGACGGAGCGAAAAAGTCTCTGTCGCAGCAGAGCGCACGCGCAGCGAGTTACTGCATGAAGCACAGCACAAGCGACAGCGGCTGGCAGGGGCGTCGGGGGTGCGGGTGGAGCAGCGTTAACGTCGAATGGCAAACAGCGGCCTTTGAAATGCGTACGCCACGCGTCATACGTAAAACACCGGCGGCACATCTTCGCTACTTAACCATCGGTTCGGAGTGCATGCGAGAATTTTTTTGTCTGGACGGCTTCACTTTTAAATGCAGAGCATTTCAGTAACTCACGATGTCACCCGCGTTGACGTCCGTAGTCGTAGTCCGCACCCCTCCCCCTACACTATATAAAAGAAATACTATCCGGCGCCTGGTTTCGATCCCTCGACCCTGCGGGCGGAACGCAATGTACATGGTGCTCTACCCACTGCGCCACAAAGCCGACACAGAATGGGAGGCTACGAACGCGCCTTATATCCTTGACTCATTCAAACTACGTCAAGAAGCTGCGGATACAACGCATTCACTACCACCAACTCCCCAAACACTAAACGTTAACGCAATACACCCACGCCCTATGCGACGCATTTACTCGAGTCCCCCTCGCGGGGACATGGGCCCAATTTTTTTTACTTAGCTTTGCATCTGGGAAAAATCAATTCTCTACCTAATTAGGGAGAAAGTTTTATCAAAAGAACTTTGTAAATGTAACTACCTGTTAATTACTTGAACCGGAACTACTATAACGAGTGATGGCCCGAAATACACGCACACATATATAATATATATATATATATATATATATATATATATATATATATATATATATATATATATATATATATATAGTCTGAAAAGATAAAAAACTCACACAGAGCGCGAAAAAAATAAGGTTAGTAGAGACAGAGACAAACGAGAAAGACGTAGAAAATAGAAATAAATTTACTTACGTTTCAGGGAGAGGACTCCCTTTCTTCAGGAGTCCTCTCCCTGAAACGTCAGTAAATTTATTTCTATTTTCCACGTCTTTCCCGTTTGTCTCTGTCTCTACTAACCTTGTATATATATATTGCTGAAACGCCCGACCGCCTTTTAGATAGCGACCTGCCCATGCTCGTCGATACCGCGTGCGGAATTTGTTATCGCTTGATTTTGAGTGCGCAGCACTTTGGCACCCGCTACTGTGGTTTGACGGCGTCGATGTCCTCGTAACCAAACGAGGGAATAAGACACCGAAGGCGGGGCGGACAGAAAACAGAGGAGGAGCGTTGGCGAAAGTGTGGGGGGGAGGCAGTGAGACATGCTGTGCCGTGACGACCCGCTGGGAGATGACGCCATAGCAGCGCGTGCCGTCACGGGTCTCGACGATGACGCGTTAACTTCCTGAGACGCAGACGCATAGTCTTAGCATCGCTGCCGTCGAGAGAACCACGAGTGAGTGCTGCCTCAGCGCACTGCAGCACTCAGGAGGTGTTGAACAATGAGTCAGGCAACCAATCGATGTGCTTTGCATCCTCCTCGTCGCGTGGCTCATCCGAACCACGTGACATCTGCGCGGGAGGTTCTAACACGATTTGCAACAACATGCGGTGCGGCGGCGACGCGCTGCGAGATAACGGCAGAGTAGCGCGCGCCGCCGTGTGTTCGCTGATTAAGCGATCACTTCCTGAGACGAATCAGTACTTCGCCGTGATCGAGAAGAGTGCAGTTCGCGCTGCGCACAAATTTCGCATTAGAGAGTATAGCAATCGTCAGCTGATTTTATTAGTTCTTTTTGACGCCACTGCACCGAATGGCGCTGTATTTGATCCCAATTTCTTCGCTGTAAACGTGTTTTCTCGGCCTGCAGCGTTGTTATTTCGTCGTTTTCTCTGTCCGTCGTGCTCCGTATTTGCCGATTCACACTGGGCGAAGTGCACACCTCCTGTGGTACCGACGGTGTGCTCAAATAACGTTTTTTAACGCGAAATTGTTACTTGGCAAACAAAACAAGCGAAACCACACACCCGGCCGGCCTCCACCGAACGCGCGCCCATCCGAGTATCGTCCGCCAAAAAGTGTCTATAGCTGCTAAGCCTTTGCTAACGTGTTCCAAGGCGTTTTACGTCTTTGATAACGCTCGTACAATCGAAAGAATACCCCCCCCCCCAAAAAAAAAAAAAAACATATTCAGCGTGCTTTGTCCTATAGTACGAATCAGAAAAAAGGAACAGGAGGAAGCACTTTGTGCGCAATGTTTCATATGATGCATCAAAAGAAAAAGGACAAACGGGAAGAAACACTCGACGCGCGGTCAATTCCCATTGGTTTACGACGCACAGAACGAGTATAACAGAAAAAACGAGTGTGGGTTAGAAATTTCTTGCTCAGTCTTGGTTGGCCTTCAGTTACTGTGGAGGCAGTGTAGCAGCAGTAGGAATAGTGATTTTTCAAAAAGTAGCTGCAGTGAGTTTGATGCCGAGGTTGTATGTTATAGACGATAGGCAGGAGGCTCGGAAACAAACTTAGCCCAGAAGAAACGCTTCCACGAAAAAAATATGCTAAAAGGTCGTGCAACACCTTTGCATCGTACTTTCAGTGAACATATCCCACGTGATGGTACCGGTAGGCGCAAAATAAAGCCAATTTGTTTTCACCAGGTTCCGATCGCTTCGGTACGGGGGCATGTCGTTCTCCCTGCAAGCCCTGAGTGGACGGCTGCCGTACACCCAACTTCGCCGTTTGTTGGGCTTGTAAAGCATCCAGAGGGGCAAGGGAGGGGGGGGGGGGGGGGTGTGCTCCTACAAGCGGGGCGCTTTAGTTATGGCGAAAACGCAGAAGCCGCTGAAAAGGTTGCCGGCGACACGTGCTCCCTCCTCTTGAAAAACATAATGTTTTCCCGCAAGAATGACGGCGCTTCCACGCACAGAATGGCCCTGTGGGGGTGCTTATACAAATTCGATCCTTCCCTGTGAAATTGTGGACGTGCATAGACGCTCTGCACGTCAAAAGAAAGCTCCTCAACGTAAAGTGAAAGTTGATAAAGTTTCCGCACGAATTATAAAAATGGTCTAAAACAGCTTTAAAAAAGCTCCTCGACGTAGGGTGAAAGTGGAAAATTTTCCGCATGTTTAAATGAACAAAAATGCTAGAAAATAAGGAATGCTAGTCCAGCAGGCGGATATGGTAGCGGTGTGGTTTCCTTGTGTACGTCGGCGTTTGCGTAGCTAAGAAACAGGTCTAGACTTAACCGTGAATTCTCGTCGCTGGCCGGTATTATAGGTAATGATCGGTACACTCTGCATTGTTTGGTACGACCGCTATCTTATATGAGAGCAGTCGCAGGCCCCACTGCGAGCGGAGCGAAACTGGCGAAATCATGCTCGAACAGCGCACGCGGCAGCCTGGTACATGATAAGAAATATAACGCTAGTGTATTCGAGCGGAAACTTCGGCGAAGCATATTTGGAAACAGCGAGTGAGTACGCCAGCCTTTGCCGATTGGCTGTTGATGGACGTGGCCGCAAAGTCAACCAGCAGGTCAACAGAAGGTCTAACCATGCTTTTGCCCTCACATACTTGAAAAATTCTGGCCATCCACGCGAATGCTTTCCACGTAATTCGTTCGAATAAAAAAAATGAAAACGAAAGATTTATTTGACTGCAATAGCCCGCACGGGTATGTTATATATACCTAATATTGTTTCAGTTATGGAGGGGTAGGGGGAGAGGGAGAGGGGGAATAAGGGATTGTCGGGAGCGAAGGTGCTGCCAGTAGCCGTGGCAGCACTGGCTGGAGGCCCAAAGGCAGAAGAACTTCACCGTTCTTCTACCGGCCTCCCCCGAGTGGAGCGTTGGGCCCCAAGTGCCGCCTGCTCCCAGCTGACTGCACTCCGGGCGGTGCCTCCCCTTGTAGGAACCCCGGAGCGACGAGTTTGCCGGTGTGTTCCTGTCCAGACATGCGCACATATTGCCCCGTTCCGATGGCGACCGCGCTCGATGCCTGCGCGGCGCGTGCTCGAACGAGCAGTGACCGTAAAGACGCACTCAAAACGGTGGCGAATCTGGACGTTCGGCGGCCTGCATCGCTATTCAAAAGTGAAGCTGTAGTGTTCTGACTGGTGCCGCTGTACGCCAATACGCCCTGCAGAAAAGCCAACTTTCTCTGGCGATGATGATGAATGATCGTGTGTGAAAATAAAAAAAAAAACTCTTCCCGTGGCCAGAATTGAACCTGAGTCACTCGCTTTATGAAGCCGGTGTCTATCCGAGTGCTCCATTTCGATATGGCCGAAGCCAACGCCATGCAGCAGGTACCGATTCGCGCCGTACACCCCAATCCCAAACTTTAGGCCTAAGGCGGGCACAACCGAGAGTTGCTGTTGGTGCTCTAGAAAAGTGCTGTGCACCTCCAGAGTAGCACATACTCGTAGTGTGGGTTTGGCCAACCAAAGAATCCATCACGAGACAGCTTCGCGTTCAACCATCGTCTTCGTTAGACGGAAGGGGGCATGGTTTTTATCTTTGGTGAAGTTATTTTTCTTTCTAATTGGATGCACATGTTATTGTTCCGCCGCCGCTGCTAACCTCGTATCCCTCGGGCCTTCGGGGTGGCCTAGTGGTTACGTTGCCGGTTTCACAGCATTGAGGTCCCGGGTTCGATTCCCAACCTCGCTAACCACACTCGTTTCTTGAGACGTCTGGGTTTTTTTGGTGCGACGGACGGACAACGCTCGTCCTAAACAGCTCTGCTGTTATCATCTGTAACGGCCGGCTTATTGGTGCAGGATGGTGAGAGCGCCAGCACGGTAGGGGATGCCTTTTACCACTATGATGTGCAATAATCTATCTATCTATCTATCTATCTATCTATCTATCTATCTATCTATCTATCTATCTATCTATCTATCTATCTATCTATCTATCTATCTATCTATCTATCTATCTATCTATCTATCTATCTATCTAGAATCGAGGTGGGCGCCATGACACATTTCCACAGATGTGTATTGGGCAATGATGATATGTACAGCGGATGATCTTCTCCATCAATCGATCGATCGATCTGTGAAAGTGCAAATACTAGGAGGTTCGATAACGCGCAATCTCCACGCGTACTCTGAATTTTGCGTCCCTAGTATGACGCTTACCGAAGGTTTTCATACCCACAGAATACCTTACACCCGTCATGCTGTATTGGCCAACGCTTTACAAGCGGGAACGTATGCAGCTTTCGCACGATATCCCGTGGATGGCGTAGCCAAACATCCATCATTATTTTCCTAGTAATACCGTATGCTGAAACTCATCATTTATATATTTTTTCGGATTCCGTTCAGTCCCCGAAGGCATTAATGATGAGAATGGTGCATTAGGTACGTTGGTTGCTGCAGGGATCGAGAAATGTTACAAATACTGAAAGACTATAGTATATGGGAATACATAAAATTTTACAAATACTGGCTGCCATACAGACGGCTTAACAGTGTTATTTTGGCACCAAAGTGCAATGAAACCTATTTTTAGTGTTAAACAAACGATGAGGCCAAAAGTGTTGCCGATAAAGCTGCAGTACTTAAGGCGAACATTTGAGCTCTCGCTTTTATTGTGACCAAGGCTACCTTGTTGGAGCCGGAATGTAAATCTTATTAAACCTACAAAGTTTGTGGTCGGCGTCCTTGCCTTTAATTCCTCAAAATGTTTCCAGACCACATCGGCTTCTGTCATACCCTTCAGCTCAATAAGTCTACAGTGAAATGTAGTAATCTGACAATTTTTTCTCACATTCATAAAAGTTGTTAAAGGGGCACTTAAGCGTAGAAAGAAGGCCGTCCCTACAGCTGGAATAACGTGCCACGAATACAAATATACAATTCGGGGTACAAGCCGTTGCCTATTAACGTAGAAAATTATAAAAGTGTAAAAACAAGTTAGGTCACCCCGTACGTACACTTTCCCGCACTACTCTTTGTGGCACCACAAATCGCGAATGAATGGAGTAACAAGATTGGGGGAGATTGTGTACGCGGTTTGTTCAACAAACACTTAGGCATCTACATTTAAATGTAACCTAAATGTATGCGGGAACTCCTGCTCAGACAGTAGTGAGCAAAATGCTCGCACTTCGGTTATTAGCGTTACTACGCAGGTTCTCTCACTAACTGGTGGTAAGGTTAGTTTCAGTCGCGGTTTTGGTCAAATCTTCCCCATTGTCGCATTGTGGCATGCGTACCGTCAGGGTATCTGCGCAGGTGAACGCCAGAGGTATCGCCCCTTGTTACTCTTAGTGTCTATACACAAAAACAAGCGGTAAAGGCTGTGGATTACCCGCTCAATCGGCTAAGCGGCGTATCCGGCTCTCAACCGCAGTGCTGGAGACTTGCGTAGGTATTTTCGACTCCTCCCCATACGTAACAGCAACTCCGTTGCTTGAATAAGTTTGGAAGACATATAGGTAGTCTTACTTCACGACGTGTGACGTGCTGCTTTGCGTCATGGAAAAATTGAAGGGAGCAAGCGAGCGAAAAGCCACGTCAAATTATTTGTTTCTAAAGTAACAAAGCATTCTTTGCCACCCAACAAAAGCTAAAACATGTTTTCAAGGTGCGATCTTTCAGTAAAAAAAAGACCTAGAGCCTTCAGTGTCCTTACAATAAGCCCTGCAACTAGCGGTAGGACTACTTTGCTTTGTCTATCGCAACGATTGGTCTTTTAGTGAGCATTGGTAAAAGGGACGCACAGGTGTTTTAAGACAGTAACGGGATTGACCTTTTTTCATCTAAAGTGGTGCCGCTTCCTCCTCGCCCAATTGGCTTCATGCTAGAGACAGCTGAAAGAACAGTAGTACTAACAGTTTTATTGTGACGGAAGGATTTAGGCCCATTTGGAGAGAGGGGCGGAACGGGTGAGAGCGACATTCTGTGCTTGAAAACAAGACAGCTGAAAATGTGTCCCCAAAGCGGTAGGTGGGCAGGGAGGGTTGGCTGAGTTGGCATGAGGAGCAGAATCAAAGCTGTAAAACACACGCGCAATGCCGCTGTTGATGGGGAAGATTACTGTCTGCTGCGCAGGCTACTTCAACGATCGTATCAGCTGTCTGTGCTATTTTCTTTGCTCGCACTCAAAACTGCGGGTTTATCGCCCCGAATGTATACTGTGTATAAAGCGTCAGGATGAGTATAGTGATTGCATTCGATCGTTCCCACGAGGTTGTCACGTTATTGCGGTCATTTCTTCCATAACGCTGAAAGTGAGAGAGCAGGAACACACGCACCCTGGGGCCTCATGAACAAAATCAAAGCCCCTTTCTTATGAAAAAGACGGTTAAAACACGAAGCTGTCTCCCATGCAACCTGCGTCAAAGTCGAAGTCCAAAATCTCAACTCTTTCGGCCGTGACGAATGGCGCAATCGGACAGACGTGGACTTCATAACGCGAGGGACATAATTTTGGTTCCGACAACGGGAAGCGGTCTTCTTGGGCTCTTGATGTGCCCTCGCTTATCACCATTATCGTTTTGGGAGTGCCATCGTGTAAAGGTGGTCTTCCTGCAGTGCGTTTAACTCGGACGAACGACGCCATCAGTGAAGCATAGAAAGCTTCGCTTAAAAAGAGAGGTAATGACAGCTGCAAGCAATACAAAACTTAGCACATGTAAGTGTGGCCATTTTTTTTCGTTCTGTGGGCGCTGCTGCCAACTAGAGCGCGCTGAGCGCGTTCTAGTTGCACACCGCAGTAGTGCTGCCTCCAACGAAGCCCACGCACTTTCCTGCATCTTATGATATGATCTGGCTGAGCATCGTCTTTCGATGGGTGTTATTCTCACTGCAAACACGTCTTTGATTATGGGCTCATGCTGGTTTTCTTGCATTCAATGCCCTTGAAGGTAGACTTCGTGCTATTATAGCGCCCACCCAGTCTTTGTTGTGCAATCTGACGTTTGCCCACTACCCATTAGAAACTTTTTGTGATCTCCGTGACAAGCTGCGTGAGGACGACAGCAGGGGTGTAGCATACAGCACACATATAACATTTCAAGCAGAATTACCCTTCAGTGATTGTCTTCTAATTCGAAGCATTACTTGCATTGGGAAGATTCCCCCCGTTACCTCCAAGGCATATGCCCATAAGGATGGATCTCTGGATCCTTGCAGGAAAAAAATCCTGTAGGGCGAGCAGTGGGAACATGCTTCGTACTAGAATTATCGTTGCTTCACCACCATAACACGCCTTATGGTGGAGTGTGCTCCCTACTCGCAAGTCGGCGATAACAGACTCGGCATAGCCCAGCCCCACGGGGTCCGTAAGGGAGTTCAGATACCAAAGGAATTCTCCGCGTTAACAATTACAGACAGTATTATGCTCTGTTGATTGTGTTTCAAGGCCAAGCCCTCTTTGCATGGGAGAATTTCTCGACAACACATCACACGCATTCACAGTTTAGGATCTTATATACTTACGGGAAATGAATCCTGTAATGCGAGTACTGCGAGCGCGAGAAGTGCAAGTGTTGCGAGTATTGCTAGTGGTGAGGAGTCCAAGATCGCTGTTTTGATCCCGGCCGCGGCGGCTGCTTCTATGATGGAGGCGAAAAACGAGAACACCCATGTGTAGAGATTTTGGCGCGTGTTAAAGATCTCCAGGAGGTCAAAATTAATCAGGAGTCTTTCACTGCGGCGCATCTTATAGCCCAGGTACAGCTTCGGTGCGTACAACACCAGAATTTGTGTATTGTTAGTAAGAGCAGAGCGAGTTCCACGCTTCGCATTGCAAGTAACGTCTGCTTCTCCGCCATGATACCGCTTATGCTTGGGTGCATTTTTTGCAGGCACGTCGGTGATAGCTCGGGCTCGGCGTAAAGGCTAAGTAGTTTGATGAATAGATCTAGTAACGTTGGTTTGATGGATAACCAGCCAGCAAGAGACCGCAGAGCGGTTAAGTTGGCGAGGCATGGTTTGCATTAAAACGCCACGAATAAAGCAGATCACATACCACCATCCCGTGCAACAACAAACTTGCTCTTCGATGAAGTTGCAAAATCATAAATAAATGCCGTTACTCGCACCACAGAAAGCATTTTTGTAAGCCCAGCTCTCTTATAGGCGGCCACAAGTAAATGTCTTGCGCGAAGCGAGTCGCTCGCTCTACTGCATACCAAAGGTTTCTAGTTGCGTCTTCTCTCGTCGCCGGGGCTAGGGAAATGTTTTGTTCATCTGACTCCATATTATCAAAATCCCGTCATGTTTGTCGGGAAGTAGGCCAAATTTGGTTCACCTGCAGCAAGCAGTGAACCAAAAGTCGGTATTTAGAATGAAGGTGTGGCGATATTGGTATTGGCTTCTGTAACGCAATACACATTTTGCTGTTGTCACCAGTACAAGGACTCATTAAAAAAGGCAGTGCTGTTTTCGAAAACGACAAAAACTAGGAGGCCTGTTTTTGATCGATGAAACTGCAGCGCGATTCGAAACTGCGGCAGTGTTTCTGTGGGCTACCATACCGTTATAAGAACAATAAAAAGCACAGGAAACATTAATGCGCTGTGTGGTGAGTACACGCCACAGCGGTGGCTAATTTCGAGGGAAATAGCAGGAATTGAGTGCTGCCACGCAATTGTGATTTATACAGCACTTCCGAACGGCCTTAAATCAGTTAAAGTAAGTGTCAGGATGGGATGCACGCCAGCCTGTAGCCTAATGCAAAACCCATGTGTCCCCACTGCGAATGCTTTCTTCCTAGATTGGTTCCAAATGTGCTTGCCGATTACGGCGCTACCCAATATGGCTCATAGTGCAGGGAAGCCCTGTGCCTTACGGAATCGGTTTCTGTTTTCCATACGTGTCCCGGAACGCTTTGACTTGATTAGAATGCTAGCGCTTATATGTCAAGGATAGCGTTTGGAAAGCGTCTCCTCTTTTTTCCTTGTCGGGAATGCGTGGGGTCCACGGGACGTAACGGCTTTTCTTGGTTGTGTGCGTCAGCACGATTAAAATTGATTTTTAAATCAGCGCTTCGTCAATACATGGCTGGCTGATTGCAAGAGCGTTTTACAGGTACGTGTAATATTTTCTACTGCTTATAAAAGTTCGTTTGTTTCAACTGAGCTAAAAGCTTTTGGAATCCGAACACAGAAACCATTTGAAAGGGAAAAAAATCATCGTGTATAGAAGTAAATAACAGGAAACTCAATTATACAGAAAACTTTATGAGTACACATTTTCTTATCTCCTCATTGGGGAAGAACGTTTCAAAGAATTTATAAACTTTCCAAGTGCTATGTGAAACTTAACTTTTTAATAAACTACAGACGGCCGGAGGGGACCCTGTAGAAGCTTTGCCAGACAAGTTAGGCGGTGTCTTGCTTCCTGTCACTTGCTTGGGTGTATCAGTAAGAAGTGTGTATCGGTACGGAATCCTGCACGGATAATCCGGGACAAAGGAACTTTCTCAGCCTCAATGCCAAGCTTTTGCCGGAAGCAGCGCTGCGACGGCAGCAGACATCACGTTTTCTAGCGCGGTACTGCGCACTTGCTTTTGAGAAGCTCCAAATTTCTTTAAAATAAACAAACACTTTTCGAACATGCTAGCCCTAATGTTTCCGGGAAAGAACGAAAACAGATTAAACGAGGTAATTGGTACGTAATCGCGAAAGCAAAGTGCGCAATAAAGAGCACTCGAAAATCTCCGAGAACACCCAAGCACTTCTCATGAGCTGTGATTGCTCATATTATCGGCCAACCGCCCAAAGGATGTGCTGGTATTGCGGGCGCAGCACAGAGCCCCCTGACTCACTGGCGATTGCTGCACCGCTGGGTGAGGCTGCCGGATTTGGGCGAAGCCGGGCCCATCACGTGCTGAAATAACGCGTCCTCCTACACACCAAAATTATCTAAAGCGTAACGTGGCGTCTTTGTATTCGTTGTACATAAAATAAATGCGTGTTACCGCCATCACGACCATCGACAGTATCTCTTTTCCTTTGCGTCATTTTCTTCTTCCCGTTACTGTGATTAAGAACCTTGAGCAATCACACTTGTTAGCCTACATATACGCCGACCGTTTGCTAGCCGTTACGTTAAGCCTCACAACGCACCGCGTTTCGTCAGACCCATCGTACGTCAAGCTGCGAGTAAGAGTTTAGGACATTCGACATCATAGCGTAACGCTAAGCCTAACCTCAGGCCGCCGCATGCCAACGCTGTTGAGTGCCCAGAATTTGTTTGGGTTGTGCTCTCGGCCAAGTCACGGTCAGGTGTCACACTCAGTGGGGACGTCAACCGTCGCCTACTCGCGTTCGCAGTCAATGCTTATCCGCGCCCACAGCCACATGACGCGTGGCGGCCAGTAGGGACGTCAGGCCAGTGTATCGGTGTTCGCAACCAATAGGTGCGCTCCTTTTTTCCCTGTTTTTTGTTTGTTTGTTTGCTTGTTTGTTTGTTTTCTGAAGCGCGTTCTATGGAGAGCGTCGGAAGCATTGGGAAGCTAAAGGAGCTGGTAAAGACGGTGCTGCTTGATGAGGTATTTTATGCTTTCGCATTAAAAGAAGTCGGCTTACTGGAGTGGCGCTGTCTGTTCATTCTTTTTCGTCTCTGGTGTATTGTTCGCTGCACAGCTTGCTACCTCAGTGCTACCTGAGTACGCACAGCAAAGAACTCTGGAACTGAGTAGAAACATACTTCGCATTTTATTGCGTCCTTCAAACTCAGGGCATTCGCTGTTTCCCCATGTGTGGGCACCATAGTCGGCAGCCTCGCGTCCGAGTGCCCTCACTCACCACTCGCAGGTGTGGGATGAGAGGGCCCCGCCATAGTTTGGCGCCGGTGAGTACGAGAGCTGTACCACTCACCACACATGACCTCTCATCACTTGCAATGGTCACTTGCACTCATCAGTGTCCGCTTCTCGTGCTATGTACATGTGCACACGCACTTTTTCACTGCGTAATTGCACATAGCTGGTGGAACAGACCGTAGTTGCAGTTGTCAACAAGCCATCGAATAGCGAATTCTACGCTGCTCTCTCTCTCTCTCTCTCTCTCTCTCTCTCTCTCTCTCTCTCTGTGAGTGGTGTGTGTGTAGCAATACACGCACGCACGCACACACGGCATCAGTGCCTAAGATGACTCATTGTTGCTATTTCCGTTCACTGACGCCGGACGCAACGTTACTGGTTGGCCGGACGTACAGCTTGCCTCCCGCTGTAACAACAAATAAAACACTGCACTTCGTCCAACTTCCAATTCTGACCTCATGCCCTAATACGTACGCTCAGTTGTGCGGGTAATGATTGCTAGCCCACAGTAAGTGTGTGAGCCTTCGCACATAGTATCCGCGCCCACGTTTCTTCTACGGCGGCTGTTGAGCTTGTCTTGCTGCGCGTGATTCGGTGGTGCCCTTTTTGGACATGCCAGAAAAGTGGCGCGCGCTCGTGGTCGTTGCACGAGGAGCGAAATTTTCGTCTGGCGTCATGATTCATTTTTGTTAGTACGGGAACGGGCGCGGCTTTCACTGCTTGCTGAAAACGAAGTAGCTCTCCTCCAGAATGCCTTGACAGCGTAGAGCCCGTCATTACGACTATGCCCCTTTTGTTCCGTACATCGGTCCCGCCATCGGTAACGAAGAAAGATTTTTATTCATGCGTTTCTATTGACTACATTGCGCATATTTCTGCCTTGAGGTCTCATATTCACATGCGTGGGATCGGCGGTTACGAATTGCTCGGGCTGCGCGCCGTGGCTGAAACACCTCATTGCGCAAAGCATTAATGCGTCCTGCTTGCTTTGATGTTTCGTACTTGTACGGTGTACGTGCGCGGTGTCCGTGCATTACGTCGTCGACCGATTACGGGAGCGAAATTGCTTGGCTTCTTCAATTTAGCGACGCTGGCATTTCGCGTTCTGTTTGTCAGCCCATCCGTCTTAATGCACGCCACGTTTGCTAGACTTTCTCCCGTGGGAGCGCTTGCAGGGTAGCATTTCGCGTATTTTGGGATACAGAGATCGTTCTGCATAAGCTCGCGAACAAGGATGGTCTGCAGACAAGAAGGAGATAGGTACGAAGGCCGGCGGCTGGTATACCACATCGCGGGTATTGCTTTCGTTGTGGTTGTATAAGCCGGCAAATACCGTTCGCTGTCCCGCACCAGTGATCTGATAGCCCAGCTGCGGCGAGAGGTGTGCCTGCGGGCGTTGCTGCTCGGGAAAATAAGCACAGATGTACAGTCGTCCACAGGCTTAGCTGGAGCATCACACTTGACTTTAGCGTGGAATATCTCAAAAGTTCCTAACAAAAACTGTACAAACAAATGTGGAGGACTTGAGAGGCCCCTTAAACTGGAAAGGAATCCAGCAGTTGGGACTAAATCACCTTACTCTAAAGCAGGAAGACACGATAAGTTGGTAAAGCATTGCTGCAGCTAAGCCTGTGGAGGACCGTACTCGCCACACAAACGGTGGCCTCTTCCGTGTCTGTTTTGACGGAGAAGCATTGTGTCTCCATCAGCATGTTCCTGCTCACACGATCGCGCGCGAACAAGAGCGCCGTGACGAGGAGAGGCGCGGTCTGCTCCCGGCTGCCTTTGGCGAACAGAAATGGTTGGGGCGCACAACAGCTGATTCGTAACAGCACGTACTATTCCGTAAACGTTGCACCATATTGTAAAACGCCGGAAAGCCGGATCAAATGGTTGTCGTGTCTCGTGGACCGAACTGAGGGAATATACAAAAGACCAGAAAAGGCGTTCTCACATTAGTAGCGGATAATTTGAAAGTTTCTCTACAGTTGCGCTCTCTCTCTTTCTCTTTGCGAAAACATTGTCATTCAGTGCCGATACGAAGTTGAGCGCGTTATAATATATCAAACGGTAGTTCTTTCTAATAAAAGAAATTCCTATTTGCATTCATCTCCGTTCAAGGTGCAGTATCATCATCCTCTTCCAATGTGGGGCAGTGAGAATTCAGCGAAAATGACGGAAGAGCCGAATCATCATTTTCCTTCTGGAGAGGACTACTGTGTGTCATCCGTTGAGGAGCGTATTGAGGACTGCGGGTGTTTCTTTGCGGGTGTTTCTTTCTTTTAAATTTTTAGTTCCTATCTGTTCGTGCAAAATGAACGGGCGCTCACACACACACAACGACATATATATATATATATATATATATATATATATATATATATATATATATATATATATACATATATATATATATATATATATATATATATATATATATATATATATATATATATATATATATATATATATATATATATATATATATATAGAGAGAGAGAGAGAGAGAGAGAGAGAGAGAGAGAGAGAGAGAGAGAGGCCGTTACACCCCTACTCTACTACTGGGGCCATGAGACATGCCACAGAGATAGACGACGGACGCATTTAGGCCACATGCGTTTCCTTTGCAAAATATCGTGCTCAATCTTGTGCACCAGGCGTCTTGTCGGAAGCCCCATTCAGAAAAAAAGCCACAACAGCCGGGAACATAATTCGCGCATCGTTTTAAAAATTCCAATGCCTTGGCTGTTAAGTTCGCAAGGCCGGTTTTGAACTATTATACTTGATTGATTGATTGATTGATTGATTGATTGATTGATTGATTGATTGATTGATTGATTGATTGATTGATTGATCGATCGATTGATTGATTGATTTTGGGGTTTAACGCGCCGACGTAACGCAGGCGATGATTGGAGGGCTCCGGATTAATTTTGACCACCTGGGGATCTTTAACGTGCGCCGAAATCTCGCACACACGGGCGTTTTTGCTTTTCGCCTGCATCAGAAAAGCGGCCACAAAAAAAAAAAAAAAAACGCCACTCAAAATGGTCGACGGTTCAATGGGAATAAATCTCTTTAGATTTATTCCCAATAGAGGTTGGGTAAATTTGGTTGTGGACAAGAACCGAACGCGGGGCCTCAGGAATACGAGTCGAGCAGGCAACTTCAACTCCACTAAGACTATATGCCTCTGGGTGGCTGACTGCACGTGGACCTAGTGAATGCGTTGTGGTTTGAGGGGCGAAGCCCCTTAGTGGTTGGGGCTGTTGGCGTCACCTGTCATCGTCGTGGTCGTCGTCATCGTAATCGCCGTTCGTCTCATTCACGGTACTAAAACACCGGGAAACTCGTTTACTTCTCGCGCTAAAGCGTAACGCGTACTAAAAAAAAGGGGGGGGGGAGGTCCTGAAATACCTTCTGCCGATGCATGGATGTACATGTAACCAAATAAATCAATGTATTAGCAATCTCCTCCCGCAAGAATTTTGTTAAAGCGATGAGTATTAGCTGAAAAATCGTAAATCAAAACCCGCACATTATCGTCGCGCCGCGTTTCCTCTTCCTTTCAACTTGCTCTCCGCTGTTGACGGCGGTGAGCCTTCCCTCCCATGATGCTGCGCTCCGCAGCGGTGACGTACTTCCGCTATTGCGCTGCTCAGACTGTCGTCTGCTACGGGCAAGCGTTGTTGACACCATGAATCCCGCACTCCGCTCAAGGCTGGAAAAGCGAACGAAAAATCTGGCCGCATGTGTGCGGCGGTCTGGCGGGGAGGATCGTGCGCTCGTTCTCTTTGATGCACCGCGCACTGTTTATCCAAAAAGCATGTGGCCCCGCTGGTGCCGGGTCTTATTTTGCGGCGGTGGTAATTCTTGCCAGCGGCATGTGAAAAAAAAAAACATTTTTAACCGATACAGAACCCGTGTACAAAACGCTTTAATCATGTGACCAGTTCAGCTTGGGGCGACGTGTGGTGGAGAGCGGCAACGTTGGCGAAACATGCTCCGCCGCGGCTTTGAGTTTTCTAGCGCTGGAGCGAGCGCCATTTCTTTGACAATAACATCGGTTGCCTTGGCAACAAGGCACAAACCGCTCTAGAAGTCAGTTACGGTTCCCTGATCCCGGTTTAGCTCGGGGCCCCACCTCGCGATATGTGGGCACTGCAGGCGTACCACTCACTCCCATTGGAAAGTGTGAGATGCGTTTGGCACTACAGGAGGCGATGGTGTGTGTGTTGTGGACGCCTTTGTTTCGCGATGAAATGCGACGCTGTGCTTCTGCGGGTGGATAGTGCTTCCCATGGTTTGGATTATCTTTCTCGAGCGAAGTGCGACTGAACCTCGCTTGGGGTATGTGCAGTGTGCGTGGCTAAAAGCCATCTCGGCTTGTGCGCCAGAGTTAAGTGACTTGCTGTTCGTCCCCGCAAATCGCGCGCGAGGTGAGTGCCGAATTTACGACGGGCAGGAGGAGGCAACCTATCGTCTGTCAATCGCGGTTCAGACTTGCAACGCATGTTGTGACGTTGTGTTCGTTCGAAACGCATCTCTGGATTGTTTTGAAGTTGAATAAAATGTGTGCGTCAAACCCGGGCATTCGCCTCAGGGCGTTCCCTGCGATTGCGCGAAAGAAGTGCCACAGGGCTTCAACGCTTTCTTTATGGAACGTACTCAGGTAAGAGAATATCCATGTCGTGTTATGGCCGTGTTGCATTCAATACAAACGGTTAAGCGTTTGTTTACACTTGTTTCATTTGTCGTAAAATGTCCTAGCACTCCGGCACTACGCTGGCAGATCAGCCGGCGAGCCGACGCTGAGCAGACGACTCATCTCTTTGGCGGAAGTGCGTGAAAAAGTCGCCCAATAGCAGGATGTCTAGCTCATGACGAACATCTGGGAATCGATGACGTAGACATGTGAAGATGGCGGCGTCCAAAAACACGGAGGGAAGGGTGAGAAAAAAGCGACAAACTTTGCAACAAAAGTGTGAGCTTTCCGCTGCGCGTAAAAGAGTAATACTTGGCACAGATGACGTTGATGACCCAATCTAACGATTGCGCTAGTTCATTTAGTGTGCTCAAAACGCCTTTAGGGCCCCTTTAACGCCTCGCGCTGGAGCGCTTTGTAACGTGTACTAAAAACATCGGTACACTCGTTTACGCCTCGCGCTAGAGTGCTTCGTGCTTGAAAGACAAGATACTTTTACAGCAAAGCTGTACCCCCCAACGGTTTCATCTCTGTTAGGACAAACGCCAAGACGCGAAGAATACACTTATACACTGCATTCTTGCCCCTCACCAGGTTTTACGTTAGTGAAGATGCCCGAGATTTTTTAGACATATACCTCTGCTGCACGGCCTCTTCGAAGACGTTTGCAATTTGACTCAAATGCCACCTTTGAGCTGCTACACGACGTTTTTTTTAAAGCCATTTGGTTGAAAAGCCATTTGAGCAAAAAGAGTGCCACCACCGACCTCGTAGGTTCTCAAAGCCCTTTGAAACGCGAACGGTCGTACTCTCAGGAGCAGTTCCTGCATGCCGCTGTTGCAACAATCTTGGCGAATAAAACTTGGTTTTCAAATGGCGGGCTTTTAATCATTACATTTCGCTCCTTCTGGTTTTCTATCACACAATCTACCGTAACAACGTAACTTTGTACTCTCTGCCCTGCCTGAAAGAAAATGAAAAAAAAAGACCCTACAGAAGCCATATTGCCGATTATACTTTATGCATGTTTTCTGCGTATTTCTAGGTTATACTTAGTGTTGACTGTGTTTTTTTGCCCAATTTACCTGTGAAATTAAAAAAGTTAGGATAACAAAACTGGGCAGCAGTGGCGCCACCAGAACATGGCGGGTGAACGCGGAAGCGTGCAAGTGCTTTTGAGAAGTGTCATGAAGATCGATGGAACTGCTCCCACTTCGAATGACATTTGAAATTTGGAACGCCATCTGACTTGAATGTCCTTTCAAACGTCCGTGTATTAGAAACGTGTTAGACACATTTATGCAGGCCTACATGACTACCTAGTGGCGGCACGGCAATAAAGGCACAATTAATTTGGGCATTCTAATTACATAAAAAGAAATTAGGTGAGTGGTGAAGTACATTAACGCTAAGTGCCCTCTTTGCTTGGCAATGCGAATGCTGGCATGTTTTAACCTGTTGCTCGTAGCGCCATCATGCGGCATCCAGTGAAGCCTGCGACCGCACGGTGATACCCCGACAGTTGGCGCGGGAGCATTGCAAATGCGGGTATGTGGTGGCCTTGCGTTAGGCCTAATGTTACTTACGCACTCAACTCTAACGACGTCAAACGGTATCCGCGGCTTTACATTAAGTGAGTAGCGTTGCTGGGCATGTCGTTTCTTTTTTTTTTTTTTTGGGGGGGGGGGGGTTAACGCGCCGACGCTACAGGCGATGAGGCATACCATGGGGCTACGGAATCATTTTGATTACTTCTGGGGATCTTTAACGTGCTCCGAAATCTCAAACACACGGGCGTTTTCGCTTTTCTCCTCCATCTGAAAAGCGGCCCCCGCTGCCAGGAATCGAGACCGCGTCCTTGGGCACACCAGCACAATGCCTTAGCCGCTAAGCCGCCGCGACGGGTCTGGGCACGTCGTAAAGTTGATCGTTGTGAATGTGAACGTCCAGTCTATGCATGGGGTTAACGGGTCTAGGCCCACTCTTCACAAGTCCACTCGCCATAGGCCAACTCGTCACAGGTGAACTGGTCAGGAATGCCAACTCGTCACAGGGCATTTAGTACGAGGAATTCTGGTATCACCGGAATATTCGTCACACGGAAAACTCGCATTACGAGCTTGTTTTGGAACGTAAAAGCGATGTTTCCGCCTGATATACGTCGCCCATTTAAAAATGATGTTGGGTGAGCGAGTGTTCTTTCAAAGTTTTTGACGTAGGAAGTTAGGTGAATATGCCGTCATACCCTGTTAATTATATTAAAATGATAATTGCATGCAAATTTGTATTAAATGGAACGCAGAAATGGCACGCAGTTATAAATTACGCAGTGAACAGGTTGTGCCTGAAATAAAAAAATGTTTATTGCACCCGCTTTGCACTGTTGTACTATTACTGTTGCCTCTCTGTCTCGTTGTGTAGGAGTCTTCACCGCTAAGTTCCGACGTTGTTCACTACATTAGTTCAGAAGCGGATGTTGCGGGCAATATTCCGAAGCGTGTTGACTGGGGCTCCCCTGTCGTGATCAGCCAGGATTCTTGCGATGCGATCGTTGACATCTTGGTATTTGAGTGCGAGCAGTGGGGGGTGCTGTCCGACGATGACTACTGCTACCACCGTGAAAAGCGACAGCGGAACATGTTAACATACAATTACCCGCCGCGGTGACTCAGTGGATATGACATTGTGCAGTTGAGCCCAAGGAAGCGGGTTCGATACCCGGCCGCTTTTCTGGTGGAGGCGAAAAGCGAAAACGCCCGTGTGTTCGAGATTTCGGCGCACGCACATTAAAGATCCCCAGGTGGTCAAAACGAATTCGGAGCCCACCACACGGCGCGCCTCATCACCTGTGTAGCGTCGGCGCGTTATACCCTAGTTACACGGCGGAAGTAACCCCAGTTACGTTTAGCCGTGGTTACTAAACTTTAACCGCGGTTATCGCAAACTGCGGTTTTGGCTGTTTCACGGGAAATTTCAAGTGTGTCGACAGCAGTCACTTGGTTGTGAGTGTAATAAAAATAATTTAGCAAACTTTTAACTTCACGATAAAAAACAAACGAGAAGCAGTGTAGACAAAAGGGAATATCGTTAAAGTAGTCGCTTCAGACCCAAACGCAACGCACTCGCGCGCGGCGAGGAGAGAGGCCTTCCCAACAGCTCGCTGCCGGCTTGGTTTGCTCGGGTCTGATCGGTGTTGGGAACTTAAGGCTTATCATCGCGGTGGATATTTGATCGCCGCTACCTCAGCAACTGCGAATTACAATCCATAGCACAATTTTTCACCACACTAACATTTGCTTTCTCGCATGTGGAAGTTCTTTTCCGCGATCAGACTGATTTCGAAGAGCGGCGATAAGCTGTTGCTGCCGTGGTCTGGGCCGGTTCGGGCCATGCGGGAAGGCACGCTGGCGTGTTTGCAGGCACGGCCGACGTGCGCGCCGATCGTTTCCGAGTGCTGAAAACGCTTCATGATTGCCTGCTTCATCCATTTTCTTGCCATACTGCGCGCGGAATTGACAAATTTAGCCCGGCTTTTGTCGTATTTGACCGAGTGGATCGGGAAACGAGCCCCTGCTGACGGGCAGTCGCGCTGATTGCGAGAGCAACGCAGAGAACGCAAGCGCCTCTTGGGGGCAGCTTTGGGGCGCCGGTTATTTGAGGGCCTTCGTCTCCTCCGAACGCCAGGTGAGGAGGAGGAGGAATAACATTTATTTTTTAAGAAAAAGGGGAGGGGGAAAGGAGAGTGGGTGGTGGCCTCAGTCCAGGCCGCTTCAGGCTCCCCAGCAGGTGATTTTTGTTTTTCGCCTCCGCTGATGCGTGCCGACACTTGCGTCCGAACTGACTTGTGCGATTTTGAACACTGCGGCTGCGGCAACTGCTGTTAGCGTGACCGAACTGAGGTGGCCAAGCTCAGTTTCCGCTAACCATGGTTAGCGGGGTAACCGCAGTTTCGTCTGTCGTGTAACGCAGCAAACTGCGGTTTTATCTAACCGCGGTTTGCCTAACCATGGTTAACTGTGCTCGTGTAACTAGGGTTTTAAACAGCCACAGTCAAACAAATCAACAAATAAACAATTTCATGCCTAATGCAATGCCTGGTGGTGTGTCCTTCAGTGTTTACTATAAAGAAATCATCCAGCTTAGCTTAGTGCAAGCCTTGAGCGAGTTAGTGCAAGCTTCATCAATTTTTATGTTTTTTCTTATTCGCAGACTGAAAGTGGGGGTGCGGGTTGTATGCAAGGGCAGGTTATACACCCGGAAATACGGACGTACCCCACCTCAAGACCCCTGATGATCAGCACTTGAAGAAATGCAGGTCGTGCTGACCTCTCCCCCCCCCCTTCCCTCCCCCCCCCCCCCCAAGAAAAAAAACCAGCTCTTTATGCACACCTGCTGGTCACACAGACCTCCGTACGCCCTCCTAAACAGCCGTAACGAATTTACCATTGTAGAAACCAGCCTCATACCGGCTTTCAACGACAATTCCCGGTCAGGGCTTCGAGGATTTTGTCCCCCGGCCGCGGTGTAACGAACTCCATGCGACGAAAAGGCGCCTTGCACTAGAGTTCCTATCTTGAGATGACACTGTACCAAAAGGCCGGTGTGACGAGTTGGCCTATGACGAGTTTTCCGGTGTCGAGTGGGCTTGTGACGAGTGGGCTCGTTCCCGTGATTAACAGGGGCGATTTTCCTAGTCAGTTATGCAGAGGAGGATAAATAGACGAGAAGGAAAAAAGGATGATGATGATGATAATGAGAGGACATGCTCGGTAATTGTGCCCTACTGCTTTCGCATTCATTACATGATAAGGAATGCCTATACCTGTCCTTGTAATTTTTTCCCCGAATAGCAACTGCAGCTGTCTACTTAGCACGAACCGAAGGGGGAAAAAAGAAATAAAACAAAATGAACCATAAGAAGGAGACAAACCAAGACGGCAAACATATCCGCGTTACTCTTTCTACACGCGCGAGGCATCGCATGCCATCCACGTTGCAAACTATGAAGCTGCTGTCTCTCAGATCTCTTTGGGATGTTCCAGGTCAAATTCTTCACTGCTTTCCTTCCGTTTCTTCGTATTCAGTTGTGCCAGCACGGACTTCTTCAAAGTTGTGTCGCGTGCGTTTGTGTGTGTATCTGCGTGTTCTTTGTCAAACTGTCGTTCGTCAGGTCAAACGGGGGGGAGGGGAGGGGGGGGGGGGGGGGGGGGGAGTCCGAGCAGTTGGACTCGGTCCGATGAATCAAGGCGAAGGCGTGCCTTTTTTTCCTTTTTACCCTCTTCATTTTGTGTCATTTTCAGTGCCCCTGCGCAGCTTTATTCAAGTGGTGTCTTTGGATGAGTCCCTTTTTTCCCCGGCTGCTCTGTAGATATATATTTTTGTCGTTTGAAGTATCTCTTTCCTAAAGGACGTGTTCGCTGGTGCGCTTAGTCAGACTTCCGATGTCCCCGCTGAATAACGCATGAACCTTATCTGAATGCGTCCTGATCCATGACATCAAAGTAAAGCATGGAGGCTAAATATTCGACCTGCTGCGCTTTACCTTTGTTTTCTTCCTCGAAGCTGCGTTTCCTCTTTCACTTCCACGAACCTGTATACATCTTGTTTTTGACCCCCAGGCAAGGCACCTCGGCGGTTGTCACGAAATAGAATGTGTGTGCCTTCTTAAGTCTGTGGGCTGGCACAACTGCTTCCAGTGCGCGCATGTTGCGGCCGGCCGATCTGGTCATGCATGCAGGCGAGCAGCGGGAGCGAAGGGGAACTTCGCATGCGGGTTCGCTCTTCCCCCAGAAAATTTTGCCCCCAACGACCTCTTATGAGCTCTGCGGTAATGAGACGGTCGTTACACGCAGATCGCAGAGTTTATGCTTGGTGCATTCCTGTATGCTGAATGATGCATTAGGAGACCAGAAATCCTATTAAATAATTGCACGAAGCCACAAAGGCTTTCGCTGATGTCGAACATGGCAGCCAGTAGATGCGAGAAAAAGAGTTGCTAGGAAGCAACCCCAGCTAATCGCGGTGCCAAAAAGAGAAGAATATGTAGTTATTTCTACGGGACGCCACATTACATATTGCGTTGAGTAGAGCAAATAATAAAGCGAGGCGTCTTTTCACTCCTCGTGGCGCTCCAGGCTGCTGCCAGCATCATGCATTACGTGGGGTTTTTCAAAGGGGGAAATGGTGTCTTTCACCGTGTGAGCGACAGGGATGTTTTATCAGGCTAGAGCTCCCATTAGCGAAGAGAGGGGTCCTGCAGGTCCCTGTCCGTTTAGTTGAAACCGATGTCATCATGTGGTTTACGTGTCCCCATAGGTTGGCGCCGATAAAAGGCCACCCAGGACCACCCCAATGATGCCGCAAGGACAGTGGCTAAGAGCAGTCGTGACGGAATAACCGGAAGTGACGACAAAGCAGGGAATGACGGAAAAAATGGTAGTATATAACCGAAAGTGCTGTCGCTGCTGGTTATTACGTCATAGCCACTTCCAGGTAGATCATCACCCGTGACGTCATTGCAGTGCAGCTCAGTGAAGCACAGGATCCTGCGGCTGGAGAGAGACTGGAACGTTCGGTGCAGTTTTCTCTATAAGTAGTTCTGAGTACCTAATAAGCTATTTAATCAATGTCGTGCAGCCCGGGGGCCAATTTATGCCTTGGTAAAAAAAATATCTCCAAGGTTTTAGTGTCTTGTATCTGGCAAACCGCGTAAAAGCGACATTTTTAATGCAATATAATAAAGTGGCTCATTAAGCAAAAGAGCCTCCGTGCGAGGAACGCGCCAGATAAATTCCCATCGGTTGCAAACGCAGCCATGGGAACCCTGGTTCATTCGCAGCAGAGGTAGGGGTAACGCGGAAATTTGACGGCCAGTTGTAACGTTACGCTCTTGGTGTAAGGTTATTCTTTAGGGACAAATGCCGTCAACCGGTACCCGCAATCGACGTAAAATAGAGTTTTATATTGTACGAAGGTCTACGTAAAAAAATAAAGTATGTTATTTCCTTTTTTTTACAATATTTTTGAGCTTAGCGTACGTTCGTGATACGTACGCTATTTCCGCAAAATAGCAAGCGTACGTTGCATTGCCATCGCGTGTCCCTGTGTTTACAACATGGCGGCAGATAGGGCGGTACACCTCACCCCTTTCGTTCCTCTGTGAATAGTAATTCGCATATTACAGAACAATTTTTTTTGCTCCCGTCTTCTAAAATAGGTCCCGTGCTTCGCCCTTTGCTCTCGCAGTGAGCGAAACTAACATGGCATCGCTGACTGCCCGAACAAAGCTACTGCAGGCTGGCGTCCGTAAGTGCTGTTGACGAGTTGGCCTCAGGGTGGAAGGTTTCTGTGCTCCTGCAAGTTCGGAATTAGTTATCACTAGCGGTGACTCAACCCAGTGTGCGGTTAAAAGCCTTGTCGGCTTGCGCCAGAGTGAATTGACTTGCTATTTTGACCCCCAAAATCGCGTAAAGGGAGTGCGATGTTTACGACGAGCTGGAGGCAAAAGATCGCATTTTATTATTGTGCTTCCGCCTCGCAGTGCGAGCGGTTACGTCGTCACGCCGCGTTTGTTCGAAACATATTTCTGGATGCTTTCGAGTCGAATAAGATGTATGCGTGAAACCCGGTACTTTGGTTGCAGTGAACTGGAACAGTTCACTGTACTTTGGTTCTTTCCGTTGTGTGTTATCGCCAAAACAAAACAAAAAAGTTCGGGGCTTCCCTGCTTCCGCTATAGAGTGTGCTTACGTAGGATAATATTTGTATTATGCTGTGCAGGTTTTGCATTCAATACTAATGTAACGGCGTTTGGTTCCACTGCTTGGCTGGTCGTGCAAAATTCCAGGTGCTCGTTTGGCCAGACGAGTGTCGCTAGTAAGTAAAGTAAAGTAACGTAAAGTAAAGAAACAGTTCCTAGTCCCCTTTGATGTGGGACAGGAGCTGGTTAGCGCCACAGAAGAGAGAAGTATGTTTACAGTTTGTTCGCCGCACATTGTTCTCTTTTTAAAGCAAAGCTTTTTACCTCTACCCCCCAAGGGTTCTTTCGCGACCGTTGGTGTCACCAGAAAACTCCAGCGAACAACAAAACAATTTACTGGCACCGCCGGGAATCGAACCTGGAACTAATAGACTAAAAAAGCGAGAGCCCGTCGTCTTACCGATTTAGCTACGAGCCCACGCGAAGACGGGGAATACAGGTGGTGTACTCACAAAGCACATCTACTGGTTTACCCCCTGCGTTCTCGCTGAATGCCACGTTAAAGCGTCACGCGACCACTCATGCCCGTCTAGCGGCCTTGTGCGCCCCTTGCTCATGTGCTAAGAGTTACAAAAATTTAAGGATGCTCACACCAATGCATGGCATCTCACTTCTAGTACGCCAATGTGCTAAAGCCTCTGGCCTCCAGTGTTCACGTAAAAAATCACAGCTCCTTGTCGTCCGCACTCCCGCCAAATAAAGGAATACATTCAAATACTCCTTGATGGCAAGGCCATCACGCCAATCCCCAGCATCAAGATCCTGGGCCTTCATCTCCAGGCTAACACCAAGAGTGATGTCTCCTTGCAGCGCCTCAAAAACAGAATTAATCAAATCATACACATGATCAGGCGAGTTGCCACCAAGAAGCGAGGCCTAAAGGAATCCGGTACCTTTCGATTAATTCAAGCTTTTGTCCTCTCGAGAGTCGCTTACGTCAATTCCTTGTCTTCTTCTCGACAAGGAAGACTAAATAATGATAAGAAAGGCGGTCGAGCAGGCCATTGGTCTTCTCATGAGTGCGTCCACACAGAGGCTGCTTAGCACGGGGCTCCACAACACGGTGGAAGAGCTGATTGAAGGCCATCTTTATAACCAGAAGATCCGACTCAAAACTGCGGTGGGTAACCGCATGCTTCACCAGATTGGCTGGGCAGCCCAGAATGTCACTCCGCTTGACGTACTACCAGACTCTTGGCGACCAAAACTAAAGATGCTCCCTTTGCTTAGAAATATGAACCCCTCACATGACGAGGGTCACCGAAAAGCACGGGCTCAAGCGCTAAACACCACCCTCAGTGGGGTTCATGCAGTTATCTACACAGACGCCTTCAAACATCGAGGGCAGCAATACGCCATCATCGTGGCTACCTACAGAACCAACCTCTTTGCGTGTAGCTCGCTTACGACCCAAGAAAGGACGGCAGCAGAAGAGGCAGCCATCACCTTGGCTCTCACTCAACCAGGGATTCGGAGGGTAGTCACCGATTCCAAGCAAGCCTACTGGAATTACCAGTCGAGTTGGGTGTCCTGACATGCACTGCACGTGCTAAAATACAACTCCCCAAACGGTTCCATACAGCTCATCTGAACACCCCCTCACGCTTCAATGGAGGGCAACAAATATGCCCACCCAAAAAGCCTGCGCTTTTACCTCCCGTGCTATGGAGCTGCACGTGGACAGTCACCCTCTTGTCACGTTCAGGGAGATAACCCAGCATTATCGCCTTCTGAGACATACCATACCTTCGCCTTACCCTAACCTTTCCAGGGAACAACAAACTACCCTACGGCTCATACAATCCGGGCTCCTTCCCACAGTATACGCGTCTTCACTTAATGTATCCGAATCGCTACGACGCTGAATGTGAATTTTGCTCAGAAGTAGGAACACTCCACCCCGTAACCGGGGTGTGCGACTTTCGCCCTGAGCACCCTCCTCTCTTTCCGTCAACTACCCAACAAGAGCAATGGGAGATGCTGCTGTACAGGCCCTCTCTACCTACCCAGCTTCAGCGGGTGGACAGAACACAGTCCGCGCGGAATGAATATGGGCCCCACAGAAGAAGGAATCACTCCCCAGGGCTACACTCTGGGCCGTTCAGAAATCTGAACAGAAGTATTTCTTCCGCCTCCTCCCTCTTCTCTGCCGCAAATCTCGTCGCCTCCGTCCGCGGCGCAGAGACGGAGAAGTCAGATCGCCTAACACCGCGTTGGAGCTTACTTTAATTTTATAAAAAAAAGTTTCCACTCTTGTGCTACACCAATACAACTCAACCAAACAGCGTTCATGCATCATGCATTGATTTAACCTTACCAAAAATATCTCTTTCAAGTAATAAATGGTGTGGTTAAGTGCATTTGACTTGTCTCTGGTATTACTATTTGTAAAGCGATGTGAGTGAATTTAAGTGACGTCGCATGGGTAATCGTTATGGGTGCCGTTTACAGCTTTGCTTTCCAACCACACTCACAGGGTGGATTGGCGCGATTTTTTGTTTTTGTTTTTTCTTTTTTGTTTTTGTTTTTGGTTTTTTCCTGTCAATGGCCTCGCTTCCCAATCTGTTCCGAGACATGTCGGGTCGGCGGCGGAGTCAAATGGATCTGCTGTCGTCCGTGGGCGTGTGGCTCGTTTTCTTAGGAGTGTTCCGACTAGTTCCAGGTGGTTGGTTTTTTTCGGCGGGAGACCAGCAGCAGTTCAGACTTCTGGGGAGGCACAATCAAATCAGCCAAAGACTGGAATGATCTTCCCGCTGACGCCGTGGTCCACTCCAGTCCCATCTGTTTTCACCAAGCCATCAAAGAAATTTTGTACTGACTTTCAACCACTGTATTATTAATGTATTCCCACCCCTCTTGTAAAACCCCTGTACAGGGCCCTTTGAGGTATAATAAATAAAAAATTAAATAAATAAATAAATAAATAAATAAATAAATAAATAAATAAATAAATAAATAAATAAATAAAGACCGCACGATTGGGCGTAGCGGTTCACTACGTCTGCCGCCATTTGCAAACGGTTCTCAATCTCCCCTATCGATCCAGTGGACGACCGGATGGTAATGTCGTCCGCATACAGGCTGTGCCGGATATCCGGTATGTCGTTTAGGAGCGAAGGAAGGCCGAGCAGGGCGATATTAAACAGTAGGGGGGATAGGACTGCCCCCTGAGGTGTTCCGCGCCCACCCAGAGAGAAAAGATCAGTGGCGTGGTTCCCGACATTGAGGAAGGCTTGTCTGTTGGTAAGGAAGTCTCGGACGTACTGGTAGGTTCTTGCGCCACAGCCAAGGGAGTTGAGTCGAAGCAAGATGGCGGTGTGCTTCAAATGGTCAAATGCGCCTTTTAGGTACAGTGCCAAAATCACAGTAAGAGAATTTTGTGTGGCAGGTGGCCTTACTTCCTCTGTGATTTGAAGTAGGATATTCTGCGTGTAAAGATTGGGGCGGAAGCCTACCATGGTCCCGGGAAGCTTTCAAGTGTCGTCTAGGTACGTTTGAAGCCGGTTGAAGACAGTATATTCCAGAAGCTTCCCCACGCAGAACGTGAGGGAAATGGGGCGTAAATTTTCCATGATAGGTGGTTTGCCCCGCTTCGGTATTAGGCGGACCTCCGCCGTTTTCCATTCAGCGGGAAGAACACCAGCCCTATCCCACCCATGAGCTTCGGAAGAGAGTCTTGGCCAGCTCCACCCTCGAGGATCAGCGTCAGCTGGTCGAGAGGGCTGTGGACGAGGCCCGAGCTCAAAGCGTCCTGGACTGGGGAAGCCACCCCGGAGACTCCATTTTAATTTTTTTTTCTCAATAAATAAAGTTTGTTCCCTCTCTATCTCTCCGACTAGTTCCGACGTTCAACGAAGACTGTCACACTGTGTTGCGTGTATTTTTGTATTTTCACTTGTCTAATCGGCACGGCAGTCTCGGGGGCTTGCGGTGACTCGTTCCTGGCTATCTGCAGTGTCTCAGTTTTTCGGCGTGAGCGTCCCTGCAGTGCTGTTTCCAGAGGTTTCACGCTTCGCATTCGGTTCAACGGATGGCGCCATAAGCGCTAGCGTGGGGAAAAGCAAAACTGACGAAACGCTGTGCTAAAACTCGGCGCGGTGCCGACGTAGCGTACCGCAAAATTTTAACGTTTAGCGTACGCAAATGCAGAGAGCACTATACTAAAACTCTCTAATGAGAATGACGTTGGTTGTCCCGATGTGAGGAATAACCTCACGTTATGCCTAAGCATTGGACGTAAGGCATAACGTCTCGCTTTGTTCTCTAAGGTCGTCAACCGGTATGCCCGTTGGAACAAGTACTCATTCAACTCATCGCACTTCAAGCTGCGGGTACCGGTGGACGCCGTAAGGCCTCAAGGAGTTGGGTGTAAGCTCGTAAACTTGGGCGCATACCCTACAGATGGGAGTCTAGCAAGGTCTTACATATATACAGCACGGCGTTCCCAATTTGCTCGAGCAAAGGAAAGAAACGTGGTACTCCGAGTACGGACGAAACCAAAAGGAATAATGAAAGGGTACGCGTAAGGAATATGATGATGATCATATTGAGAGGACAAGGTCGGTGATTGGACACAACTGCATTCCCGTCCCCTAGACCCTAAGTAGCGCCAGAGTCCTTCAATGCTTTACTGGTCACGAAACTTCGGCGCTCGCTTCATATAGGGACCGCGCGCGCCACTACAGGCGCCACCGCCGCACGAAGGTCATCCAGCCGCCGCGCGTGCGGCGTATTTGCCAGCTCTTGGCGTGCAAACGCTCGCTGCTTTTGCGCGCTGTCTCGCTGTCTGCTCGCTGTCTGCGCTCGCTGTCTGCGCGCTGCTTAAGTGTTTTTTTTTTTCGTAGTAGTTAGCGATGAATAGTCCAGTAATTGTGTTTATCACCTGCCTTCAATGGGGTTTTATTTTTCGAAGTAAGTTAGCGCAGACTTCGGCCGCGAACGGCAACGGCTTCTGTGTGCTCTGGCACAAGCGCTGCGCCGTCGTGTTTACGGATTTTTAAATCTATATTGCTTCTTTTCTTAAAGCAAAGTTATAAATACCACACATACGGTAGCTGTGTAGTGACGGACTGCTGCGGGCCTATCGATAATAAAATAAAAAACTGAAAGAAACCAAGTACGCGTCGTTCAGACTACGCTTAATGAATCCGTTTATTGCTCTGTAATGCACAGAACGCTAAAAGAGATAGCCCAATAGTATTGTCGTTTCGATGAGTGGGTACATCTAAAAACGCTGCAGAAACGAGAAGGATCAAAACACGAAGAGATATATGTTACTCCATGTGTCTTTCTGCTTCCACGCTTTGCAATCCTTGCAAAAACAGGAAGCGAAAAAAAGAACAATGAAACTGATTTTATCACACGCAACAAAAAATTTCTATGTTACGAAGGGAGACAAAAGAGCGTGGTCCAGCGTACAAAAATTTATTTTTTCGCGCTGCGATGTGGAGCACACGGAGGAAACAGAATATTGCCACGTAGCCAAGAACGACGCAAAGCTTTTCAGAACGCAGCGAGCTAACGATCCCCTGCACTACAAAAGACTAGAATGAAACACAAACGTCTAAGAAGCAGTCCGCAGTGTGACGTGAACAGATGAACGTCGATAAAGTGAGTTGCGCGGCGTTTGCTATGCATGCATTACTCTTGGAACGTTATTAATTTCAGATCCATGGAAATAGGATCGAGAACATTGTCGAAGAAACAAAAAATCAAGTTAGCGACAAGGTACCCGCCGCGGTGGCTCAGTGGCTAAGACGTTGCGCTGCTGAGCACGAGGTCGCGGGTTCGATTCCCGGCCACGGCGGCCGCTTTTCTGATGGAGGCGAAAATCAAAAACGCCCGTGTGTACGAGATTTCGGCGCATGTTAAAGATCCCCAGGTGGTAAAAATTAATCCGGAACCCTCCACTACGGTGCCCCTCATCGCCTGCGTTGCGTCGGCGCGTTAAACCCTACAATCAATCAAGTTAGCGACAAGGTGGCACCCTTTCCATATCAAACAATATTGCCCGATGGGACGTACGACAAAAAGAGCAAACGGGCGCTCCGGTTGAAACGCCAGATAAGAAACCGGAATCGGTCACGCGCGGTTACAAAACAAACAAAACGAACCCTAAGGGATAATTCGCGGAAATATGAAAAGTAAAAGCACAAGGATGTCCCAAAGCTTTTTTACACGCGAGCCTCAGCGCAAGGTAATACAAGTTTGCAAACAGGTAATGAAGCACCGCTACAACCCGACTGATATGACAAAAATCCGGCCTTGTACAATTCTAGGCCCACGATGCTCTCAAAAGGGTACATTTCGTTTTCCATTCTCACACACAGTGCATTTCCACACACTGTCGCACACTTATAACCGAAGATGAAATCTCCCGTTGCTTGCCTTGGGATGGCCACCCTCCATTTCTCACACAGCTGCCCGCCGCTCGGTCAACAGAACAAGGAAACATTTTCTGTGGTATCGTTGTACAAGGAACGACATCCCGGGACGCAACACATGTTCGGCATCGTCGTTCCATTACTTAAGTCGCATCACAAGAGCGCGATATGCTCGTTACATTTTTTTCCCGCACAAAACAAACACAACTCGCCGCGGCTCCGCCGTTCGAGCCAGCGCAACGCCGCCCGAGGAGTGACCTCAGTGAGAGGGTGGCGCCACCGCGCGGCGGCCAAATGCAGCATATGAAGCTCTCCCATTGAGTTACGGAGCAGTTTCGTGACCAGTAAAGCATTGAAGGACTCTGGTAGCGCTTAGGCGCACTCGCAGTTTCCGTCGTTTGATTTGATTTTTCAATAAATGTCTTTTGTTCGTGCGACGCCTGTCTTTCGTACACTTCTTGTCCCTCCTCCATACGAGATACCTAAAGTTATGAAACGCAGGCACATGCACCTCTGACAACTGTGCATGTCTGGCTACTGTGCATATCAACGCTGTACACACCCCTTCGCTTCCTCATCCTTCCTCATCCTTCCACAGCAGAAATTCAGCCGCGCTGGGCCAACCACAACCAAACGAGAAGGCGCGCACTTGAAACATGAACCACTGTTACGATCTTGCTTTTAAATCTTAAAAGCAATAACCGGGGAAAAAGCACGGTATCTGTGGTTTCTATCTAGACTGCCATACGCCTTGTGGGCATACCCGCACGTTGAAGAAGGATTTTGTCGAGCAGCCTTTCTTTTACACGCCCTCATTCTCCTCTCTCGGTGAATGCGCTGCTACGGTTGCCTGCATCCCCATGCCTTCCGCACGGCCCTCCCAATCTGCTCGAGCAAAGGAAAGAAACATAGCTCATCGTATTTTTCGAACAAACACTGCGTTTGCGCATATTTTGTACGCCGATTTTCATTGTGCCGATGATGTCTCTTCGGGGTTTAAAGAGTAATTCCCGGAAAACTAATTCCGGTAGATACGCACCTGCAGCGGTACCTGTTGCCCCCCCGCCCCGTTCCCCCAACTGAAGAGGAAATCGCGATTGTCAAGCGCTCGGAGATAATTTGCCAAAACCGGTTATCCCATCCCACGACGCAGGCACCGACTTGCACCCTCGAAGCCTCGCTTCTTTGCTTTTATACATGTGCAGAATTAGATTAATCTTCTCTTCAGCATGACATAGCAAACTACGGTATTGTTTCCCGCGCTTTTTTTGTTTCCTGCTTACCTCGCGGCAAAGATTTCAGCTGCGTCCCTGCGCATCATTATTTATCGTTTTGCGCACGCATTCGCCCTCATTGACTTCAGGTACGCGCAGTAACAAGTGCCGGGAAGCCGGCTTCGCGCAGCGGCGCACTGCCAGCTCCTGACTAAGCCTCGTCAGTTTTCTTTAAATGAAAAGCAGCAATAAATAAGAAATACCGCACAACTCGCCGCGTGGGGTTCCGAACTTTTCGCATAAGCGCGGTGCGATAAGAGCGGAGCGACGTCACCTCTGCACCAAGCGCCCTAATTGAGCCGTGCCTCGCGTCAAGTGTTCCCAGCACGGTTGCCGCCCCGCGCCTTCCGCGAAACGAGTGGGTACCGGTTAGGATGTTTCGAGCAATTAGTTGGGAGAAGAGCGCCGCTGCTCGCTCGCTTTTCGAGATTATGCGCGGGCACACAGCAGCAATAGCGGGCCGACGATAAATATGCGAGCGCAAGGCGAAGAAAACAGGGATGAGGCGCGAGCGAAAAGTGCTCGGCCGGCGTGCAACTATACATAATCTCTCGCGCGCGCCGTTGGTCGATCGATCGCATAACAATGAAGCGCCCGATCGAGCCCAAAATGGGAAGAGGAGCGTCAACATGACTGCGAGCGCGCACAAAGGCCTCGTTTATGAATATCCGTTCGTTGCAAATCTAAGAAAGGGGTCAATCCCCTGACAAAAGGAAACCCCTCAGAAGCTGCCGCACGGGAACTGCGGAGTGACGTTCGGGCAGGCTGTGTTTAAGCTGGGGGACGCGCTATGTCCAAAGGAATAAAATAGCGAATATCTTGTGTTAAATTAACCTTAACGCCCGCCACGTTTCCTGGCTTTCTTATGCGCCCTTTTCCTCTTTTCGTTTTTTTTTTTTTTTCGGGGGGATAAGAGACGGCAGTTCTTTTGGATGCAGCGTGCTATGGTCTTGAAATTTTCGACAGGCGTGCTTTGCCACAATGCATCTTAATCACCCATCACTGCGTGCAAGGGACGAATGACAGACATACAATTTGTCTTCAAAATGTGATGTCGCTGTGACATCGCGAAGAAAACCTCCGCCCTTCTGCTTAACTTAAATGCTTCAGAATGACAAGTCACTGCAATAAACAGGGGATAAATGTGGGAATCTTCAGTCTTGGCGCCACGTTAAAGTAATAAAAAAGAACCTGTGTGGGAAATAGCGCACGAAAAAACGCCACGCTTGTATTGCTCAATTTCCCCATCACGCCCATATATATTTTTTCAATGAAGTTGTACGCGCGGCCTTGTCGTTCGTACAATTATTCTCGATTGCTCGCAGTAACGGACCACTCTGTGCGTTGCGGCGAAACAGACCTCGGGATTTCGTTCAATGTAGAGGGTTGTTGGTACGTTTTAAAGGGGCTGCGAAGGGAAGGTGCAAGTTTGGTTCATTCAAAGCGACTGCATTGACCCAATATCAATGATGCTGATTTTAACGCAAGCTTCCAACAACTAAGCTATGTATATTGAGGAAGACAGATGAAGCACTGTTGACTCACCAGCCACTTCGTCGCCGGATCCTAACATCCCAAAAGGGACTTGTTTATGTCAATTACGGCTGCCTGAAAGGCATGTGCACGAAAAAAAAATTAATGTAGGAAACGTGACTGTGAGATCTGCTAGATCTTGCTAGTGATATTTTATCGTTACCATGCAAACGCTAACATGCAAACGTGCTTTTAGGATTCCCCTATTACGTCGCTATTGACATCTCTCGAAAGTTTTTAGCTTAAAAAAAGAACCGTCGTTCGTGGCTAAAATACAGTTTAGCGATTTACCGAACGCTAAGTCTTTGAAATCAAAGAAAGATGTATTCTGTCGTCATGGCTACCGTTAAGGACAAAATAGGCAATTATAGAAACGCCCGCGGGTCTGCCTCAACACAGTCAACATGGTCGACAAACCGCTGTGACCAAGTATGCCAAAAAGCAAATGACAAGGACCACCATCCGATTTGACTCGGAAACCACGGTCTGCAGTGTGACATTATGCAATGCAATCATGATCACACTTTTAAGTCAAATGTTAAGTTGCACCTGGTTACACGTAAGCAGGTGCTCATTGGGAGGCAGCGATTTCTCCCCCAGATGCAGTGTGGAAAGACTGAACCACGCAAATGCTTAAGCTTTTGTGTTGCCTGACATGCGTGCTCTCTCTCCCAAGGTGCATTCGTGCATGCGTTTTAGGAACATCATTGACAAGAAAAAAAAAACATTGCACACTGATACCTTCAAACTGGACAGCCTTCGATGTTTAGGTGTGTTTGGTTATTTCATTGGCAGAGGGAGTGGCTTAACGTGGGCAAAGCTTGGTACCTTTAAGTCGCGCGCCCTGGCCCCTGCACAACGCCAGCCCTGGCCTGCCTTTAGTTTTTCCTACCATCGAGAAAGAAACGTTGATTTAGATGTGGAAGTTGCTATCGTGCACATCGACGGCCAATCAATGCTTCTAAAGGAGAACATGTGACGGGCAGCAATGGCTGGCATACGATTTTACTCAAACAAGCCATTTTCGCGATCACATCACGTCGTACACAGCGGCATATTTTGATTGCTTAATGCTAGCACAGCGCAGAACATCGTTTTGACCGAAACCTTTTGCTGTGCCCCCGAAAGAGCGACCGCTGACCCTCCAAAACAATCTGACGGGCGGCGACAAATCGCTGAACTTTTCTAATGCTTCCTCTCACTGCTGCTCAACTCCACAAAATACCCCCACAAATCCCAAGGTCTAGAAATACACTTAAACCTGGATAAAGAAGTTGACAAGAATTCGTAACTTTTCGTTACATGCAGATTTTTGTTACACGCGGGTTTCGAGTTAAAGCTCGCGTGAATGCAGCAGAAACGAAACCAAAATGTTAGACATCAGTGATGGTGAACTCAGCCTTAAAGAATTTATTTCACAGTGAAAAACTGTGTGGTTTGCGCCTGCTGCTTTCCCACGAGCTTAGTCACTACACGGCACTCCAAAGAAGCAACGTCACTTACATCCGTATTCACAAACGTAACTTATAAGTATCACATTGACCTTCTGACACTTTTCGGTGCCTTAACCCGTTTCGAGGGCCAAACTTCTGCTGAAAGGGCGCCTTTTTGCGATCTTAATGCTCTTTGCCGCAATCAAAATTGTTGAGAGGGTGATAGCTGGGATGCTGTACCGGGCGGTGATAGCTCCTATTTCTCGCCGGCGGAGACGGCATTTAACAGTGCAAGATTTTCTTGAAAAGGCAAAACGTTTCGTTTTCTGGTAGCAGAACTCATCACCGACAAACCGACACCTCAGATGGCAGTGGAGACGCGCAACTACACGCCGAGAGGCCGGCCTTGCACCTAAATGACACCACACTCACACTGGAAACGCACGGCAGTTTGCGGTGCGGGCGAAGTTCGCTAAATAAGTGCATTTATCCAACCGATTTTTCTCAAAAAGGGCAAAAAACGCTGGCTCATCAGCGTAGCAAATTCCTTACATCGAGGTCAACTGTCGCAACGCCTTCGTTACATAGAGGTCGCAAACACGTGGGTTTCAATGGGGCAGCAAAATGGGGAATTGAAAAACTCCGTTAAATCCAGGAATTCGTTACACAGGGGTTTCTTATATCTAGGTTTACCTGTGGAATTAGCTAGCATCCAAACCGAGATAGCGCTACTCAAGTTCAAAATTATTTGCACAACCAACTGCGAAAATATTGGGCTCATAAACTGCCTTGAATAGTACAAGTTTCGTGGTACCTTATTAAACACGCTGGCATTGGCACGGGCGTCGAAAAACAATTCAATGGCTGCAACAGCTAATTTTTCTGGGAGAAATTGAACATACCCAGCTTAAAAGTTTAACATCCCCTCGCTCAAAATTCCGACCTCTCAGGAACATAGCGAAATAATTGTGGGAGAGTAATATTTCGCATGAAGCAAGGGGTAGACTTGGATGTGAACACTGTAACAACACTTTCCAGGACGCTGCATATTTTTCGCGCAATTCGTTGTCAAAATGTACTTCCCATACATTTCATAGGATTAGTTTATATGGCTCTGGGGCCTGCTCGCGCAACACACTAAATTTGAAACTGAGCTCGAATCAAGCTTTCGGCCCCAATATTAGCTGTGCGAAAAGGTTTTGCGCTGCGATGAATAACTACGGATTAATCGCTACTGAAAGAACTGTGATGAGCCGGAAAGCCGAAACTGAAGAACCAACAGTGCTGATTGAATTCAAATGCCTGGTTTTTGCATGAGCCAGGTACTTACTGCGGGATCGATGAAAGGGGTTTTTCTACGAGCGGTGTCTTTTATATTTCGTAGCCTTATTTTAAATTCGAATAAAAATAAGCCGTATGAGTTTTACGCCCCCACCTAGTAAATTGTGTATTGCAGAACTTGCTCACAAAAACGTTTTCGTTCCGCACTGTAGTTGAATCAGGGGAACCGACCTCCTCGGCGTAGCCCAGTATCACACCATGAAAACCAGGAATGACATTATCCCTTGGGCGAGAATCGGCAACCACGTCCCCAGAGATACCAACCACGACATTTCCTTTTCATACACCATTACCCACATCGACTGCCAATGCCTCGAAGAAAAACATAGAAGCGGCCATCCCGTAATTATCAAGAAAGCCAACAGACGCATTGGAGAAGCCACCATCTTGGACTGGGCCGCTTTCCGCGAGTACCCCACCACACTTCCTGCAAATCTCAGAAACATTCAAACCTGCAGGACCCAGTAACTTCTGAAACAAGTCGATATACACATAAAAAAAAAACCTTCCTTTTACCACCGATGACCCCTTATATGCAACCACCTCCTACATCTCTTAAACCCTCATAGATATTTCGTTTGCAGGTGGCAGCGTCCAAACACAGACCCACCCCCCACCCCCTCGAGAAAATCGAATTGCTGTAACTATTCAAAAATCCCCTGACTATACTCTCACCTTCCACAATCAAAACCGGACTATCTCCTGTAACAAGCTTCAAGACACATTTAGTACACGACGGGCTTGGCAAGTACGTCGCTCGCTACTGGGTGACCGACCAATCACCCACCGCTTACGCATCTCATCCCGACTACAAAGGATGACCACAACAACTGCTTGAAGATTCTAAGGTGACTATATTCCATCCTCCACCCACCTATCACCGCCCACCCAGCACCCGCTCCTACTATAACGGAGCCCCCACCCCTGAGATGGGCACCCCTTTCACGTCGCAATGCAGTGAGTCCTTGCAAAGTCACTAGAAGCAGGGCCCCAAGACACGATCGCATGAACAACAAAACGCGACGCAACCTCGACCCGGCCACCCTCGAAGATGTCTTAGGCTACTTCAATCCTTACTCAAACCAGCCGCCCGTCCTACACACACTGGGATACAGCCTCCCCCACCAACCCAAATATTACAACGAACCTTCCCCAAAATACAATTGACCATTTATCCGGTACCTTGATACATACACCCAATCTACAACAAAGGCCGACGCATCGCAAATTCAATGCCCTCTGCACCCAATTCAACATATGACTTGAGACATGCTAAGCCGACGCCAGCTGTTGCCCCCTACACAAAAATATGCGAAACAAATTCACGAGGTGACACTCTCACCGCCCTCACTCTACCTATCCCGAATGTCACAACAACCAAAGAGATAGCTATAGCCACAGCAGCAGCTACAGGCGCAGAATACCGTACAGTTATCTCAAACTACAAAACCGCCAGCCGTCATCTCCCTTAAGGCCGCATATCCCAACCCGCATTGCGCTTCTTCCGGACTGCTCACCCTGTTCCCTGAGATTTACATTGCGTGAGCCCCAGAACCTGAGCTATTAGAGGGGAATGAGGCGGCTGACGTTGCTGCACGTGCACACACACCTCGGGCATTACCTGAAAAGGACGTAGATCCGGAGTAAGCACTACAGCCTATTACCCCGCGCTGCCATGCCGTTATACACCATTAGCATCTCCCCCACCGTACACTGTCCCACCACGAATCTCACCAATCATGAAGCGAGTATACTTTACGTGCATACAAACTAACACTTTCCCTTAAGGAACACCTTTCCACTTCTTGTTCTCAACTCAGTCGTAACTACATGCGCCTACTGGCCAGCTCCCTGGCCAGCTCCCAGATATAAGACCGTGGGATTCTGGCCTATCTAGTAATGACAGCGGCCAGGTCCCAGTGGGGCCTGGGCTGAGGTACCTCACCGAAAGAAGGAATGGCTCCAACCACCAGGCCGTTTTGCTCAGTAAAGTTTATTTCTCCTCCTGCCGCCTCAAAGGTGAACGCAAGAGTAAGTAAAGTTCTTAGGGGAAAGGAGCGTAACGTGTTCGTGGTTAAACGAGTTATTCCGGCTTTCATAAAAGTTCCTACCGTATTCCGTGGGCTTGTACAAGCCTCAGCGTGGCGAGTTCGGTTTCTTCACAGTTTTTTTTCCCTGCCACCCGGAATTCGCTTCGCGACAGCAAACCAGGTGCATGTTCGAAGAACGAGCACTTCGCGCATCGGTTGAGCTAAACAACCACAGCAAAAGAATCACGACAGCAGCTTTCACTCAGCTAAGGCCTCCACGCCAGAACTGAACTCTTTCCTTTGTGGTTTTTGCACTTCCTTCCAGCACGTTCTTTTTCACGTAGTTTTGAACGTGCCATATATTTTTTGTCCACTCGCTGTATATTTGGGCGTGGGCGGGTTACTCAGACCTCCGCCATAATCTCTGTAAACAGTCTGAGTGCCAGTTCGTTTGCTCACTGCCATTTTCTCTTATTCATTGTTGTTTCTTTGCGCGCGCCGCTGTGCGGCTGCATTTGCGTTCGCGTTTCTGGCTTCCCCAGCGTTGTTGGGCGGCGCTTTCACTATCGCCCTGCGCGGTCTCGGCGCTGTTGCCGCAGCGGGCGCGGCCTCATCTGCGGGGGGAATGTTGCCCGAATATTAAGGGCCGTTTAAGCAGCAGCGCAGCGCTCGGTATACGGGCCCGCCTTTCAGGTGTGCGTGCAGTGCTCTCTCGACCGGGCAGAAACTTCTAGGGGCAAAAATAAGAAAAGAACACGAAATATACAACATTGGGTACTTTTCCTTGCTGAGCTCTTTTCGTGTACAATGCACCATATACGCCTGCATTCCGCACAAGTTTGCGCCAGAGAGAAAAAAAAATGAAAATTAAAAAGAAAACATAAAACACTGCTAAATTTTGACTGCATGAATGGAAGAACGTGAACAAGGAACAGCAGCGCTAGATACATGCGGTGTTCGAGGCGAGTTTTTCGTCGGATGTAAAGAGAAACTCATGAAACAAATAGTTGAATCAAAATATCAGAATAGACAACTTGTGGGAAAACTGACAACGGGCTGGATGCCCATTATACAAAGAGAGATAGTGAATGAGAGAGAGAGAGAGAGAGAGAGACGGAGAGATATATGGAAATGGGGGAGAGAATGGGAGTTCCTAAGCGACAATTCCCTACCAGCTTTCTTAATTTGCACCCACTTTAGCATGGTAAGCACCAAACGCAGACGGTTTTCATTCCAGCTTTTTCCAAGCCGAAAAATTGAATCACGTATATGTTAAGCTTGCTTTCCGAGATATCAAAACCGCTTCTTGTTGACTTCTACTGCGAACATTTCTCTCTTACTGTCTCTTTTATTGTTGTTTCTGGGGTCACTGCAGATGAGCATTTTTTATTTATTTCCGGTATGCTTTGCCCTACTTTTCTGCGCTTCCTCTATTGCCTCTCGAAGTTGCTTGCGAAAGCTCCTTGAGCGCAGGGGGTGTCGCCACGACAACTAGAATCAAGCGCCGCCTGCGACTTTGTCGTGCGCGATGCAAGCCTGTGGTTTTGAATGTGCTCCGTACTCATGTCGACTGGAAAAAGAATCCCCCCCCCCCCCCCCCATTCCTTTACAAAACTCCCTCCCACTGTGGGGGTGAGCCCCCTTGCGCGCGCCATTAGCCCTTGCTCTCATAGATGGGAATACAAGTGGAAGGCATAAAATGAACGTCAAATTAAATCTGGTAGATGCGTTCACAAATGTTTATTCATACGACGCGCATTTGAGGAAATAGAATGCTTTGATACGAATGTTATTTTCTCCCCTAGCTGGCTAAAGTCTGACCAAAGATGCGTAATTTTGCATAAGCACAATACAAACCGCAGCATATTTTTTTCCCGGAGGTACAGGGACACACTAGAATTAAACAGAAGGAAAAAAAAACGTAAATACAGTACAATGTTGAGAACGCTCACCGCGCTTCAGAATGGCGCCCTGTACACTCTGTTGTCCCTTGTTCCATTCCACTTTGAGATTGACCAGTTACTCGCATTGACATGACTCCCTTAGCCCAGATATTTTACTGCGCTTCTAGCCATTACCGCCTCCCCCCCCCCCCCCCCATCCCCCTTCCATGACCTCGTAATAGTTGTCCGATGAAATGGCATCTTCACGCAGGAAGACAGAGCACTGGGAATGCAGCGCCTTATCGGACAAGTATAAAGGCTGGATTGTGATTTTCATCTACTACACCACATTAACAAACACTGTGCTTTCCTACTATCAGAAGCATGCAGAGACTGAAATGCGACTCGTCAGTAACAGCCGCAGCGCAACACGTGTTCTTTGTTAGTGAGTGTGCAGAGGCGAGTGCATGCTTAGGTGTATCCGGTTAATGGTGAGTGGCGTTGTATTGCAGAGGCATTTTCCACTTAAACTTCAGCTTCAGCAGTACTCGTCTATGTCGTTTGTACCCCTGCTTTTATCTTTTTTTACCTCCCTCGGTATCCTGATTTTTTTTTATAATTTTGAACTTATGGTCCATAACTGCTTCCTTTCGCGATATAAACCACGTTGCACCCCTACCTGCCTCAACAGCAAAAACATTCTTTTCTCAAGTTCTTTCTTCCACAACCCCATACACCCACAGCTGACGCGGAAACTCTCGTCTCAGTACGTGAACATTCTTAAACTGCTTAAAGCAACGCTTTCTTTGGCTGTTTCCCAGGCTTTGGCGTTCGTCGTCATTTCCAGTGCACTGCGGAAACTCCCCCCCCCTTCCCCCTTACTGGGAGCAGGCCATGGCATGGGTAACTCTTGCCTCGTGGGCCAACGGACTATGACGCAACGGGCGCTACAGGTTGCTTGGGCCATCTGAGGGCTCTGCAGGTCGCTTCGACAACCCCCCCCCCTCCCCCAACCGGTGTCTCAATAATAAAGACTCTCTCTCTCTCTCTCTCTCTCTCTCTCTCTCTCTCTCTCTCTCTCTCTCTCTCTCTCTCTCTCTCTCTCCCCTCGCCTAGAATCTCTCGTAACAAATAGCCGCGAGTCCGCGTGTGCGCGCACGCACACACACACAAATAGAGAAAGAGAGAGAAATCACGGAAAAAATAGGAGACAACTCGTGGAATGTAATAAACCCTTTTTCATGGAATTTCTAAAGTAGGAAAAAGACGTTTGATCCAGTGAACACCGCAGCCGCATTAGAAGAACAAAAAAGCATTAAAATACCAGGGAATAGAGGAGACGTACTATAGTCTCTTGCATACTATATATATATATATATATATATATATATATATATATATATATATATATATATATATATATATATATATATATATATATATATATATATATATATATATATATATATATATATATATATATATATATATATATAGAAATAATAATTGGCAGTCTAGAAAACCCCTGAAAGCAAAGGGGAGGATGTAGTTAGATAAGATAAAGAATTTGGAAAATAAGAAAGTGGAGCAAAAATGCCCGCCAGGTGGGATCCGAACCCACGACCTCCAGAATACCGGTCTGGTGCGATAACCACTACGCTACCGGCGGGGCTACTTTAGCCTCCACTTTCTGGGGTATTTATGTTCAGGTGTTTTTGTTTCCTGCGCTTGGGGGTGGTAGCCAGCGCCACTCGGACTACTCGGGGTGAAGGGGACCTTCTTTTAACCCCCGAGCCGTGACTCGAGCGTCTACGACATGTCGAGAGGGGTCGACCAGCGTTGAACCCTCTTAAGCTCCCTATGGCACCAAGACTGCCAGAACAGAGGCCCTCGCTATGCATGTAGCGAATCAGAATAGGAAATGAGGGGCTCGTTGAAATAAGACAGAAATAATAATTGGCAGTCAAGAAAACCTCGGAAAGCAAAGGGGAGGATGTAGTTAGTCAAGATAAAGAATTTGGAAAATAAGAAAGTGGAGAAAAAATGCCCGCCAGGTGGGAACCGAACCCACGACCTCCAGAATACCGGTCTGGTGCGATAACCACTACGCTACCGGCGGGGCTACTTTAGCCTCCACTTTCTGGGGTATTTATGTTCAGGTGTTTTTGTGTTCTGCGCTTGGGGGTGGTAGCCATATATATATATATATATATATATATATATATATATATATATATATATATATATATATATATATATATATATATATATATATATATATAGAAAAAGAAAGACACACGTCGAAAGAGGAATGGTATAACGTTTCGGTCGAGGGAGCGGCCTTCGTCAGTTATTCTGACGAAGGCCGGTCCCTCGGCAGAAACGTTATACCATTCCTCTTTCGACGTGTGTCTTTCTTTTTCTTGATATTTGCCGGTGTCCAAGAAACATTTATTCTTGCAATTATATATATATATATATATATATATATATATATATATATATATATATATATATATATATATATATATATATATATATATATATATATATATATATATATATATATATATATATATATATACACAGTAAAAACAGGTACTTACCTGTTTATCCTGAAAATAAATAAAAAAGGTTTTCGCCTATGGGAAAATGGCGGCTGATTTGGACGTGCGAGGTAGCGCAAGTTGATGTTTGAATGACGAAACCACCTTGGGTATGCAGAGCAAAACGCACGTTTGGGATTCACGGTAGGAAGGAGCCAAATGGTGCAGCAGACGATCAGAAAAAGCACCTAGGAATGAGGTAGCAGACAATCAGAAAACCCGGTTTTCGGGCTCGCTCGTCCAAATAAGCCACCATTTTCCCATAGGAGAAAACCGTTTTTATTTATTTTAAGGATAAACAGGTAAGTACCATCGTTGTTCCCGGTATCAAACAAAATAGACCACAAAATGCGACCTTCGTGGCAAGTTTGAGCGCGAACAGAGCGGCGGTTCGCTCAGGAAAAATTTTTAAATTTTCCAATTATCGTCGTCGCAACGCCCTGTATCTACATATATATATATATATATATATATATATATATATATATATATATATATATATATATATATATTTATATATATATAAGGTAAGTAGAGACAGAAACACGGAGAAAAAACTTTAGAAAACAAAAGTTTACTAACGTTGTTTCGCCGCCCACCAACCATGATCCAATTCTACAAACTCTCCCTTCCTTTGCTTTGCCCTCGCCCTTGCTACATTCTCTATAGATATATATAACCCTGAAACCAACTTATTGTGTACTCTGAAGAAAGTAAGTCCTCTTCCTGAAAGTACGGCCGTGTCGGTTCGCATCCTGCGAGTTTCTCAGGAGGTCAATCCTGAAACGCTTCGAAACTTGCGGGGTGTCCTGGGGTTGAAATTGGGGAGGGGGGGGGGGGCACTCGCGATATAGCTATACGCTAAGGATCCTCTGGGACGCAGAGGAAACCTGCAAACGCAAAAAAAAACACTTAAAAAATTATATACCTGGCATTTTTTAACAGCGGAGCTGTTGTAGCTGGCCGTAATGTGTAGCGCGTAACGTGTGTGGCGTGTAACGCGTTAAAAATTGCCAACGAATAATTAAATTACCAATAAATTGCCAATGAATAATTAAATTACCAATAAATTGCCGAGCGCTGGTGAGCGCGTGCCTCGCGGTGACTGCCGAGCGTCCCCAGCACACGCAAAGACTTCAGCAAAAAAAAAAAACTGCGAAAGCCTTAAAGAGCGAGAAAATGCCGAGCGCTTATCGTGAGCCTCGTGAGCGCGTGCCTCGCGGACGCTCGCACCGTGGACAACAAAACTGGGTGCACACTACCACTTAGAAAATTCCGCTTGAAAAATTTGATCTTGGGCTATGGTCGAACAGCAGGACTCTCGCGGATACCTCTTCCTTATATCCCTTATTTCCTGTAACGTTTGGCAAACAAAAGAATGCGTAGTACTTCCATAAAGGCCTACCGAACGTCCAGAATAAAAAGAAAATGCGGGAGCGCAAAGCATGAACGGCAGAATCAAAACTCTACCCGCACGATAAAGTACGAGCTGACCGATGCAGTGCGCCTTAACTACCAGCAGGGAGGAGTGCTCCTCGGCAAACAAAGCTAGAAAACAGCTCACTTTGGGACCTTTTTAGTCCTGCACATACATTCGTTTCCTGACTATGCATGCGATCTAGCTATAATATTACTGCGCGAAGGGAAGTCGACACCCGCAAGCGACTTCACGCCGGGCTCGAGTCATGCTTCCGTTGAGAAACAAAAAAAAAAAGATGTTTACGCTATTCCATGGTCGTCCTCGTATCATCTTTGGGCACAGCAAGTTACACGGCAGTTTTTGGCATCTTGGACAATGATAAATGCCGACGAGCGCGTCGCTAATCCCGGGCTATCATGTATACAGCGGTATCCGGAGATCCGGGAATCCCCCAACATGGCGGAAGCGCACGCGGATCCCGCACGAGGGCGCCAGTTTTTGCATAAGGTCTATACGCGAAGCTATGCGGAGTTGCGCCAGGGGTTGCTAGGCAACGCGATCTGACGCTATCTCTCCGCGAGATTTTTTGGGGGCAACGTACGGGTAGCGCTCGGCTTAAAGAGCTCCGCTGTTGAAATTATCAAGTAATGCAAAGTACACATGCTGGTTGTAAGGCTAAACATAAAGGCAGGTAGCACCCTCTTCAGCCTCTGTAATGAAATGCTAGAACAAGTAAACGAATATGGTTACCTTGGGCAGGTTGATCAGTGTTGATCCCAACCAGGAAAAAAAAAATCTGGCGCAGAATAGGTATAAGCTGGGGTGTACTCGCCAAACACTCTCAAATAATGAACAGTAAGCCACCTGTCTCTGAAAAGAATAGCGCACAAATACAACCAATGCGTGCCGCTGGTAATGCATTGGTTGTCGCGTTACAATACAACTGGAAAGATTTTTAGGAGGAATACACGAGTAAATTTCGCAGTCCTTTTCTTCGTCTATGTCCCCGCGCTGATTTCTCTCAGGATGTTGCAAGTTTGTTTCAATACGTCAGTTACAGCTTTTCTCCGCAACTATACGCAGACACACTCGGGGAAGCGGCTACAAACGACAAATGAACGCCGTTGTCTTAATGGCACAAGGGCTGTCTAAACGTAAGCGGTGTAATAAAAGCATGTCTGTTCATAATTGACTGATCATACTGGCCAAGAACGAGAGCAGTAGCTGTTTTTACAGGCCATATATACGCTTCCTGTTTTCTGAAACCAACGGAGTACGAAAGGCTTCCATTTAGTTCTGGTCTTCTACGAATCGGCAGCCCACGAGCCACGAGGTTTGTGCGAAACTGGTCGGGGAGGAAGCGTAACACCAACCAACAGCCAGAACTTTGCCCTAAAGAAGTGCTCCCCGGGGTAAAAATATAAAACTATTTGTTCCGGGGAGCAAGATAAATGTAATGGCCACAGAGGAAGCGCAGTAAATAGGCTCCATCCCATCGCTAATGCACGATTCTGCTTTACCCTGTAGGGCTGCAGCGATCCGTCAAAGTGGACCAAACCGTGCGCGGAACCGCATGGCTTACTGGGGAAGACCTCGCGTGCCACCGAACACGACTGATTCGCTGATAACCTCCGCGTGCGGCGCTGTACTGCGCTGTGTAATCCCCGGAGCTCCTACGCCGTAACTCAGTGGCGCAGCGTCCAAGCTGGCGCACTTCGCGTGCAATCCGTCGGCAAGCATGCGCTGGAGTGGGCAGTGCCTGCTGCTCGTGTGTTAGGGAAAACAGGGCAGTCAGGGCAGACCTAATGGCTTCGACAGCTCCCGGTGGGACTGCTTCGATCGGGCCACGATGGTTGAGATTAGACCCCGTCCTCGGAGGAACGGATTTCCTCCGGGCCTTATTTCGTCCAACAACTCTGTCAAATGGAGTATCGAGTTGTCTGGCCATTGCCTCGGCGCGCGGCTTTCTCTTCCCCTAGCCGGAGTTCGTATCTGCTGAAGATATAGGTCTTGTCCTGAGCCTGCGTCTTCTGTTTGATCCCGGAGCCGATAGATCTGAGAGATGTAAAGACTGTCTGTTGTGCCCGTGCATCTCTTCCGGTTAGATCTGTTACGCCGTCATGGCACAACCATAAAGAAGTTCCTTGTTTTTTTCCTTGTGCACTTTGATGTGGGTCCGCTTGTCCCCCATGCTAAACTTGTGGATGAAAACTGCACGAGCAAAAATAAAGCATTCTGGTACGAATGGACAACAGAACCGTTCCTCAAACTATCCTCCCCCGCGAACGTAGGCAGGACCTTTTTAGCATGGCGGGCTGGAGGTTTAACCGAAAGAAAAAACTTACTTATGTGGGTCCTTCGGTAGGTTGAAACGAAATATGTTACTTAGTTCACTCCAAGCCACCCTTACACGTCTGCTTCTTCACAATGCGCTCCAATGACCAATTCCAGTGACCAACGGCGAAAATGTGCTAGTCACAAGGTTGAGCGCATGAGGCCTGCCTCAAACATCAGGTCAGCGCTGTTGAATTTTGCGATGCAAGTACGCTTGCCCCGTGGTCGGACAGATTTTAAATGCGCGGAATTCTCGGCCGAGCACACGCACAGCCACAGCCATGTAACACCTGAATTCGCACAGAATAATTATTTCATTTAATTATTATGATAGCATGAATTCAGATAATTGGTCAAACTAAATTTTGAAGATCAAAAAATACAAAACATAAAAAATTATAGAAGGGAACTAGCGAAATAAAAAATGTTCAACTTATTCATCTCCACCGAGAAATTAACACAAAAAAAAACGCCCCGGAAAAAACGACAGAAACGCGAATAAAAAAATGTGAAAATGGACCAACCGTATAACCTTCTGCAATGGCGCAAAAATGCATAATTTTTGGAGTTACCCCATTGAATAGTTATTATAACGTAAATGGACATAATCGGTCGAACGGAATACCTCGCCGTTCTGAACACTCGAATGAATTCCTGCAAAAATCGGTTACCACATGTCATTGGATACCTTGGGGTCTCGCAATTTATTTACGGCTTAGTTCAGTTCTAGAGTATTTATTTTAGATTGGAACTGTATGGGGGAAAAAGTGGGCCAGGATGTCATAGCGGAGCCTGTGGATAGGTACCCGCATTTCGACAAATTCAAAGGAGCTCCAGACAAACTGCCATATTCATGAAAAATATCCTCATTGTGAACTTATAGAGTTACATCATCACCGTATATTTTTACTGTTTCACTGCCTGAGAGTGGAAGGACGTTCCCATTTGGACGCCTCAGTACCGCCTGCAAAAAAGTCTCTCGGTCGCCAAACAAACACCCTTTACGCAGACACCCTTTACGCAGCGGGCACCCTTTAAGCAGGCCACGAGTAACGGAAAATGTTTCACTCTCCTAGCCGCCTAAAAGGAAAGCACTTCCGATAGCGGGGCAGATGCTAGGACGCAAATATATAAGGGATACTAGAAATCGGTTTGCTTTAAGCGTTCCAAATAGGCACTCGTGTTCGAGGCGATGAAATACTTCCTCTCGGTATAAGAAACTCCCAATCTTGAAGCAATGCGTATTGATGCGTACTCCGATTTTTTGTTCTGACAGGGATAATTTCATATTTTCGCTACAGCGTAAAGGCAATGATCTTTAGAGTAAGGCTGTTGGTAACACAGCTTTACTGTAAATATTCAGACTATAAATATTCATATCATTCATAAATATTCAGACTGCAAGTAAGTTTACGCTGGTTATGAAAAAAAAATTCCATTCCGATGTGCACGTAGCACTAGTATGTCATGTAAAGAGGCAAGATAAGCGACGAATTTCATTTCCAGTGCCTATTTATGAACTTCAAAGCTTCTCGGCAAGAGCCACGGGATAACTGCGCAATGCCATACACAACATTCGTCCTCAGTGGGAGCCGGCTGCTCCCACTGGCGCAAAGATGGCGCTCCCCCCCCCCATTCCCCCCCCCCCCCGCCCCCCCCAAAAAAGAGCGAAAGAAATAGACGACTGCTCCCAAACGCGGCAACAACTGCTGCAATTCAAAGCTTCACCATGTTTTGGTCTGTAGTCAAACGACGCATTCCCATACGTTAACTACCCGTATGTTTAGCTACGATGCCCAGAAGGCAATCTAAAGTGGATGTATTACGCGCTTGTCGTACATGAAAGAAGGCTGGGGAACAACTCGTTCGACTGCAGCCATCCTATCATGCGGAATATGCACGACACAGACTGTGCCACGATCGCGGAGAAAAGGAACGCCAGCCTCTCTCCTCTCTCTCTCTCTCTCTCTCTCTCTCTCTCTCTCTCTCTCTCTCTCTCTCTCTCTCTCTCTCTCTCTCTCTCTCTCTCTCTCTCTCTAAATCAATAACAGGTGAAAATGGATTTCAGTACTTTTATACCTCCGGTTAAGTTCAGTTAGGTTAGTGTTGGGAGTGTACGTGCGTAATTACCGCTGTAATCGACAATGGGGTGAACGGGCACAAAATTACGTAGTCGTTCAGCCCCATAAAATTGTTTCAGGGAATTTTTATTTCCAAAAAGCATAGAAATGAAACAAATGTCTTCGATTGACGTGACAACCCTGTTTTGCCTGTGTTCATAATACTGTGCCGTCAACCAGAATATTGTCAAAAAATAATGTACCATAATTTCTTTAAAAAACATTCATTTTATAGAATTTATTTCCGTTAATCGATAATAAGATACTAGATGGGTAACTGTCGATTGGTAAACTAACCGGCCTGTGTTTCAGCAATCACGTCATGCTTGAAACAAAGTACTGAGTCAAATGCCAACTCGTGGGGTTTGGGGACATCCAAAATGAGGCTTGGCGAAAAAAAAAAAGAGACAAGAAGCATAATGTAGAATCCGTAGAATCCGCACGATAAGTTTGTGCTTTCTAAAAATGTTCCCCGGCTGTGCTTGCATGACGCAGCTAGAACTGCGAAAATGAACGGCCACTGACTGAAGTTGGCTATCGGACCCACATCAAGTCATCGATTATGGCATGGTTGCATGTGTACTGCCGAGAGGGTATCTTGATTGGGGCGGCCTTGGAAAAATTTCTACAATCGGGGCGGATTTGGACCGATACGGAGAACGACACGTGTAACCGTTTATTTTGCGATGGAAACATTTTTTAAGACAGTGTAAATTACTGATAACTGTTTCCGACACGAGAATCTGAGTTTTCTGCGTATCAAGGATGTCGCTTTAGCGACCGTTTGAAGTCGGGACGCAGCTCTTGTTCCGGGCCTCTGCTGTAAGCACGCTCACCGGGTTCCGTAACAATGGACTCTTTTAATCGGACATGAAATGGCAAAACTCAGACTTCCGCCCCCGGTGAAGCTCCTACCGCCCCCCTTCCTTCATTTTCCTTTGCAGAAGTTCGGTCTGGCGGAGTTAACTTGTCAAAGAAGGTTGGGCTAGCCTGAAGCTTGAAGCTATACTAAAAGCAACACCACTATCATCATCAGCCTATCTGCGCCCACTGCAGGGCAAATGCCTCTCCCATAGATCTCCAATTATCCCGGTCCTGTGCTAACTGCGACCAATTTGTTCCCGCAAACTTCTCGATCTCATCCGCCCATCTAACTATCTGCCGCCCCCTGCCACGCTTGCCTTCTCTAGGGGTCCACTCTGTTACCCTTAATGGCCAACGGTTATCTTGCCATCGCACTACATGCCCTGCCCACACCCATTTCTTCTTCTTAGTTTTTACTAGTATGTAATTAACACGCGTTTGTTCCCTGATCCACTCCGCCCTCTTCTTGTCCCTTAATGTTACACCTATCATTGATTTGATTGTAGGGTTTAACGCGCCGTCGCAATGCAGGCACGAGGCGCGCCGCAGTGGAGGGCTCCGGATTAATTTTGACCACCTGGAGATCATTAACATACGCCGAAATCTCGTACACACGGGCGTTTTTGTATTTCGACTCCATCAGAAAAGCGGTGTTACATCTATCATCTTCCGCTCCATTGCTCGCTGAGTCGTCCGCAATTTAAGTTGAGCCCTTTTAGTGAGCCTCCTAGTTTCTGCCCCGTAGGTGAGTACCGGTAAGATGCAGCTGTCATACACTTTCTTCTTCAGGGACAGTGATATGCTGACATTCATTATCTGAGGATGCCTACCGAATGCTCTCCACCCCCTTCTTATCCTTCTAATTATCTCTGCCTCATGATTGGGATACGGGGTCACAACTTGGCCTAAGTAGGACACAAAATAACACCACTATAATAAAACCCAAAAGAGAAACTGACAAACGAAGTGCTGTGCTCGTCAGTGTCTTCTGCTTAACGTCTAAATCACGCTCACTTTTCCCCGTCTTAAGCCTGTCACTAAGTTAATGGGGCGTTTTTTTTTTTTTTTCAAAGCTGCGCCTAACAAAATCAGTATGGCCAATCGAGCTTGTGGAGTGGCGTGTCAATAACATCATTCATTCACCCGTATGAAATTGTCAAATGATTGCTTGCACCTGCAGCCTGCATACCATTAATATAGAGCGAAAATAAATGCGCATATCGACAACCAGGCGCTCATTAGAAAAGCCATGTTGAGTGCTTTTTTGTTTGGTGGGCGGGTATAAAAAGAAGATAGTGAGAAGCAAGGACAGCCTATGGCGTTGCAGGTCGAAGTAGTAGTCGTATGTGGGAATCAACAATCCTGATGCGAGCGAGATTACCAATGATGATGAGCGGCGGGTCCTCTGACAGCGTATATCTTGCACTGAGCGCTGCAAGTGACACACAGTAGTCCCAGGATCTCTTCCTGGTTGGTATACGGCAGGGCCATCGTGACGGATATCTTATGGATTCAAACGGGTCATCAAAGCAACCTCTTATCCAGGACGATCCGGGCAATGGCCGTGGGGAAGCTCGGTACGTATGTGTCTGCTCCATGCGTTAGGCTACACGGGCGGTGTGGCTGCCTCATCCTCCGTTTCCTACCCAATCTAGAGGAACTGGGTTCTGTATCCTTTGCATCGCTAAAGTAAATTAAAGTAATAGCAAAAGTACACAGTAGCAATCATCAATAAAGAGTTGGTCGGAAAAAGTGCAATTCACTCGAAAGGCAGGCCTACATTATTTTCCGCGAGTACATGCATCATTTTTTTTCCCCTGAAGACTTTCACATTGCAAAGAACATTGCTACAATTTATCGCACCTTTTCTCGACAAAGAATACAACAAAAAAGGCATTTGATTATTCTAATTTAGCTATATAGGGTTTATGCCCCTGTTGAGGATAAGCAAGAACACATCTGATTTTTTTCTCTTAAGGTCGGTAGGAGTCATTCGATGGTCTGTTTAAGCCTAAAGCGTACGTTCCGACGGAGTATTTGCGAGTGGTGGCAAAATCTTTCTTTTTTAAGCTACATTCCGGAACTCTTGAATTAAAATGTGGCTGCAAGATCAGGGTTTCGAAGTACTATGGGGCACTGACTGCACAATATGTAAGCAACCAGAAACCATAGATACTGTGTCCAAACATTGCTGGGCGGCGGTGCCTTTCTAGGACGTCTCACCGCGCCACTGCATAAAGATTTTTCATTAAACCTCCATGGCATTCGGTACCTCCCTACTGAAAATGAGGTTGTACCGTGCGATGTACTGATGCTCCTGGCCTCCACACTATATGGAGGGTAAGCATTGCCTGCTTCATGGTGACGTGGATGTTAGGCCGGCGCGGCAGATGTTTCGTGAGAACGTTTCGCTCTTTGTTGACGGGATGAGAGTTGAAGAGTCGGTGCCTGATTGACTGGCACGTGTCGAACCAGTGACTACGCTGAAGTAATTTTACAACGCCAACGTCAACAAAGAGATCCGGATGGTGTAACTGTATCTATTTCAGGTTACCCTGCATTGTGATGTTGCTCCTGTGGTTAAGTCGAAGTCCGGCAATAATAATAAAAAAAGACGAAGTATTTGCACGACTTAAATCTTCCATTTCTGCTTCCCACGATAACACGTTAGCTTTGCATCGTATCTATTTCGAGTTATTAAGGGGATATGAAACCTTCTGAACACATTTTTTGCTTTCCTGATTTTTTTCTTTTCTACTAGTACAGCATATTTCCAAAATATTTCTCTCTACAAACGTGCATTTGCTGTAGTGATCTAATTTAAAAACCTACTTGAGAAAAAAATAAGTAGGTTTTACATCACCTAACGTATTGTCTAGAAGCGTGGGGATTACCCATGCGCAGCCCTCAACAGCATTCAAAGGGGAGCAATCACAAGTATAGCCGCAGCGCATACAAACTCAGCGCTGCTTTTCCTTGACCTAAGCTTCATCCCATTTAACCGAGCGCGGGACTACAAGACCATTTGCCCCGTGCAAAGAATAGCTTGAAAAAACACGCCGTATCCCTCAAAACTATTTTGCGCTTGAAAACGCGAAACCACACCGGCCCTATTCGACACAACATGTGCGCTCAGTAGCTGGTCTTGTAGAGAGGCGAAAACGTTAAAAAAACGTTCATAAAATTTTACCCAAATTTATATCTACATTTAAATCTTGCATGTTTGAAGTGCACCGTCAGTACACCACTGAGTTTCTATTTAGGTTTAGACCACATGAATTGCTATATATGTGCATTTTTATAAAATATGCTACACTGCTAAAGTTGAATAAGGATCCATTTTGTAACCAGTGTCATCTATGTCTTCATAGAGGACAAAAATTGTACTTTTTTGAAGTTAAGCACTTTTTTTAAGAGCAAAATATCGCCCTCTTAAAATATCGCTTTTTTATGAGGGCGATATTTTGTGAACACCCAGCTTTTACCTTCAATAGTAATTTATCAGGAAACTTCATACAAATCACCGGGACTTTTCCCGTAATCAGTCCTCAAGCGTTTCTTTCCATATATTTACGCCTTGTGGCCACCATCTATCTTAAATCTAATAGGATCATATCTTCAACGTGAGATTGAACACTCATGGTTTTACTTTTAATCGCCGACTATGAAAGGTCAGTTGGCTGAACACTCGAGAAGGTTTGAGCGTTCGGCCGTGAAAATTATGCGATGGCCTCATAATTTGACCATAACCATTGAAGGTTGTGGCTGCTTTCCGTGTAAGGGATAAATTTCTTCACCTATGTTATCAAACCACATGAAATCATCGGCCTCTTCCTCAAGAGGCGGAACGACCGAGCGAGAATCAAAAGATTTTTTAACCTTCTTTCAAGCTCTCGGTAGGGCTCCTCCTTTCGCGTATTATTTAATAAAAGAGCCGCATTCATAAAATGCGCATGGCGACGAAGTAGAAAATACGTGCGCTCGAGAAACCATACGGAGGAAGGCACTTTTCTTCATTTGTGTTCTGTGCCATACTGCCATTTGTATACACGTGCATACCAACAGTACCATTGCAGCAAACGAGCACATTGAAGCCCTACTCTATACCACCCCCAGCAGAGGAGTTATAGGCTTCAAACGTCAACATAGGCGCACTTTTTTTCCTAGGGGGAAAATATCCCCCTTCCTGACTTTTCTACTTTCCTCTCCAGCACCTTCGCGGCCCTCCATAGCTGTCAGCGGTTGAGGGGCGCGGCCATTTTGCTCTTTCTTCGTCGGCTTCCCTCAGGGTTGGTTCCTCGCCTGGGACATATTTATGACCGGCTCGAAATTGGCCGGATCGGTCTACCAATAACGGGCTGCGGACATCAACTTTTCATTTCCACTTGTAGGGCTCTTGGGAGCGCTAGTTTTTCTTCCAACAGCGCTCAATAGCTCAGCCGCTTCACACGCGATACTAAGCGAAGGAAATACACGGAACAAAAGAGCACCGAACCGCTGCGTTCAGCGAAAAGCGCTTCGGCGCCGTTAGTGGTGCTTCTTTCGTCATGTCTGTGCTATCCTTTGCTTCGCTGTGTTTTGCTGCCGAGGAGCGCTGGAACGTCAGGCGCAGGAATTTGATGCGCCCAGCGCTTATTTACACTTTCTCTTCGCATCCAGACATTGGGTTGTTGTTTGGGGGACTGGCTATTTTTATCCATGAAATCAAATCTTTTTCACGTAGATTGTTCAAAGATGGGCGTGATATATTGTGACCGTGTTTGAAAAGTCTAGAAATTTTGTCCTCTTGAGCTATCCGCCGCACATATGCAGCTGGTATAAAAATGTAGAATGGCTTTAGACATTCCAGTATGTCAACGTCAAACACGCCACCACCGTGTGTTGTGCGCATCGTGAACAAAGGCAGGAATTCAGCTAATTCCTTGTGAATAGCTAAAGGCTACTTTTGAAATGTTCCCTGTCTTCTAGAGAACTGCTGAAAACTACATTTTGAACATTCGTTAAGTCTTTATGTCAGTGTGTTAAACTAAGTCCTTTCTACGCGCGCGCACACACACACACACACACACGCACGCACGCACGCACTCACACACACTCTCTCTCACACACACACACACAACAAACACACACACACACACACACACGCACGCACTCACACTCTCTCTCTCTCTCTCTCTCTCACACACACACACACACACACACACACACACACACAAATACACATGCGCGCACGCAGACGCACACGCACCTCCGTGGGAATGTGATGGCGCGGCGGCTCTATTGCAAAAGCCCCCCCCCCACCCCACCCCTTCTTTTTATGGTAATCTATGCGAAAGAGTAGAATTACGCATCCTACTCCGCACCAGGGAAGTAAATGGGTCACAGTTCTTTTACACATCGGGGTTTCACGGCAGTGGGGAACAAAATAGAATGTAACTGCTCATTTTGAGCTCATTGTTTGTCCTTGCTATTCGCGCATAACCTCACTCATACCCACACACGCTACAAACGTCGGGCGCGCGAGCACACTCAGATGACGTTTTGCATGGGGAACATTACATTGTACTTTAAGGGTAATAGATACTATGTTTTATACTTTGATGCGCACACACATACCCATAAATTGTAAGCGTGCATATGTGTATGTGTGTGGGCACCCAGTGCAAAGTTTATGTGCACTATTCATATAACACAATTTTGGTGTCCCACATAAAAAGGTTTTCCCGGGACTGATGTTCAGGAAAAGAGATATGACGTAATATAACTCAGCTTCTATATTTTTCCATTAAACATGGTAGAGATGAAGTCACTTCTGGGCAATAAACAAATGGCTATGACGAAGAGCCGCATTTTAAGTACCTACAAGCAGCTCCAACGTCGCCTGCACGAAAGAAATAAACCTGATGTAAAATAATTGGAGCCATTAACCTTTTACTAAAAAATAATAAGGATAAATAAATATTTAATCATCAGGCTCATTGTGAACGTTCATGCTTTATCAGACGCCCTTAAGGCTTTTTTTTCAGGCAATCGTCTCCGAACATATGAGGCCTTTTTTTTCGAAATTAGCCAGATCCACTTAACGCGAACATGCAAAACAAGCAGAAGTTTGTTACCGGACCTATATGCAGCACCTTCAAAACTATTACATGATATATTTTACATGCCCACTAGGGGAAGTTTATGGCCACAAGTAATTAAAAATTATGCCGTGAATTTGGGCAGTATTGGGGTGAATAGTTTGGATTTGGCTCATATTAAATTGAAACACTCAGGTTGATGCTGCATTCTTATGAAAACTTTATTTGAATCGAACTTCAAGCATTGCGCGATTGAGTTTTGGTGAAAAAGGCTTAAAAAATATGCCACAGAGCCTCAAGGACAGTAGAAATATACATGGAGAGCAGGTGATTCCTCTTGGCACCATTAGCTGCACTTTTCCATTTCTTTCCTGGGATAATTATCTTGGGCACGCCTCAAGGCCCTAACAAAGTAAGCAAGCTCTTCATCGCTTTGCAGTGAATTTCCAAAATACTCTACAAGAAGGCTGCTCATATCTTATTGTTCACCTTGATAAAGCGGTTCGTTCTCTCAGAGTGACGGGTGGGGGATGGGAAGGTAAGCGGGGGGGGGGGGGGGTGCATTTGCCACGGCTTTCAATCGGCGGCAGTTTAGTTTAGTACTGAAATGGTAAATATGGGAGTAAAAAAATAAATATAAACAGAGTTTTTTGTAGTAAAGGCGAAGACTAAACGAAATTCTGCACGGAAATTCTTTCTGTACGGAAAGAAACAATAAAGAAAGTAAGAAATAAAGAAAGAAATCATTGTTACACATCTCTGCGTCATTTCGTTCACTTCTTCTGTTCACTTCGTCGTTGACATCTGGGGACAGATCTTTCGGCGACATCCTAATTGCTTTCTGAATTCATAATAAGCCAGCTCCGAAACGCAAAAAAAAAAAAGAAAAACTTCTGAAGATACCCACGAAACAGTTGAACACTCAAGCCAAAAGCAAACTCCCATTCGGCAAATGAATTTGGCTCATTTTGATGCGTAAAACAGCAGGATCTGGCTTAATTTCGATACAAACTACGATCTGCGTTCACGTTTTCAGAGTGTTATCTCAAATATTTTCTAGCCACCCCTTCTTTAGGGGAACGTTGCTGAGTTTTTCTTGTCACTGCAGCTTCATTCTACTCCGTTTCGGTTTTTGGATATGGCTCATTTCGAAAAAAAACGTCTCATATACTGGAGAGCATAAAACATGTTTCTGTGTTCCCGATGACTAAGTTATAAAGCCGAAAATTCGTTGTAATTAAGCAGAAGAATTTACTACCCGCTCATGAGGTGTAGCATGAGTCGCGAAAGCTTTAACCAATACAAGACCGGTGCAAAACTTTGTTTATTTTTCTGAAGTGCCACACCAGACCTTTCACTGGCCTAGAACGCCCTGAATTACAGCAGCAGCACGTAAGAAGGTATTTAAACACTAATGTCGCAGTAAAAGAAAAGCAGTTCAGTCCAGGTTCCAGTCAACCAGACCGCTGAGGCCATCGACCGTGCATTCTTCCGGTGAATACTGGATTTGACCCGCACATTAGACGGAATGTCGGGTTTCGAAATCGCAAATAGCATTCGCAGTCTAGTTCCACGCATTTAGTCGTCATTAAAAGACAACGCACACTTGTCCCTCGCCTTGGTACATGTACTTTACTTGCACGTGTTTCCTTTGCTTAAATTCATGTGTCACGCAGAAAAATTGCATTGGTCACGTCAAAAGCAGAACCCAAGTGGGGAGTGAGGCGCTCTTGTTGTTTTTCTTAGCAGCCGTAAGACACATGGGTTTTTAAACAAAGAGCTTAAACAGATATTGTTTCTTCTATATGAAAGCACATCGGCCGCAAGAAGCTTTACAGAAGAATTCCTTCTCTTCCGAGCCTAATATACAGTTAAACAAATACCTTGTTCTTGTGAAGTCATCACCGAGGCAATATAAATAAATTTTGAAATTTACTCCACGCGTTCTTTTTTTCTATCTTTTGTAAGTGTAACGTATCTTAGCGAATAAAGACGCTGCGTCTTTTAAAAATTTGTCTTACGGATAGGTGACATGTTTTGTTCATTTGATATGCGTCCCCAAAGCCCTCCCCCTCACTCCTCTCATCTTTAGCTTTTGACAAAATGTCGTCCGCTGTAGCAGCCCATCGTAGCTAGACGTTGTTATTGCCAAATACCGACTTGAAACTTTCCCAGACGCTTTTGCCTAGCCTCTAGTATATTTACTGCCCAAGACTACCGGCTGCTTGCATGTGCAACCTATAGATATGGCCGCAAATTTTGCAAATACATCCATTTATCCATCTAACTTCCTACACAGATTACCTTGTTAACCCGGCAATTTCAGGCCACTTTGAATGGTAGAGTTATAATATTCCCAAATAGCCTCAGCTGCACCGATCGAGAATGACCGGGAATGGTACGCATAGCCACGCATTGCTGATGCTGGACAAAAACGACGCTTTCTCCCTACGAGTAATCGCACTGTCCCCATATCTTCCATCGGGAAAATTGATGCACTGCAGTGGAATAGCACTTATTTCCGCCCCGTTTCTCCCGCATGGAAATTACCGGCGCGAGCCACTGGAACAAAAATTGGTTCTCGACAGCGGTTCTTTGTTCAGCCCTGTTGGAGGCAGAACAACACTAAAGTACAAAGCAAGTCGAAGAAGGCAAATCAGCCAAATCAACACGATAGGCTGCTCTTTGTCTGTTTTGGTCCTTCTTCATCCAGATAAGAAAGCAAGGGTAGTAGTTTTTTAAAAGTAAATGCTAACTAAACAAGCGTTTTCTGTAACCTCTTTCTTTTTTATTTTGGGTGTGTGTGTGGGGGGGGGGGGGGGGGGGGGGTAGGGTTGGGGGTGTTCTCGCTTCCGGGTGTTGTCAACTGGTGAGCAAATAGCATGTTTTGTTAGGGGGATTCCTTGTTATTTACTTCGGTCCACCATGCTATCCATTCGTACCGTTATTATGGGGATCATTCCCTCTCGAACTCAAACCAGGACCCATGCTCATCAGGGCCAACAAGAAAAGATTCTTGTTTATCTTTCTGATCGCATTGGGAGATAAAATAAGTGATCGCCGCATTTGTATTCCGCTCCAGCAGCGGCTTATCCCAGTTACATTGAAATGAAATGAATGAAATAAGAACCCGATGTACACATCTGGTCCTTATTTTATTCCGTTCAGGCATGTTATTGACCGCCGTAATGTGTACCTACCTTTCAATTCAAACTCTTGGTGCAGCTGGCGGCCTCCGCGAGCGTCTTCTCATGACCGCCTGTATTATCAATATTTCCGCGGTGGCTGAGAAATAACCGAAGAGCTGCGCTCGGCAGGAGAGAGTTCGGGCCCGGTGGTTTGATGGAGCAAGGCCGACCGCGTGGCGCGTGCGCTCCGGCCGAGTATCCCGTTATCCGAGGTAAAATATATGCGCCTCCTCCATTACGGAAAATTGAAATTACCCGTTCCGGCCTTGCACAAATATTTCCATTCGTCCTGAGCGAGCATATGTGCGTACAAAGCAAACTAAATAAGAAACAAAAACTTTGCTGCAGTATTTCTTTCCTCTATTCTTGGAACTTTTATGTGCCGTAAGAAGTTTTTTTCAAAAGCCGCCCACAAAAAGGCTTAAATTTCCACGAGCCGCAAGCAAGGGAGCTTTCATATTCTGTTCATCTTTATCACTCGTTCATCGTTTCTAGTTTTATTATTTTGGTTGCTGGGAACAATACAATTGAAGAAGCCTATGGGCTCACAGCCCCAGATGAAGCTAAATACGGTTTTCGCCGCTCTTGTTTTTTTTTTTTTCATAATATCATTTGAAAGATTTAAGGGAAAGATAGCTGATGTTGTGGCGTGCTTGGTACCACAACGCAAAATGACATTAATTCTCAGCTAGTTTATGGAACAGCAAGTTGGTGTATCTGTCGAAAGCCCCCCCCCCCCCCCTCTCCTCCCCCGCCCCAGGAAAGACGGAAAGCAGATTAGTCATAGCTGAATTTAACAAGAAAAAAAAAAACGATGAATGTACGTGAATATATTCAGAGGCCTTCATAAAGGGCTTTGATTAAAGCTATTTTTAAGCAAAAACAAACAGTCCATTAACGGCTCTATCGATCCTAATAAGTGACACTAAAGCTGTTAGCATGCAGTTCCGTTCAAAGAAATTAAATCCATGTGGTCTAACCTGCGTTCTTTTTCCCCTTCCGGCGGTCGCCCATGATTATTAGTGTTATACCTAACTACTACAACGAGGCGTCTGTATAAAGGGAAGTTATGTTTTTACTGACGGAATCCGAGAACTGTCAGGCAACGCAAATCAACAGCAGCTAAATCAATCCAAAAGTGGCGAAAAGGTCAATCAATCAATCAATCAATCAATCAATCAATCAATCAATCAATCAATCAATCAATCAATCAATCAATCAATCAATCAATCAATCAATCAATCAATCAATCAATCAATCAATCAATCAATCAATCAATCAATCAATCAATGTGCCCAGGAACAGGCTAAGCATTTGTTCTGGTGCACTGAAGAAAATAACATGACGCCACTGCAATGTTAGAACAGGTGTGAAAACCAACAAGAAATACAAGGGAATCAAAAAATGAAACTAATGAAAAATGGTCATCCAATGAAAATTACGTTATTGCGATACATTATGTTCGAACTATCACAAAAAAATAAAGTACAACTGCCATAGAAGTTGAAAAAAGCAAACGGGCAGATAAGCTGACATAAAAACCTCGCAAGCAAAATGAAACAGATTTAATGAAAAGAAATTTCAAGTGTGAGGTTCAAAATCACGTAGAGAACATATTCAGAAGTTCGCGATGGAATTCAAGTGGGACGGGTTATGAAACAGATATGAGTAGAGAATGTATGTTCTTGGAATGGGGTACAAAGGGCAGTGTCAGTTGGATGGGTTACTGGTATGAAGTGCAGTCAATTCCGGTAAGTTGCGGTCCGTACTCGAAAGCTGAGATTTGTAAGCAGGTGTGATCAAAAAATAATTCTGTGAACAATTGGAAAGAAAAAAATCGCGCCAATCCACCCTGTGAATGTGGTTGGAAAGCAAAGCTGTAAACGGCACCCATAACGATTACCCATGCGACGTCACTTAAATTCACTCACATCGCTTTACAAATAGTAATACCAGAGACAAGTCAAATGTACTTAACCACACCATTTATTACTTGAAAGAGATATTTTTGGTAAGGTTAAATCAATGCATGATGCATGAACGCTGTTTGGTTGAGTTGTATTGGTGTAGCACAATAGTGGAAACTTTTTTTATAAAATTAAAGTAAGCTCCAACGCGGTGTTAGGCGATCTGACTTTTCCGTCTCTGCGCCGCGGACGGAGGCGACGAGATTTGCGGCAGAGAAGAGGGAGGAGGCGGAAGAAATACTTCTGTTCAGATTTCTGAACGGCCCGGAGTGCAGCCCTGGGGAGTGATTCCTTCTTCTGTGGGGCCCATATTCATTCCGCGCGGACTGTGTTCTGTCCACCCGCTGAAGCTGGGTAGGTAGAGAGGGCCTGTACAGCAGCATCTCCCATTGCTCTTGTTGGGTAGTTGACGGAAAGAGAGGAGGGTGCTCAGGGCGAAAGTCGCACACCCCGGTTACGGGGTGGAGTGTTCCTACTTCTGAGCAAAATTCACATTCAGCGTCGTAGCGATTCGGATACATTAAGTGAAGACGCGTATACTGTGGGAAGCAGCCCGGATTGTATGAGCCGTAGGGTAGTTTGTTGTTCCCTGGAAAGGTTAGGGTAAGGCGAAGGTATGGTCTGTCTCAGAAGGCGATAATGCTGGGTTATCTCCCTGAACGTGACAAGAGGGTGACTGTCCACGTGCAGCTCCACAGCACGGGAGGAAAAAGCGCAGGCTTTTTGGGTGGGCATATTTGTTGCCCTCCATTGAAGCGTGAGGGGGTGTTCAGATGAGCTGTATGGAACCGTTTGGGGAGTGGTATTTTAGCACGTGCAGTGCATGTCAGGACACCCAACTCGACTGGTAATTACAGTAGGCTTGCTTGGAATCGGTGACTACCCTCCGAATCCCTGGTTGAGTGAGAGCCAAGGTGATGGCTGCCTCTTCTGCTGCCGTCATTTCTTGGGTCCTAAGGGAGCTACACGCAAGGAGGTTGGTTCTCTAGGTAGCCACGATGATGGCGTATTGTTTCCCTCGATGTTTGGAGGCGTCTGTGTAGATAACTGCATGATCCCCACCGAGGGTGGTGTTTAGCGTTTGAGCCCGTGCTTTTCGGTGACCCTCGTCATGTGAGGGGTTCATATTTCTAAGCAAAGGGAGCATCTTTAGTTTTGGTCGCCAAGAGTCTGGTAGTACGTCAAGCGGAGTGACATTCTGGGCTGCCCAGCCAATCTGGTGAAGCATGCGGTTACCCACCGCAGTTTTGAGTCGGATCTTCTGGTTATAAAGATGGCCTTCAATCAGCTCTTCCACCGTGTTGTGGAGCCCCGTGCTAAGCAGCCTCTGTGTGGACGCACTCATGAGAAGACCAATGGCCTGCTCGACCGCCTTTCTTATCATTATTTAGTCTTCCTTGTCGAGAAGAAGACAAGGAATTGACGTAAGCGACTCTCGAGAGGACAAAAGCTTGAATTAATCGAAAGGTACCGGATTCCTTTAGGCCTCGCTTTTTGGTGGCAACTCGCCTGATCATGTGTATGATTTGATTAATTCTGTTTTTGAGGCGCTGCAAGGAGACGTCACTCTTGGTGTTAGCCTGGAGATGTAGGCCCAGGATCTTGATGTTGGGGATTGGCGTGATGGCCTTGCCATCAAGGAGTATTTGAATGTATTCCTTTATTTGTCGGGAGTGCGAACGACAAGGAGCTGTGATTTTTTACGTGAACATTGGAGGCCAGAGGCTTTAGCACATTGGCGTACTAGAAGTGAGATGCCATGCATTGGTGTGAGCATCCTTAAATTTTTGTAACTCTTAGCACATGAGCAAGGGGCGCACAAGGCCGCTAGACGGGCATGAGTGGTCGCGTGACGCTTTAACGTGGCATTCAGCGAGAACGCAGGGGGTAAACCAGTAGATGTGCTTGGTGAGTACACCACCTGTATTCCCCGTCTTCGCGTGGGCTCGTAGCTGAATCGGTAAGACGACGGGCTCTCGCTTTCTTAGTCTATTAGTTCCAGGTTCGATTCCCGGCGGTGCCAGTAAATTGTTTTATTGTTCGCTGGAGTTTTCTGGTGACACCAAGGGTCGCGAAAGAACCCATGGGGGGTAGAGGTAAAAAGCTTTGCTTTAAAATAACGTCAGCTTTAGATCGTTTTACCCGCTAACATTCGAGAGCGTAAGAAATAAAAATAACTTCGAATCACTACAACGTTGCCCGAAGAAACAATGTTTGAAGATAGACAGGAGCTCCTTTTGCACCTCTTTAATGATATTACTGTTCGAGTAGCGCATGCCGTTAAAAGAAACGAGTCACATTCGAAAAAAGTTGGCCCCGCATCTGCTTGCTCCGCTGCAAATCCCGGAAGACGATGGCCTTCGACCGCTTCTGTCACGTAATACCTTCTCTCCACCCTTCCTTCACCTCAAGCTCTCCCCCCTGCCCTCTCTGTTCTCTCATGATAAATACAATGGAGGTTTCCTCAATTCAAGTTAATTTTCTCAATTCAAGTTAACTGCTAGCGCAACATTTGTTAGGACATTGCATTTCTGTTGTTCTCGGAGCAGCTCGAGTTGACATCCTTTGTTATAGTGTTTGCTTTTTTCTCCTGTTTTCGAAACTGTTTTTAACGCGTATTTTTTTTTATTTGCTGTCGTGAAAACCGATCGAAGATATATTTATAATAAAAAAACCGCTGATACTCTCGGCTGTATTGTAAACTGTGCCGCATACATGCCCGAGGTTTTCTTTCCGCTGAATGACGACCGACGGCTGTAGATTAAGTAGTTTCGAATGATCTTGCTAATTTATATTTTGACTTCAAGCATCCTTTCACTTGTTTTTTTGGTCGAGTGCTTAAGTCGAGCGAGACATACCAGAATTTCCGCGTTTGGGTGGCCCATGAAAGACTCTGGTCTAAAAAAATTCAAAAAATTAAGCAGCCACCCTGCCCTACACAAGTGTATCGCTGGTAAACCTGTTGGGAATAACAGCCTTCAGTAAATATACGGTTGCCTTCCTTTCAACGATGAAGAGCCGAGATGCTAAGCTCAAACTCTTTAGTTGACGAAGAGATGTGGAATATAACAAAGTCACACCAAACATGGTCGGGACGAAGGTTCTAACGTAAGTGCTCAATGAGTCAGCATTATACAGCCTTCGTGCTCTTACAAAACCCACTGGCTCACAACTCGCCGCGTATCAATCATTTCTTGACTCAAATCCAACCATCTAAAGAATGCAAGGGGCACAAAAACTTTAAACTTTTCAAATTAAACTAAGATGCGACTAAGTAGCGTTTGCCCTACCGCGGTACATGAGCAGCAATTAGTGCAGGTGCAAGCAGGTGCACTAATTTTAATTTGCGACATTTCAGACGCTTTGTCAAAAACTGTTCCACATATGCGCACTATAATCGTAAAGGATTGAATATCAATATTAAAAAAAATAAAGCAACCAAGAAAGACAAGCGTGTGGAGGCAGCTCCGACTTAAGCCACCGGCTTTAAAATTCCGTTTCCCCTTTTTGTACACCCCTTTCGGTCGCTGGTCCTTTTAGGATTGTTGCGGCTGCGTTAAAAGATAGTGATCATTCTTTGTGACATTTGGTGGGCGTGCTAGGAAACGTGTAGGTTTTGACATCGCTCAAACGAGACTCGCGACACTTGTTCTCGGAAGCGCAGTACGCCTATCGGCGTAACGTAAGCGTGCGACGTTTTCCCTTGACGTGCTCACGCTGCAGCACCCATCACAAGTTCGCACGCAGCTCCCTACGTCGCGAAAGCGTCCCGGCCAATAATACCTTTCAAAAAGGCGGCATTTCGTTTCCCGGTCGCCTAGGTGCCCTAAACTCTAGTTGGAGTGCAATAAACGCAACAACTCACGACGGCAGAACCGCGGCACAACGAACTGGCTGAACTCTAGTCCTCTCCTCTCTCGGTACCTGCGATAAAGTAACTCATGCCTCTTGTCAAGCCTCTCGTTCTTTTTAACATATTATCGGCCCCATCATTCTGGAAACTCAAATCTGCTACCATCTCTTAATCGACTTCCATGGCAGCAAGCTTTCAGAGGTTGGCTCAATCGATGGTTGTGCCGAAATCTCTACGACCTCGGCTGACTCCTGTTGCTCGTTGTCGGGTTCCTTAGCCAGCAGGAGTGCGGAATCAAAGGGTTCTCAAGCGACGTTGTCGTTACTCTGAATTGCCTCCCCCTCCATGTTTCGCGAGTGGTCTACACTTTCATCGATTGCCTTTTCCTCGAGCTCAACGACTCGGAATACTCAACCAAGAACTCTACTCACATACATTCGAGCTTAGCGGGCATGCCCTTCCTCAGTAACCCGAGTCTGCGACAGGTGTGCTCAACGCATTCCGATGCAACGTCGTTAGTTACTGCACCGACCTCCTCACCCTACTATGCAGCCGTGCTCCAAACGCTTTCAAGGTCATGACATTTCAAAGTACTGTTTTTCCCATGCGTCTACGACACACGCTCTACCAGCAATCCTCTGAAACCTAGCAAAACTCAGTGACGAAACTTCCTAGCAGTTACTCTTGCTCAAACCGTTAAAACCGCGAAGTTCATACCGCCGCTGCCAACCAGTGCTACAAGCGGGCACCCAATCACGGCCCGCGTTGGGGTAGCCGGACTGGCGAGCTTCTGGGGTGCGATAGTTTCTTCTGTTTGGACGACGTAGAGCCAAAAGAAAAATTAGGACCTCCTAATATATGAGATGGAGAACATAACAACGTTCGAGCAAACAGGGTTGCGACACAGGTACCAACAACAGGGATCAAACCGCCAGAATGACAGCCTTAATTTGAGTTCCTCCCAAAACGTACTGCCTCCCGGTTTGCTCGCAGCGTATGGGTAGTTTATAGGCGCACATCTAACCATCAACATTTTGCAGATGGAACAAGAGATTTCGAACTGCAGTAAACTAGAAGCACGCTGAATCCCACTGCGTCCGAAGAGTACGGGAATTCCTCAAGCCGTGAACTTTCTTCGGCTGTCCCGCATACGCAGGAAGTTCAAGCCGCGTTGATGTCTGTTGGCCTCGGCGTGTACAACGCGTCGAGGCTTGTCTGCATCGGCCCAGCTATAGGGACAACCGTTTGCGCGTAGATAAGAGTCAATCATGTTGGGCAGGAACACGAGAATTGCGGCACGTAAATGAAAAACAGCTAATTCGTAACAGGACGCTCAAAAGCCATGTTTTTACGAGCAGAAAAGCCTAGCGCGCAGTTAAAACCATGTCCGAAGTCAGAAATTTCTGACACATGCGGTGGCGGCACACCTTGTACAACGTATAAGCTAAGCGTCTAGGACTCCTTATGGTTTAGCGAATGCGGAGGCGTTAGGACGGGTTCAGACTGTTGCCGCAACTGGGGGGGAAATCTTACTGCCGGCCTGCACGTGCCCCCCCCCCCCCCCCCCCCCCCCGCCGGCGGACTGGGCTGTGTCGGTCGGTTTCGGCTGTCCTGCTTTGGTCCGTCGCAATGGCAGGAGTCAGTGGTGTACCAGGCCCACTGTATTGGGTATTCAACGCCCATGGGAGTTTGCAGCGGCTCCCAAGGTACTTTGAGGGCAAGTACGTGCCTTCCAAGAACACCGATGCGTGATGCGGACACAGGCCAGGACAGCCTGGGTGGCTACCGAGGTTGGTGCTTGGAATGGTAATTCGGAAAAATTTCGCGGTTGAAATTTCTGCTGATCAACTAAGACTCTCTTTGGCTAGGGGAAGTAGCGAGCACCCGTAATCCAGTGTGGGAGGAGGCCAAAGGCTGGGGGTGGTAACGCTCCACTGTCATCCAGCGTGGGAGGAGGCCCGGGGGTCTATGTTGCGAAGTTCCGACTGCGCTCAAGCAGTACAGTTCGTCTATGCTGGGCGCACCATTGCTGAAGCAAGGGGTATACCAGCATGGGGCTGGGGGTGTTGCGAACCTCTGTAACCGGTGCTTGGAAGGGGCCTTGAAGCGAACTGGTCTGCAGGCCGAGGGTTTTGGCCCTTGTAACCCGTCTTGGGGGCGAGAGCGCAGGAGGACGGGGAGTTCCGCAGGAAAAGCGTCCTCTGAAATTCGAGGACACCGCACCTTCAGCACGGGGATCGTGCTCCTAGCTGCCGCCACGGAGGTTCCTGGTCAACGAGAATCAGGTCCTTCGCAGGGGGTGGTGGCTGCGTGCTAAACACTCTCTTGGTGAAGCAGTTGGGGCTGAAAGTGGTCACGGTCGATCAACTATGACTCTCTCTGGCTAGGGGAAGTAACGAGCCCCCGTAATCCAGCGTGAGAGGAAGCCAAGGCCGGTGGTGGTAACGCGCCCCTGTAATCCAGCGTGGGAGGAGGCCAGAGGGTCAACGTTGCTAACAATTGCGCTCACGTGTACAGTTCGCCTACAGGCCGGGGCGGAGCGAACCCTGTAACCCACAATGCGAGAGGGGGCCTAAATGCGAACCGGTCACTGGCCGAGGGATAGACGGTCCCTTGTAACCGTAGTCTCAGGGGCGGGCGGTACAGTCTGCATGTGAGGCTGGGAGCGCCGCAACTCCTGTAACCCACAATGCATGAGGGGGCCTAAATGCGGGCTGGTCCGTCACGCCAAGGGAAAGGGATGACCCCTCGTAACCTGAAGTCTCGGGGGCGAGAGCGCAAAGTTATACCAGTCCCAGCAATGGGCGGTCCTGGTAACTATGACTCCTGTTGGCTCGGGGACGACCCAACGGCCGGGGGTAGTAACGCGCCCCTGTAATCCAGCGTGAGAGGAGGCCGGGAGTTCAATGTTACCATCAGCAAATACTGCATTCAACCGTACAGTCCGTATCTAGAGGCCGGGGGCTGCGCAACCTCTGTAACCTACAAAGCGATATGGGGCCCAAATGCGGACTGGTCGCTGGCCGAGGGACTGACGAACCCTTGTAACCTAATGTCTAAGGGGCGAAGTGGTACAGCTGCCAGAGGCCGGGAGGATTGCAGACTCCTGTAACCAAAAATGCAACTGGGGCCGTTGGGCGCTGGTCCGCTAAGCCGACGGCCTTGGACAAGCCGCCGTGACCTGAAGTCTTAGGGGCGAGAGTGCAGAGTTGCTTCTCAGGACCATCAACCGTGTACCATGAGTAAACTCCGGCAGCAGATCCGGGGGTTTGGGAGGAACGACGCTTCCAGCCCCCAGCTAGGCCGACTTTCCTCTCTCCGATGGTCGGGGCAAAGCTCACAAGCCCAAAGGGTAGCGGTTACCCCGTGCAGGAACCGCAAGATTGGCAATATTGGCACTGTCTGATGCCCTCTCTGAGTCAACTCAGTCCTGAAAAGGAGTCGGACATCAAGGATCAGAACAAAAGACCGCTGTCCCCAATCCCTTCCTATTTCCCATAACCCCTTCCCTTCTCCCACTTCCCTTTCCCTCATCCCAACCCTTCCTGCTACTTCGCAGGGGAGATCAGGGGAGTCTCCCCGAGCCCGCTCTCCTGGCTGTGGTGTCGCTTAGTAGCATTTTCCCACTTTATTTTATTTCCACCTTCGGGTGGTTCAAACCTCTCTTGCCGTTTCGCCTATTCATTTATTTCGCAATTGGCAAAGGCTGGTTATACGCAAGTGGTACCGGCAGAGGCAGTATATTTTACAATCCTTTTTGGAGCCTCACTATAATCATTGTTGCCGCAACTGCCGTAATAACTTTAAAGAATGACGTCATTTCACATATCAGCCAACTAAACTGCCTGACACGTCGTTTTTGTTACGTAGATAGATCACGATATGGCTTTTTCGTCGGTAGTCTGAACATAGCCTTACTGTTCAATTTCCCAACAGAGCGTATCGGCTCTCTTCGCCGCGTCCCGTTGCTCCCACTGCTTGTTGGAGCCGAATGGGTATGAACTACCGCGTTCCACAGCTCCTTCTGAAATGGATGGTTCAAGGTCCACTTTCGTACAAACTGCACCTGTGAAATTCGAAGAACAAGCACTGTGTGCCAGGTAGCGCGCTCGTTGTATGTGCTCGAATGGCATGGGGCCTACAGTGCACTGCCGTCTCCGTATAGTATGGAACCGCATGTGGTGTGGTTGTGCACTCTCATTATCCTCCTCATCTTTTGCTCCGTCTCTCTTTTACTGTGACTGAGAGACTGGCCAATCGCTTTTGCTAACCCTATGTACGCGCTATTATTGGAAACGTGCTTTACTGCTCGCCTAATTTCTACTTCTGTAATTAGCGTGCCCAAATGACTCCTGTAGGCCTTGGCACACGCCTCTAACACACGCACGCATGCGCACACACAAATTTTGTATGTCGATTCCCAACTAAAACATAGGGGGGTATAATATGGTGCCGGTGATGATCTTTGGGAAACAAACTACAAATGATTGCCATGTGTTCCACATTTCCCCGTAGGTTGCGCAGAGGGGCAAAATAAGTGTGCGCAAGATATTCAATTTACTATTTGCACTTGGTGTTTATTTTTATTTTTATTCGAAATATTGCTGTCCCGTTCTGGGACATTGCAGGAGTGTGGTCATAAAAAAAAACAAAAAAAAAACACGAGAGGATACAAAATTGCACAAAATTTGTGACTAACACACGAAATTCTTCCCAAATTCTTCAGTGTCAAGTCCACGCAAAGCACCATAAATTTTGTTCCACAGTTCCACCATGCCTGGTAAAAAAGATAATTTGAAGCAATCCAGCCGAGGTTTGAAAGGCACAATGTTCACATCTGCGCTACGCGTTGTTCGCGATGGTACGTCAGCGAAAGAAAATAGCGCGTGATTGCCGATAGTTTTGTGTAGCAAGATAACACTCACGTTTGATAAAGGCGCCTTTGTTCCAAAGCTCCCTTTACGCAGGCAGGAGATTAATTGTTCCGCGATAAATACATCTGCCCACCTTTATCAAACGAAAGGTCATTAAAAAAAAAATAAACATTTCAGCATATCCACAGGTCTCTATATAGGAAAAAAAAGAGTGCCGAAGGATGTTAAAACGCGTTTCTGAAAAAGGACTGTAACCTACAACGATTATCGCACACCGTCTTTAACGACGACAAGCGCTAGCGAATACTAAGAATGCCTACTAGGTCAAAGATAGCAGGACGGATAGAATTTTCATTAAGGATGATTCTGGGACCCCTTTACAAAGTTCTTACATGTGGTCCAATCAAACACGTGAAATACAACTCCACGCCAGAAAAAAGTACTTCAAAATAATACAAAAAAGAATGGAGCTAGAACCGAGGCCGTTGAAATAGCGGTCAGTGTCGTCTGAAGGGTAAAACACCCGCTTTATTCCTTCACCCCACCCCCTTCCATTCGAAGGCGGATGAGAATCACTCGGGATGCATGTTACAAACCTTGGCAGTGTTGCGTGTCCGGAACCAGACACCGGCGCCCGCGTGAATGCGCGCGTCACTGCAGCCGTCCGGAGTGCGCTCCTAAATATCAAATGAGGTCGCCGCGCGTGTGGTCAACAGATCCTGATGGGATATTCGGCATCGGGCCCATCACTCGCGGCCAAACAAAACCGTCCGGGTGGAGACGAAGCCAGTGGCGGAGTCCAAAGAGGTCATCGTTTCGAGCCAGTCGTCGTGGCTTTATGACTTGGAGGGGCGCCTGTGCGGAGCCCTCTACAATCCTGGGTCACGTTCTAAGGCCAGTCATCACGAACGGCGCGCGCCCCTTTTACCCCGGATGAGTCTGCACGAATCCGGCTACTTCCAGGATGGCTCCGAAGCCAACGGCAAGGAACAGAAACTTGGATCGCTGTATACCTTGCCTTTGTTGTTTGCCGATTCGCTGTGGCGGGGACACAGACCATTGTGCCGGGCTTGATTTGGTCTCAAGGCAGGCTTCGCTGCCCCGGGCCCGGAACCTTTCTGCCGTTCGAAGGGAGTGCTTTCTCCAACATCCTTCGAACAGCAGTAGCGACAACAAGACAAGAGGCCGAGACAAAGAAAAAAATTAGGTGGCCCTTCTTTTTTTCTTTCGTACCTCGCCCCAGCTTTACAAACGCTCTTTTTATATAGAGAAATGTTTCAAACGTCACTACCCATTGTTTTACTACCTTCGATAGCTTCGTAAGTGAACATTTTTTTCAAGTGTGGAGCTTTATTGCTTTTGGAGACAGCAACCGTGTCTCTTTTTATCTGCGAGGGTTTTACTTAGGAGCTGCAAAGAGAGGTGCGCTCAATTACATTGCGATGAAACGGTTCGAAAGGAAGTGCCACTGGCACTCACCGCAATGAGGGTGTGCAAATAGATGTGCACGACTCAAAGTAGCCGTTGTGGACGCAATTAATAATCGCTTTATTTTTTCCCGTTTAATATTTATGCTCAAGGCTAGCCTAAAAGTAATGACAAACTCAAACGACAAGATAGATGCCTACCATATTCATTAATTACAACAGGCATATCGCATATTCCTGTTCACTAGGTCGTGTTCTGAGACTTTCTTGTAACAGCCAGCATGCAGTCATAGTCGGTATAGCCAATTTGTCGAAATACCACTGCGGTGGCTCACGCGTAGGTGATGGCTGGATAATTACCTGAATGCCGTTGCCCTTCCTCCCCCCCCCCCCTTCCCCCTGACGAAGAAACGAGAGCGATCAGCCCTTACGGGTGCTGGCTGGAATGTTTAAAAATTTCACTGTGATGTCCCCTTGCGAAGCATGCATAACATGGGGACCACCGAGACTAACAACCGCAAGCGGAGCATTTCCGACATAGCACTGCTTTACGTAGAGCTTTCAGCGTTCTGCAAGGTATTTTCGCTCAGTGCTCATCAAATATGAGCGCTTGCTATCTGTGAAATGTCACGCTTAAATGGTAGTTTGAAAGATTGACTCGTTAGAATAACCCTGACACCACTTTTAACATAAACTTTGCTCAAATAGCGATATATTAGTATATAATTAGGAAAAAAATGAAATGTACATGCGAACACTTGCCGAAACAGAACCTATGATGTCATATGCACAGCTGTGCTATTGGCTGAAGCAGGTGGATGCAAATAGGCAGGGCTTATAAGCGTGCCCAAAGAGCTGTTTGCGCCTAAATTTAGGGCATATTCTTCTCATAGCAGTAAGAATGGTGGGGTAAACAGTGTAGTTACGAAAGAACAGGTAAACATACAAGTACCGATGGGTACTGCTGTTGGTACTAAGCGCACTATGCTTGTTTTAGCTGCACAGCAGTGCGGCGGTTTGGTGTTGTCTCAGACGACACTGGCCGGTTGGCGTAAGCTATGGTGTCTTACGTGACCATATTTGTCAAGCGAACCCCATGCTTTACGAAACGATTATTTTCTACCTTAACAAACACAAGCCAGGTGCAAATATGTTCAAAAACAAAGAAAAGGCAGAAAGCGACCTGGCGCAGTATGGTGGCGTCATCTAGGAGGATTGACGGTAAACAAGGCTCAGCAGTCGGCTGCCGAGCCTAATGGCGCACTAGGTTTCCCTTAAAGACCTGTTCTTGTGACGTCATTGCAGACGTCACGAGACCACACTATACGGCGGGAGAATAAAATTTTAACTTAAATTGGTTAACTTCTCAGTGAATAAAGCATCCAGTGAATAAAGCTCAGTGAATAAAGCATGCTTCCAGACGAGCGCTGGGGGCACTATAAAACACAAAATCTTTCGAATAACACAAACTTGTATTTTGTCTGCATTGCCCCTTTAAAGCAAGGTTCTCTCAGGCTCAAAAGAGATAGACGGAGGTCATCGTGTGTACGTCCTTGCGCAGCAAAATATTGCACAGTGGTCTCAAATTATTTTAGCACGCTTCGTGGTACAGTTAAAAGTGTCTCGTACGCGAAATATTCCCTTCCTAAACGTCTGTCTTCGATTACTGCCAGACGAAATCTCATTCTCATTAGATGGCTGCGAAAGGTACCATATAGTGAATAAGCGAATTCGTCAGATAAATTATACCTTTTGATTCGAAATTTACCTTGTCACATGCTCTCTGTCCAACAGTTATTCTAATTTTTGAGTATCAGTATTGCAAGCGATTGCCGATATTTGGCAGATTAATATGCATTAGTATTATCCTCACTGTTCTTTAAAGCGGCATATTTCGATTTCCCGACTCCAACCTTAATCATCATCATCATCATCATCATCATTATCAACAGTCTATTTAGGTTCACTTCAAAACGAAGGCCTCCCCCATTGAACTCCACCCGCGTCTGTGCTGTGCACCCCGAGTCCATTAATACGAATCTGTTATTTTGAACGAAGCATGTGCATTCTGTACCCAACTTACTGAGTATACACGCTGGTGGGATAACCTGGAACGCCTATTTTTATACCCATTCTTTCGCTCCTGTCTCTCCTCGGAACTCGCGAACTACTAACCATTGTTTATGAAACCCATAAAATACGAAATGATCGCAACAAGCTCAAGTGATTTTCGACCTTGCTCTGACCGCAAAGGCTTGAACCGCGATCTCTCTTCTATCATTCCATCCCTTTCTTCTTCCCCACCAGGACCCCCTTCGACAATAAAACCATTGTCTCTCACACCTGTTTTTCCACGATCGTGATGCCCAAAGTGAGGGGTGTGCTTAGATTCGAAAAACTTCAATTCCCGCACCCACGCCACTTTTATTCGCATCGGTATCTAGACGAGAGGGGCGCAAAGAATAATGTTTTATTCGGCAGTCATTCAAAAGAAAAATAGCTACAGACAGTGAACCCACCGCTTAGTTTGATGCTGAGTAACCGACACTACCAATCGAGTCCGTTGTGCCGCTTGGGCCGCCACTCTTAGTATCCCCCAGCAGGTTGCTTGTAATTGTAATTGTAATTGAATTGAAAATTCCATAAATTATTCGACTGTAACGACAAACAGGGCCCGCTACCACACACCTGAAATCCACCAAGGGATGGTTGCTTAGAAAACAGGGGGTGCTTAGAATCGCAAAGATACTGTATATAAATATATATATATATATATATATATATATATATATATATACATATATATATATATATATATATATATATATATATATATATATATATATATATATATATATATATATATATATATATATATATATATATATATATATATATATATATATATATATATATATATATATATATATATATATATATATATATATGCATGATAAACGTTGTATAGGCTTGATGATCTGGACGCCGACAGGACAAACTGCGCTCATTGCTAGGAGAGCGTGTTAGCAACCATGCTGAAGCAAATTGGGCGTTAACCGGTATCTATGGTTAGTTATAACGAAGCGGTATATCACAGACACAAATTTCGCTCACCCCATATAACGCGATAAAAAAGGAGGCAAGAATAAACTTGGACCCACCGTGGTGGCTCAGTGGCTAAGGCGTTGTGCAGCTGAGCCCAAGGACGCGGGTTCGATTCCCTGCCCTGGCGGCAGCTTTTATGATGGAGGCGAAAAGCGACGCCCATGTGTTAGAGATTTGGGCGCACGTTAAATGTCCCCGGGTGGTCAAAATAAATCCGGAGCCCTCCACTACGGCGCGCCTCATCACCTGTGTAGCGTCGGCGCGTTAAACCGTACAATCAATCAAGAATGAACTTGGGCAAGCAAATCCGAACGCACGCAGTTTTTTGCATAGCAAGATGTGACTGTATAAAGAGAAACAGAAATATCGTAATCCAAAAGCAGAAACTGCTCGAACTCCAAAAGAAAATGGGTAGTGCCGAGATGGTTAGAAATCAACTTGATATCGTAGCAAAATAGAGCCCTTTCTCTTAAATATTTTTTTCTGAAATTTCTGCACGTAGAAAATATACTCCACAGCAAACACATCCATTCAAGGGATGTTTGCCCCCGGAAATACTGAGCCGCCTTCATAAATGCTTGTCCCTTCCGGGGCGTCCCTAGACGTTAAGAGGAATAAGCCGCCCTCCCAGATTTATCTGGGAATGTATCTGTGATGGCTGCTTGGCTGGCAAGGACGGGCATGAACAAGAAACAAGCCTCGACTGTAGCAGATATGTGGCAGTGGCTCTTAAGCAAAATGGAAATGTTTTGTTCGCCGATAAATTCATAAGTTTCTCTCGGGGAAGGCTGGACAAGAAAAAAGGAACCAGGAAGTGCGAAAGGAAACGTTGGACATGCGCAATCCGAAATGGGCTATTGCACTCAACAACAAATCACCCCTTGAAAGCTCTGGGTCCCTCGACGCCGGGGAGTGAAACACACAGATGTACGAAGGAATGACTGTCGTCTTTCAATTTCCATTCGCGTGTCCGTCCTTTCATTGGGTTCACTGTCTGTCCTTTTTTTCTTCCTTTTTTTTTTGCCTTGGGTGACCTATGAATGGTCCACCGCATGGCCAATATGTTTCAATTTGCCCCTCTTTCCACCCGTTTCCGCAGTGGCCATGCTTGCGGAGGAAAATCGGTATTGCTAGTCATAAATCTCAGAGAAGTGGACAACAGACCCACGCTTGCTGCTATTTTTTTCCCCTGTGCCTTATTTCCTGTTCTGCTGCCAGCAGAAGGGCGTCATTTTATTTTACCCGACCCTTTAGGTGCGCCGAAAGCCTGCCAGAACGCCGGCAGCAGATCGAGAAGAGTCATGAGCGCAATCTTAGAAAACGAAACTTTCTGACACCGCCTCGACCGCAGACTCAACTGGCTCGGTTTGGTCAAGTGAAATAGTCGCCATTCCCGGCTTTCCATTTTTCTCCCGTGTTTGGTGACGGTCCTGAGAGCTTAAAACGCCTGCAGTTTTGAAGATGTGCTCGTTCGCTGCGTCAAGGGCGAATAGAAATGGAGTTCTCGGCTGCGGTATATTCTCGTTGTGGGGTCTTTCCGCTTACTATAGCGTCTTATGATGGAACAGTCCGACATAGAGAGCACCCTCCGATACACTCAGGCGTCCGCTGCACAGCAGCACTCGTGAACGGCAAATTATTTGGTTGAAAGTGGCAAGGTGTAGTTTAATGACAGAGGCCAAACACAATTTGAGGCAAAAAAAAAATAAAAAAAAACGATCTACGACTTGACCTTAAGCTGTTCAGGCGTAGGGTTTTTTATGGCATCATGCTCCAGAGAAGAACATTTTTTAAGGCAGAATTCGTTTATGCACATGCTTTCATGACCCGACGTCAGATCGCCACGTCTGAGTAACACACATCAAGGACACATGTGAACTAATTTTCAAACTGCTAGCATTGTTAATTTTCTCCAGCTAAACATTCCTTGCACGCTTCATTAGGGATAGTACCAGCAGATTACTTCACTAATAAGTGCAAAATTTAATAAACCCCACGCAAGGTGAGCACCACATTTTTTACTCAATGTTGGCGTCACGATGGAGAGAAAGTAATTGAAATTCCGTGTGCTGCTCCCTGCCGGGAAAGTTTTTGGGCCTTCGTGTACTGACTCCGGTTTGCCCAGTAACAGGCCTAGATTTAGTAATCATGCTACATGCTTCATAAAGAGTTTCCTTTTCGCCGGTCACATGCTTCATCGGTGAGAGGGAAATAGTTGTTTAATGGCTTGAAATCTTCAATACCTACTGATATGATGGGCACTACTTGCCACAGTGTTGGATTCTGTCAGAAGTTGAAGAGAAACTGCAGGGGCAGTTTCTACGCCCTTTAACTTCCGCTCGAAATTCAAATGGCCGCTTTGCATGTGCCAAAGATGTATTAGTTGAACCCCAATTAAAACGGGCACCCTGCGACGACAGCCGCCACTACAAGCACTCAAGCCAGAGCAATTTGCTTGGAGGTGGAGATGCGATTCCTCCCTTTCCCCCTGCCAGACCTGGATCTTCCTCTGGCCGGCGTACTATGAAGTTCCCCCGAAGAATAGAACAGGGCCTTTAACTCACACACACGCATACTTTTGAAAAAAAAAAGCGTTTCTAGAGAAATTGCTGCACGGGAGCAATAGAATTTTGAGCGACAAAAATAATGATGCAACACAACTGCATGCGCGCAGTTGTTTTTACTCGATGCTTTTTGCGACGGCTCTATTGCCGAAAAAGAAGACATTTAAGCATCGACATTTGACATCCATGTTTACTGATCGCCTTAAGGAAAGTTATGCAGTGTGAATAAGGCGTTTTATGGGGCATGCACAGACACAGAGTCGCGCGCAATCTACGGGGGTATGAGCACCACAGATATCATGATATTCAAAATTCTTCCCAGATGAAACGAAACAAGCTGCATACACACGCACATGATGTACACTGCCACTCCAGCTGGGCCGCAAATGGGGACTGCTGTTTGAAGCTCTAACACAATAATAACAAGTGGTGCAGTCACGCCCGTTTTCATTCCTCCAAGAGATACAGGACCTGTATCCACTTCAGTATACCTTCGTGGGTCGTGTCTCTCTAGATGCATGTAGCTCCCTTGAGCTCAGACTTTGAACTCTGTTTCCCTTGGCCAGGAGCAAGTCACATTGTATTGGAGCGAAGCCGGTAATTCGATGTGTATGACACATTAAACATAATTTTCTTTAGCCGTACCCAGCCCCTCTCCAATTTTTTGTGCGTGGATGCGTGCGTGCGCGGCACGCACATTTAGCACATATTTGTAAAACAATACTAACTTGTCAGTTTTCAGGAGTGGACTTTGTCCCCATGGCATCTCAAGCTGGATAATAGGCCTGTAGTGCTGGTGAGGCAATTAAATTTTGGGGTTTAGTATACAGGTTTTATGTCAGCCAAGATGCGGAAGAATAATCCATCATGACGCATATATGTTTTCTCTTCTGAAACCGCAAACAGCAAAAAAACAAAGAACGTGAAGAACATTAACGCTTCGCCTTTAAGCATGAAACACGATAGTGTTACCGTACCCGGCGATGAGGAAGCTTCCGTTGTGCACCCGGAACAGATATACGGTAGCGCATCCATCACACGTATATGAAGAGCGAGCGCGTGCTGCGGCTCATTGCACCTTGGCGCTGACATCATCGTATGCCTCCTAGCGGCGCCCGCGAGTGATGAAAACCTCCTGTTCCGGCCTGCAGACCATCTGTTCACGCAGTGCCTTACAATCCTAGGGACTTGCAGCCAGCGTCGCAGCATGGCTCCACGGGAGTAATCCTTCCGGTCAACTCCACCGACGACGCCGGCTTTTCTGAGGCATGGGTCTGTAACCCCATGCGTTGAAATGCAGGGCTTTGTTAAAGGTGTCATGTAGTGTAAACGGTACTACTCCAGACCCATGCGTAGTTGTGGTACATGCCCGTCGGGGAATTGGCCAAGACCGTATAGACCTTTCTGTTGCTAGACAGGTTTAGCGCGCTGTCTGCTGTCTCGAAGACAGATCTGCTCCAGCTCACATCGTGTGATAAGGGAAAGTTGCTCCCCAGGAAGTATTTAATATTGTGCTAAAATTTGCCCAAGTGAGGCAAGGATTAGCGAGAGAGAGCGAGAGAGAGTACACTTTACTACGAGCATCAATACGTCTGGTTGGGTCCTCAGTTCAAGACTCCATTATAGACTCCTGCTTCAACAGCCCTTTTCACCAGCTGAATCTGGGAGCCGGGACCGGAGCTGTAAAGTATACTGGATAATACTGTGCGATTTCTTTATATAATATGAGAAAATGATGCACAGTCTATACCCAAGACTGTAGGCTCGCCTGGTGGGATAGATCTCACGTGATTTTTGTAGTGGTCGTTGCTACCCCCGAAGATCGAGTGGGCTGGTGTCCCAACAATGTTTACTTTTCTTTCAGGTGGCTTCTGGCGCAGGATGTCAAGAGGAGACTTCGAAATCCTCCCTCAAAGATAGTTCCCAGAAGGTTGTTGCGAGTCCGTTACGACGGTATTCGCATTCGTTTGGGAGATGGCCAGCGCAGCCACCGCTTCTTCGGCCTGTGGAGTGGTTGTGGAGGACAGAGTGCGCTTCGCGGTTGAAGGGACTGCGGCAGCTGCGGCTTCCCTTCTTGCGTAGCCGGTGGCGCCGGTGGAAACTGCGTTCTCGATCCGTGTGTCATACGTCGAGAGGGCACACTATCGCCTCTCTTCTTCCTGCGTGGTTAGTTATGTCCATGTTGAGAGGTATAGGGGCTTAAATTGATGTCCATTCTCATCTGGGAAGGTATGCGGACGTCTAGTATTTGCCGCGTTATTTCTTTGGGGGGATGCCATGCCCAGTCTGCGGAAGGAAAAGGCTTCTCCGGGTGGGTGTCGCTCCTTGTCACAGACGCTGGTTGGCGGGGTGGGGATGGGTCTAAAGGAGCTCAGCGGCTATGTTGCGTAAGCCCAATTTCAGGACTCTGTCATGAACTAACTAGCCAGAAACCAAGTCCTATTCAGGAGTCTGTCGATGAAAGATATTCACGAGGAGCTTTAAACCATGTTTATATGCTTTCTTCGTCATGGTGATAATGGGCTACTTGTGGCAATTCTGAGAAGACATAAATGAATGATGACTGAACATTCCGAGTGTAGGTCTATGCTTGCCAACACTCAACCGTTGTTCATGAAAGTTCGCTGAAGCTCGTATTAACTGGCCAGTTAATCCTGTATTGCGCTAATATTCCAATATAGCGTCTGTAATTCTGATCTGCGTAGAGAGAGAAAATGTAAAGGAAAGGCAGCAATGTTAACCAGGCTACGGCCTAGTACGCTATCCTACACGTGGTAAAGGGGAACGATGAGGAAAAAGTGGTAAACAGAAAAAGAAGGGGAAAGGTATGGACAGAGCGTAAAGTGGTGTGCCCAGCGGTAGGACACTATAGATAAAAATGTTCAGTGAGTTCAGTGAGTGCCGTCGAATCCCTCCATCTGCCCAGATGGAAATATCACCCGCGTGAATCGACAGATGTACCGTTCTTGGAAGGGAGCTTGCCAGGGCAATGAGTGTCAGGTTGAACAACGAGGGGCTCTATACGCCTCCCTGGACGACACCGCGGTGGGTATATTGTATTGACGTTGGGCCATCTAGTGTATATCTGCTAGTAATTTAGGAGCAGCTAAGAGCCTACCATTACCTGTTCATTTTGACGGTATTCTAACAATATACTGCACCATTGGCGGGACGTCGAAAATACTGGCCGGTGAAAGTCAGTATTCAGCCGTTATTCGCGAGCGCTGCCTGAAGTGCGTTTTGGCCAGCCGGGTTTGCTGGTATTCAGGTGACATTCGCGGGTCACTGCATAAAATATTCGGGCTTGAGTTTTCAATATTTAAAAAGTCGTCTGGTGTCTTTGAGCCGGTGTTTCAGGCGTCAGGCCAGCGCACAGAAATTCTGTCATAACGTTGGAAATATTTGTCGTACGTGCTGCAATCATTCAGGAGACATTCGTATGGGTAGTTTTGGGGCTAATCCACCAGCGCACACGAATCTAAGTCAGGCGTGCAGAAGCCAGCCATGTTTTTTTCACTCACGTGGTGCGCCCTAGTGTATCACTGTATACCAGGAATTACGAGGTGGCCATTTAGTTATGCCACTCTTCGCCGCATTGTGAAAGACCACTTATGCACTTCGATTACAAATGAAAATTTTAAATTTCTTCAAGGAACGTTATGTCACCTATATTAAAAGGTTCATGGAGCATTTTCGTTTGCTTTGAAAAACGACAAGAAGCCTATGCGGAAAATTCCACTCGCTGCGGGATTTTTTTCTTTCTGCACATGCTGCTCTTGCCGCTGATTCATATGAATCATGTGAGTGGGTGAGCTCCGATATTGTATTTCAGCTCCTGAATTAGCATGCCAATGCGATTGCTGTCGTCAGGTGAACGTATATTGCTTGGGAACATGAACGATCTGTTCTGACTGTAAATGTCAGGCACAAATTCTGACGAACATTCTATTCATATACAGTCGAACACGGATATATCGAACTCCAAGGGGATCGCGAAAGAATTCGATATATCGATAATTCGATATATAAAATACGCCTATCTAAAGATTATCTGACAACTCCACACATCACTGAGAGTTTTCTGAAGTCGTGGAAAACGGTAGTTTACCGTTTTGACCCTCAAAGCACGGAAAATCCGAGCCGCAGCATGATGACCACCGCACTTTATTTATCATTGAAATGTCTTTGAGCTTCGCTTGTTTTTTTCTTCTGCGTCGTAAATATCGCCAAATTGTTTTCAAGATTATAAACACGCACAAATGAGAAAATCAACGCTGTACACTGTGCCACAACAGAGGCGAAAAACGCTGACGGAACCTCCGCTGCAGTAGGTGGTTGGGAACGTTGTCAGGCACTGAGTGCCGTTATCTTCAGTATCCGAACCGAACACCTCCCCCTTCTGGAGGCGTGCAACGAAGTCGCTTTGCACCCGACACGCTCCGGAATAGCCGGGGCGGGCTGTGCTGCATTCGCCTTTACGTCAACGTTGATGCGTGCATCGCCCTCAAAACTACTGCGAGGAATTCCGAACGCGTTTTCAAGCGACATAATGCCGCGGACGCCGCCTCTGTCTCACCAAGCCAGGCAGCTCCTGTGTTGAGTCAACATTATAATCAACTCCACCCCATCAGAGGAAGCAAACTTTCAGGGGCACCTTCTGCGCGGAATTCGATATATCGAATTCGCCCGTGATCAGGAGTTCGATACACGCGCACAACAGCCCTATACTTTTGCATGGGATTTTCAAGGGGATGTTTGCACTGTTCGATATAGACAATAATTCGATATATCCGTGTTCGATATATCCGTGTTCAACTGTATAAACCATGCATCAATGCCTAAACATTGCGTAGAACTTTATGTTGTTATCAACATGCATAGTTACTATCTGTTTGTAGCTGTCAACGTGTAACTGTACCAGACGCAATAAACGAAGAGCCCGTAAAGATGAACTATGGCACATTTGAGTAATTTTTGAGCAATAAAAATTACGTCCCATTTTTGAGCAATTTACTCGAAACGGGAATAACTGAAACGTTAACAAATCAACATACTATTCGCTCAACCAATTTTTCTGACATGTGTTATGCCAACGGGGATATTATCGCCATAAAAAAAATGCCAGACATTATTTTGCGCAAAAACAAAGACAACCCACACGAGTTTCAGTATGACAGTGATGAGTGTATACATAGCAGATTGGTTTTGCCGGCTTCCAGAGTTTACGCATGCACGGTGTTGAAATCGTTGACCAACCAGTGTTGAGTGTTTAAAGATGGTTGGTCTACAGCCCTCAGCCACACACGCATGCTGTAGTACAAAGTTGGAGAAGTAGCCAAAGGACATTTGAAGGTCGTTCATCACGGCACACGGGTAAGTCAAAGCAGTATCCTGTTTTGCGTTAAAATAAAATACAAATAGAGCATAAAGCTTCCATTGCTGTTTAAAAAGTCGGGTAAACTGGAATTTTCAACATGTCTTTGAGTTTGTGGATTAGTACTTAGGCTCCGCATCAAAAATAAGATCGTCCTTTGCTTTTTTTGGGCAGAAACTGAATCTTTTTTTCTAAATTCTGTAAATTTGCATGTAATGCTTGATAGAAACCAGGGTGCAGCCTGTGTCGAAGTTTTTTTAAGGAATGAAAGTAAAACAAAAAACGTCACACAAAGGCTTGGTTCGTCCCTGCGGTTTGTTCGTCCCTGCGGTTTGGGTGAATTTTTATTTTAGGCCCTCAAGCTATGCCGAGAGCAAACGGAAACGTAGGTGTCATAGCTTTCAGGGAGAAAGAACGGGTAATTTGTGATACTAAGCTGTACGCGCCTTTGATCGATTGGGGAAATAATTCGTGCAGAGCAACAACGCCAACAAAAAATGCAGAACACGAGTCTGTAATTTATTCTGCGTACCTCGAGCCCGAAAACACATACAATGTATTCAGTGGTGAGCCTTGCCTATACTCCAAGCAGGTTCCGATGTCTGTGTCAATAGGCCTTGGTGCTTCAACGGTGCTCGCTCGCGGCAGCTCGACCAGGCTTTGCGCGCGGCGCCTGATTGAAGTCGGGCACGCGACGCAGCAAAGCCATTTGTTTCTGGCCCGAAAGCGAGGCGCATGCTGCTTTCGATTTACCGCTCCAATCAGATCTCCCAACCACGATGCTGGACGTTTTTCGTTGAGACGGCAAAGCGTCTACAGTTACAAAAATACTGTTACGTCCCGGTGTTTGCGTTCATGGCACATGCGCGAACGAGGGCCGAGGGAAAAATATAATCTAAAAAAACGATTCGATATTTCCTATTGGCGGATTGCCGTATAGTGCGCAGCATTCAGGCTTAAATCGTCTTCGTCGTATTTCCTTTACAGGCGACCGAGCGGACTCCACGGGATCTGTGGTTTAACCAGTCGAACGCACTTGTTGGTGCAGGTCGCCCCAATATCTACAGGTTTTATTTTCGTTGGGCGTGGCGACGCTCACTACAGAACTGAAGGCTGAACTGAGACAGAACTGAAGGCTGAATCACTTTTTTTTGTTTTACCTGAAAGGTCATAGGTTTCTCAGCTTTCTTATTTGCGGCGAGTAGTAGTATAGTAGCACCTTTATTGGTAAGGAAGGCCAAAGGCCGGTTTGGAGAAGAGGGAGGGAGGTACGGCCGGGGAATGCAGCGTCTTTTACAGGGACGTGGCAGCTTTGCAGGGACCAGGGTCTACCCCAGCTACACTGCCTGTGCTAGGCCACTTTTGATGAAAATAGCCTTATCATGTGCAGTAGAGGTTTTTCCATAGTACGATAGGTTGCTGACCCGCCGCGGTGGCTCAGTGGCTAAGGCGTTGCGCTGCTGAGCACGAGGTCGCGGGTTCGATTCCCGGCCGCGGCGGCCGCTTTTCTGATGGAGGCGAAAAGCAAAAACGCCCGTGTGTACGAGATTTCGGCGCACGTTAAAGATCCCCAGGTGGTCAAAATTAATCCGGAGCCCTCCACTACGGCGCGCCTCATCGCCTGCGTTGCGTCGGCGCGTTAAACCCCACGATCAATCAATCAACGATAGGCTGCTGGAGTGCTTGTGAGTGCGTGGAAAGATGTGATGATGTCTGAGCGATGTTGCGTGAAGAAGGAGCAATCCCGAAGGAGGTGTTTGAGGTCGTCATATGTGAGTGTATTGGATAACGTAAATTTAAGAGGGAGGTCGGGGGAAAGTCGTTTTCGGATAATGTACGGGGTCTAGGCGGCAACTGCTAGGAGCTTGTTGAGTATCTTTGAGACCGGCCACGATGTAGGGGTTCCTCTTGTCGTGTTTATGTCGAAGTAACTGCAGGGAAAGAGGTAGTGGTTTCGGAGGCGGCGTACTGGGAACCAGCGGGGGTGTGAGGATACTGCTCTCCTGCGCCACAGAATGGGCGGCCTCGTTACCAGTGAGTGCAAGCTGTCTCGTGGCCGGGAACCCGATCAATCCGTACAGATAACCCGTTGCCGCGGAGTAGGGCAACATGGGTCAGGATTTGTTGTGTGAGCGGGTTGAGAGAGGATGGGTGTCTGAGTTCTTGAATTACGCCGAAGGAGTCCGTGAGGACACGGATGTGGGATGGGGGCATCTGCGAGACGTCAAAGCTTATGCGGTTGAGGGTACCGATGACGGCGTGGAGCTCACCGTTCAACGGCGTGATGTGGAAAAGCTTGAGACTAGCTGGACCGCTGGGATCTGGCTCTCCGAGCAGTTCCAGGCCAGACCGACGGGGTGGTCCCTGACACTGGCATCCGCATATATGTCAATCTCCCCAGGCAGGTGGGACCGGTTTAGCTTTTGTAGGCACTGTTAACGCAGCGTGAAGTGACCCCGCGGGACTGGTTTCAGAGGTGCAGGGGGGGGGGGGCAACGTCCGAGAGACCCTATGGAGCTATCGGGCTTAGCAGATTGTTCACCCTGGATAGGCCGTTGGAGGTCCCAATCTTAGAGCGCCAGCCGTTGTAGGGTAAGAGTCTGCTTGCACTCGAGTTTCTTTCATTATCAAATCGTTGGGGGAAAGTGGAGAGGCTTGATAAGTAAATAATTACGGCTGGCATTTCTCTCTGTCGTTTTCCGCCATTTTTTGTTATGTTGAACAGCAGATCACAATCTTCCCAGCGCAAGCCAGGGCCATGTATTCCCTTTTACTCGATCCGCGCCATCCTACTGAGTGCCTATTCACGTTGACTGCAACTTTCATCGCAAAGATTTGAAGCCAGTCAGAAAAGGTATTACCTTGTTGATGCCATTCCCTTTTACTCGATCCGCGCCATCCTACTGAGTGCCTATTCACGTTGACTGCAACTTTCATCGCAAAGATTCGAAGCCAGTCAGAAAAGGTATTACCTTGTTGATGCCATTCCCTTTTTCTCGATCCGCGCCATCCTACTGAGTGCCTATTCACATTGACTGCAACTTTCATCGCAAAGATTCGAATCCAGTCAGAAAAGGTATTACCTTGTTGATGCCATTCCCTTTTACTCGATCCGCGCCATCCTACTGAGTGCCTATTCACGTTGACTGCAGCTTTCATCGCAAAGATTCGAAGCCAGTCAGAAAAGGTATTACCTTGTTGATGCCATTCCCTTTTACTCGATCCGCGCCATCCTACTGAGTGCCTATTCACGTTGACTGCAACTTTCATCGCAAAGATTCGAAGCCAGTCAGAAAAGGTATTACCTTGTTGATGCCATTCCCTTTTACTCGATCCGCGCCATCCTACTGAGTGCCTATTCACGTTGACTGCAACTTTCATCGCAAAGATTCGAAGCCAGTCAGAAAAGGTATTACCTTGTTGATGCCATTCCCTTTTACTCGATCCGCGCCATCCTACTGAGTGCCTATTCACGTTGACTGCAACTTTCATCGCAAAGATTCGAAGCCAGTCAGAAAAGGTATTACCTTGTTGATGCCATTCCCTTTTACTCGATCCGCGCCATCTTACTGAGTGCCTATTCACGTTGACTGCAACTTTCATCGCAAAGATTCGAAGCCAGTCAGAAAAGGTATTACCTTGTTGATGCCATTCCCTTTTACTCGATCCGCGCCATCCTACTGAGTGCCTATTCACGTTGACTCCAACTTTCATCGCAAAGATTCGAAGCCAGTCAGAAAAGGTATTACCTTGTTGATGCCATTCCCTTTTACTCGATCCGCGCCATCTTACTGAGTGCCTATTCACGTTGACTGCAACTTTCATCGCAAAGATTTGAAGCCAGTCAGAAAAGGTATTACCTTGTTGATGCCATTCCCTTTTACTCGATCCGCGCCATCCTACTGAGTGCCTATTCACGTTGACTCCAACTTTCATCGCAAAGATTCGAAGCCAGTCAGAAAAGGTATTACCTTGTTGATGCCATTCCCTTTTACTCGATCCACGCCATCCTACTGAGTGCCTATTCACGTTGACTGCAACTTTCATCGCAAAGATTCGAAGCCAGTCAGAAAAGGTATTACCTTGTTGATGCCATTCCCTTTTACTCGATCCGCGCCATCCTACTGAGTGCCTATTCACGTTGACTGCAACTTTCATCGCAAAGATTCGAAGCCAGTCAGAAAAGGTATTACCTTGTTGATGCCATTCCCTTTTACTCGATCCGCGCCATCCTACTGAGTGCCTATTCTCGTTGACTGCAACTTTCATCGCAAAGATTCGAAGCCAGTCAGAAAAGGTATTACCTTGTTGATGCCATTCCCTTTTACTCGATCCGCACCATCTTACTGAGTGCCTATTCACGTTGACTGCAACTTTCATCGCAAAGATTCGAAGCCAGTCAGAAAAGGTATTACCTTGTTGATGCCATTCCCTTTTACTCGATCCGCGCCATCCTACTGAGTGCCTATTCACGTTGACTCCAACTTTCATCGCAAAGATTCGAAGCCAGTCAGAAAAGGTATTACCTTGTTGATGCCATTCCCTTTTACTCGATCCGCGCCATCTTACTGAGTGCCTATTCACGTTGACTGCAACTTTCATCGCAAAGATTCGAAGCCAGTCAGAAAAGGTATTACCTTGTTGATGTCATTCCCTTTTACTCGATCCGCGCCATCCTACTGAGTGCCTATTCACGTTGACTCCAACTTTCATCGCAAAGATTCGAAGCCAGTCAGAAAAGGTATTACCTTGTTGATGCCATTCCCTTTTACTCGATCCACGCCATCCTACTGAGTGCCTATTCACGTTGACTGCAACTTTCATCGCAAAGATTCGAAGCCAGTCAGAAAAGGTATTACCTTGTTGATGCCATTCCCTTTTACTCGATCCGCGCCATCCTACTGAGTGCCTATTCTCGTTGACTGCAACTTTCATCGCAAAGATTCGAAGCCAGTCAGAAAAGGTATTACCTTGTTGATGCCATTCCCTTTTACTCGATCCGCGCCATCTTACTGAGTGCCTATTCACGTTGACTGCAACTTTCATCGCAAAGATTCGAAGCCAGTCAGAAAAGGTATTACCTTGTTGATGCCATTCCCTTTTACTCGATCCGCGCCATCCTACTGAGTGCCTATTCACGTTGACTCCAACTTTCATCGCAAAGATTCGAAGCCAGTCAGAAAAGGTATTACCTTGTTGATGCCATTCCCTTTTACTCGATCCGCGCCATCTTACTGAGTGCCTATTCACGTTGACTGCAACTTTCATCGCAAAGATTCGAAGCCAGTCAGAAAAGGTATTACCTTGTTGATGCCATTCCCTTTTACTCGATCCGCGCCATCCTACTGAGTGCCTATTCACGTTGACTCCAACTTTCATCGCAAAGATTCGAAGCCAGTCAGAAAAGGTATTACCTTGTTGATGCCATTCCCTTTTACTCGATCCACGCCATCCTACTGAGTGCCTATTCACGTTGACTGCAACTTTCATCGCAAAGATTCGAAGCCAGTCAGAAAAGGTATTACCTTGTTGATGCCATTCCCTTTTACTCGATCCGCGCCATCCTACTGAGTGCCTATTCACGTTGACTGCAACTTTCATCGCAAAGATTCGAAGCCAGTCAGAAAAGGTATTACCTTGTTGATGCCATTCCCTTTTACTCGATCCGCGCCATCCTACTGAGTGCCTATTCTCGTTGACTGCAACTTTCATCGCAAAGATTCGAAGCCAGTCAGAAAAGGTATTACCTTGTTGATGCCATTCCCTTTTACTCGATCCGCGCCATCCTACTGAGTGCCTATTCACGTTGACTGCAACTTTCATCGCAAAGATTCGAAGCCAGTCAGAAAAGGTATTACCTTGTTGATGCCATTCCCTTTTACTCGATCCGCGCCATCTTACTGAGTGCCTATTCACGTTGACTGCAACTTTCATCGCAAAGATTCGAAGCCAGTCAGAAAAGGTATTACCTTGTTGATGCCATTCCCTTTTACTCGATCCGCGCCATCCTACTGAGTGCCTATTCACGTTGACTGCAACTTTCATCGCAAAGATTCGAAGCCAGTCAGAAAAGGTATTACCTTGTTGATGCCATTCCCTTTTACTCGATCCGCGCCATCCTACTGAGTGCCTATTCTCGTTGACTGCAGCTTTCATCGCAAAAATTCGAAGCCAGTCAGAAAAGGTATTACCTTGTTGATGCCATCTTCGTCTGGGGCGCCCGTACAAATGTTTTCAAGCCCCATCTTTTATAGTCGGGCTTAATTGATGACCCTGCATGGCGAATCCTTCCAAGGAGGGGCTGCCGTCTGGGAGCAGGTGTAGAAAATGCACGCGCCATTGCGCATTGTAGTTGTCGGCCGTCCGGTTTTAAACCGATTGCGCTAGCAATATCTGATTTTGAAACTGGCTATTCCTTGTATATACACTAGCGGTAAAAAGCTATACAATCAGCTCTCGGGATCACCCGGATACATGCACCTTTGAATACTCAAGTATGCAAGGTGAAACATTTGGAAGAAATCAAAACTTAATCAAGGCTTACCGCCTGGGCTGGGTCATTCTATTTTATGTTTGCTAACTGATCTTGGTGTTTTTTCAAAGGCACATGAGGAGTTACATCAATCTCGCTCTACAATATTACGATCCATGATGTCATAAATGCAGTGGGGAAAGTGTTGGGGCAGCGATACCTAGTGTCATGCTTTTAGCATGTTCTGCATTAACAACCCGGTACTGCTAGTGTGAGTGGTATATTCTAATTAAGACACTCTAATACACCGATATAGGCCAATAGGTTTTTACACTCTAGTGCACTTTTTAATAGTGGTAAGAAATTGAAGGAGAGGAGATAGCCTTTATTACATCAGGAAGACACTAGGTCAAGTGGGAAAGCGGCAAGTTTCCGTGTGCATGTCATGTCATTATCGTTTATAAAAACCTTGCTTAATAAACTATTCTATCTTAACTAAGGTATAAGCTTGGGCGTGTTGGTATAGCATTCCCAGAACAGCTCAGAGGGACCAGGCGTAGACGGGACACAGCGCAGACTAACAACAGATGTTTATTGCACAAAATTACTTAAATACAGAATTCTGTCGCAACAAAGGAGAGAAAGAGGGAAGATGAAAGGAACACAGAAAATTTCAAGCCATCACTGCAGCTCACGTGCTGTCACCAGATAAAAAAGGCTATTTCTTTGTCGGTTAACAACACCGAAGGGTAGCTGACACACTTGTCTTTGTTAGAATATATCTCGTACGCTTCAACGATCTCCCGGGTCGTTTGATTGTTTCCTTTATAAATTATGGAGCATATTCTGAGGTCAGGATAACAACCAAAATCTTTACCATGTGCGCCTAGATGTCCGTTACCTCCCTTTTTCACGTTATTGCGATGCTCGCGCAATCTGTCATTGACACATCTTCCAGTCGGTCCGATGTACTTTTTCTTGCATTTGTTCAGCGGTATCGAATAAACCACTCCATCCGAGCAGGCCACGAACGGCGTGCGATGTTTGGTGCTACACGTGCCAGACTTGACGCGGCCCTCATTAACTTTGTTGCAAAGCTTGGATAGCTTCTTAGGAGCGGAGAAGAGGACGTTGACGTTAGCGCGTTTTCCAATTTTTTTCAGATTATGCGAAAGCGTATGAATGTATGGGATAGTTGTGATTTTCCTTTTATCTCTCTCTTTTGGAGCATCTTGCCTGTTTCGTTCATCCTTCACCAGTTTTAGAACACTCTCTGCTACCGAAGTCGGATAGCGGATAGCCGGTGGCTCGGCTGACTGCCGCCGGCTAACCGCTACAATTACAGACTTCGGTAGCTGAGAGTGTTCTAAAACTGGTGAAGGATGAACGAAACAGGCAAGATGCTCCAAAAGAGAGAGATAAAAGGAAAATCACAACTATCCCATACATTCATACGCTTTCGCATAATCTGAAAAAAATTGGAAAACGCGCTAACGTCCACGTCCTCTTCTCCGCTCCTAAGAAGCTATCCAAGCTTTGCAACAAAGTTAATGAGGGCCGCGTCAAGTCTGGCACGTGTAGCACCAAACATCGCACGCCGTTCGTGGCCTGCTCGGATGGAGTGGTTTATTCGATACCGCTGAACAAATGCAAGAAAAAGTACATCGGACCGACTGGAAGATGTGTCAATGACAGATTGCGCGAGCATCGCAATAACGTGAAAAAGGGAGGTAACGGACATCTAGGCGCACATGGTAAAGATTTTGGTTGTTATCCTGACCTCAGAATATGCTCCATAATTTATAAAGGAAACAATCAAACGACCCGGGAGATCGTTGAAGCGTACGAGATATATTCTAACAAAGACAAGTGTGTCAGCTACCCTTCGGTGTTGTTAACCGACAAAGAAATAGCCTTTTTTATCTGGTGACAGCACGTGAGCTGCAGTGATGGCTTGAAATTTTCTGTGTTCCTTTCATCTTCCCTCTTTCTCTCCTTTGTTGCGACAGAATTCTGTATTTAAGTAATTTTGTGCAATAAACATCTGTTGTTAGTCTGCGCTGTGTCCCGTCTACGCCTCGTCCTCGTCTCTTTGCGCTGTTCCGAGAGAGTATTCGTTCGTCAACTATTTCAGACTTATTTAACACTACTTCAAAAAACATTTACAAGTTATTATGCTGTAGTTGGCATTCTAATCTTCGGCGTTATACCCTGAGAATTTCTCGCTCTTTTGTTTCATTAATATTATTTGCTGATGAACTCTGCAAGCTATTATATGTACATCATACTTACTTTATGGGTTTGTGCATGCGATAGGGTAACTTTTCTTGCATTTACACCGTTTTGACTGCTGTTTGGTGGGCTCACATATATAGCGACTAGTTGCTGCTTCGACCAATATTATTGACGCTTTCTTCATCAAAGGGTCCCTTGCCGCTTATTTACTCTATGGCCCTCATCTGTATACCAATATGTTCGCACTGTATTGCTGCGGTAAATTCTCACTTGACTTTAACTTTAAGCCAAAGCTAGAATTATGTACACAAAATGCTCAATCCTTTTGCAAAGTTCTCCCGCCAAACAAAGCAAGCTCATTCGCGGCAGACATTCCCCGGGGGAGAATTAAAGGGAGCCTTCTACTGTTAAGAAAAACTGATATAAAAATCTCCTCGAAAAAGAAGATGCAAGCGCGGGAGTCATCAGCTCGAAGCCTGTCCGTTAAGCTTATCCTCAAACACTGGCTCCCCTAAGAGCGCTGGCTTCCCATGACTGAGCCTCAAATGAGCTGCGACACAGATTAGCTCCCGTTAATTGCCTTGTGGTCCCACGTTACGGCCCCGAAAGCGATTAAATCTCTTTTTGTCATAAGTGCTTTCGAGAGAGCGCTTGCACACGACGAGGGTATGAACCACTGTGTGTTTGATTTCCTCAAGTACTTACCGCAACGACAGGATTAACAAATCGAGTTTGAACACCTTAAAGTTTGGCTGTCAGGCCAACAAGCGAAAGTACGCTGCGGCAAACTGAACTTTGAATAATTGGTTATGTCGCACTAAATAGATTGCGTCTAATGAGCAAAATCACACGAAAGTTCCTTGTATTAAAAAATAAGTTTCGGCGTTAAGACTTGAGCCATTCAAAATATAAATAAAGATTGTGCGGTTGCTAATGTTCCACCAGTAGTCGCCTGCTAGGAAGATTACAGTCACGGGAGAAGAATTCGATGCCCCAAACCTATAAATGTCGGATACCTCAGTATGAGGCAAAAACCTCGAATTTCGTTCCGACATTATGACAATTCTTTTCTTCGATACAGGATGCGAAGGGTTCTTTTAGCTAACAACTGTTTCATAAGTACGCTATTTTTTTATTTTATCGGCGACTGAAGGAACGAAAGGAATTAACTATTGTGCTTTCCACCCTTCGTCTAACCTCACACTCTAAAATATCCCAGTAAAAGTGCGGATTGGACTTATTGCATTATAAAGACCATACATAAGTGTCCTAGCAAGGTGAATGGTGCTTCTTTATATAACTGCTTTTGATGACCAAGGAGGGAGATCAAATCACGCATATTGCTGTTTCGAAAGAATCTGTAAAAACATAAAATATCATAATAACATTTGATCGGTGCATTTATCTTCCAAACGCATGCATGCACGCGCACGCATACACACACGCACGCACGCACGCACACACACGCGCATGTACACGCCCGCACTCACGCACGTGCTCCTGTAAATATAATATTGAGTTTAAACCCACTTTTGGAAATTGGCTAATTTGACCCCCGCATTCTTATTCCCCTAGTCTAGTGCGTAGGTTTTGCTGCATTTATTTGAGAACTAGGTCTCACGATCACTGATGTCGTGAAGGTTCCTCACAAAAAAAGCAGGCAGTGGGCTGAAAAACAATTAAGCTCTCCTTGCTAATGTAAAATCATTACAACGGCCGCACGGATGTGGAAATCTCGTCGCAGTCCATGCAGAAATCCCTTTTTCTCTCATAATTATCCCCCCTCCTTTCCCCTTTGCGTCTGTTTCTTCTGTCCGTTACTATAACTGAAAGCCTAATCCGATTGCCCCGATGAGGTCCATATGTAGGCTTAACCTTAGGCCTAAACGTAAGGCCTAACGCAAATATTTACGACGTGACAAGCAACGTGAAACCTGTTGTACGAAAATTACATGCACACGTCGACGGCACAGAACTCAAAGCGTAACGTCAGGCCTAACGTTGCCGCCACATACCGGCGGTCGCATCACCATTGGGCAGACGAGATTTACTGAAAATGTTTCTACAGGCCTAACAGCTACTTGTGCAATAAAATTATTGTTCAAATTACGTATGTAGGCCTCAGTACATGTCTCTACTTCCCGTTTCTATGTCGAAGATCACAACGCTTAACTAGGTCCACCTTAAATAAGCTAGGCTAACCGAGCTATGGTGATGTTGGGTATTGTCTTGCATTGCGGAGGCCCTGGGTTAAATTTCAACCCAAATTTACGTAATTTTCTTTTGAACCCAATTACCTGTGTTTACAGAATTAAGACGACATTCAGAGCATTGCTTGGACTGTGTTTTGTGGGCCATTTCGTGTCATCCGTCTGCCATTTTGAATGCCATCTGTAACCCGCCACGGTGGCCCAGTGGAAGGCGTTGTGCTGCTGAGCCCAAAGACGCGGGTTCGATTCCTGGCCGCGGCGGCCGCTTTTCTCATGGAGGCGAAAAGCGAAAACGCCTGTGTGTTGGAGATTTCGGCTCACGTTAAATATCCCCGGGTGGTCAAAATTAATCCGGAGCCCTCCACTACGGCTCGCCTCATCGCCGGTGTAGCGTCGGCGTGTTAAACCGCATAATCAATCTAATGCCGCATGTGTACGCCAAGGCCCGCGGATTTTCGACCTACCGAGTAAACTAATGCTTTCACATTAAAAAGGGCACCGTTCAAGCCGCTGTTAGGCGATCAAAATAAAAATAAAGCAAAGAGAACTTTGCAGCATAGAATGGACCATGTGTTTTTAGAACAACGCCGCGCACCTTCACGTGAAGTCGCCAGCAGAGTTCCTGGAATGAAAGCGGAAAGTGCGGAATCTGCCATTGCAACGACCAAACGTGACATGCGCAGTGGTAAAAAAATCTAGGTTATAAGATTCTCATAAGCACAGCTCAACGCCTAGATCATTTCATTTAGACGACAGTGAGTTGATAGTACGTTGAGTGCGTGCGTGCTCGTGTGTGTGCGCCTGCGTGTGGGTGTCATTGTTTTGCTTTAGACGCGGGTCGAAAGCCCACATCACGCGAAAAATCACTGATTCCAGTACTCACTTGATGCGACGTTCGGTAAGAATGTTTCCAAAATAAGACATTTGTTCATCGTTACTGAAGTCTTTCTGAATACGAGGAAAAGCCATTTCAAGGTTTTGGTGATTTTTATTTGGCCAATTACTAGAATTCGTGTGGCGTTTTGTTCATTTGGAAAACGTCTTTGTTTATTGACATATCGTATTTACATGATACGTAACCGTCCCCTGCAGTAGCAAACGATTTGGGAAACGTCAGGGAAAATCATACGGCAATTCTAGTGAGAGGTATAACACAGCTCAAAAATAACGCAAACTTGAATCAAACATCCCTATTACTTGTTTGTGCTGCGGCGCAGTAGCCTGTGTATATTTCGTCTGTGCTTAAACACTAATTTTCTGGGCCTGGAATGATTTTCGTCAGGATATTTCTAAATGTCGGGGGAATAATGAAGGCACAAAGCGTATATAGGGGGAATTTATTCACCTTGGCGCTCAGCCTTTAAACAGTAAATTTGTAAGTGTGTATGTATTTTATTGAATGCGACATAGGTAAACACACTGCTCGGTTTCCCAGTCAGCTGCTGTGCTAGCGTAGTCACCATTTCACTGAGGTCAGTTGGCAGGTTTAGTTACGTAATTATGGGGGAAAACAAATAACATTAATATGACCCTCGTCGGTATAACAGGTGCAAGCTGCAAAACACTGGGGATCTGAGCATCAACGAAGGGCCTGTGATTCGGCGCGGAAGGCTAATCACTGGTGACCTGGTCTGCCCGTCAGTGCCTTGACGGACTGCCCGTGGCGCATCGCATCGGCTGCTGACGTAGCTGATTTGTGACGTCACTGGCTGAATTTTCGATTGGCTGGTGGACACCCCGCTGCCTACAAAAGCCTGTTCACCGGTTGCCTGGGATTCATTTGGCAGCAGCGGCGAATAGCGACAAGTTAAATAACGTCTGCATTTTGCACACAGGTTAGTGTTGGTGCCCCCACCAATATTTTTTTTCTCTTTTTTTCTCTCGCCGCTGCTGCCAAAAAGAAAGTGTGCACTGGTGTTTCCAAGATGTCGTCTGAAATAGCTAAGTTATTGAAAGATTTCAAGCAAGAAATGCGCGAAATGCGGACAACGCTTGAAAAGGAGTTCAGGAAGGAGTACAAAGAACTGAAAAGTTCAATTGACTTCTTCAGTACGCAGTTCGACTCAATGGCTACGCACTGCGCAAAGATTGAAAAAGAAAACACGGCATTAAAGGAAGACAATGCTGCCCTCCTAGCTGAGTGCCAAAGTTTCAAGAAGCTAGTAACCACTTCCGAGCAACGACTTACTGACCTGGAGCAGTACTCGCGAAAGAAAAATTTGGAGGTAAAGGGCATTGGAGCTGCTGCAGAAGAAAGCCTCCCAGCAATTTTGCAGCAGCTTGGTAATGCAATTGCTGAACCAATAACTGAGGCTGATGTTGACATCTGTCACCGCGTGCCAAAGAAAGACGGTGGTTGCCCAAACATCGTGGTGCAATTCAAGTCGAAAGTGAAGCGAGACGCGGTTATAGACAAGGCACGTAAGAAGCGACTGTCTGCTTCGACTTTCAAGCTGGAAGGAAACTCGCATGTTTTCGTAAATGACCATTTGTGCCCAGTACTGAAGAAACTGCTCGGCGAAGTCATTGCTCGAAAAAATGAAAAAAAAGTGGAAATACGCGTGGACCAAGGGAGGCAAAATATACGCAAGAAAGACGGACCGCGTACTGTCCGTGTAACCTCTCCGAAAGACATCGAAAAAATACAGTGAACCTTTCGCGAACTTTCTACGCCACCAGCCTTGTCAATGACGGCCATCAATGTTCTAAGACCATCTGATGTGTCTCAGCTTTACAAAAACAAGAAGAAATGCACAACTTTCTTTCATTTGAACACTCAGTCAGCTCGGAGAAAAGATGATGAGCTGCAAGCCTTGTTATCTTGCTTTGAGTTTTGCTTTGATGTCGTTATGCTCTGTGAGACATGTTATGGGGGAGAGGATGAAGTACTTAAAATGGCTAGATACACAACTCGCCATATAAACCACTGGCACAAAAAAGGGGGAGGCTTACTATTGATGACTAAGAACAACTTAAACTGTGAAATAATACATGAATTTACTCAGATAACCGATGATTTTGAAGCCCTAACCCTCAAATGCCATGAAAATATCTTCTCTGTAATTTATCGACCACCTAGCGGGAACGTTTCGAACTTCTTCGCTTACCTGGATAGGTTTTTTGGTTGGATTAATGAACACAATTTCCATCTGGTTTTGGGCGGTGTTGTAAATATCAACCTGCTAAGCGAATCAACAGCCCAAAGCGACCTTTGAAAACTACTAAATTCAAATGCGCTAGTTAACGCCATCAAAATCAGTCTGCAACACTAATCGATGTATTTATCATGAACATAGAAATTTCAGAAACAGTTTCAGGCGTCACCGCAGCTGATATTATTGATCATCTGCCTTTATTCTTAATGACAGACCAAGATGTACATAGTTCGTAAAACTTAACCAGGCGCATATTGTAAACTTTCAAGATATAAACCCTTCGATGTTAGAAAAGTTCCGGAACAAACTCTCGCAAGTAAACTGGGAAGAAGTGTATGCTCAAAGTTGCCCTGACAGCGCTTATGACACATTCTTGTCAATCGGCCTACAAGGACTGCTTCCCCTGCAAGACATTTAAACCCAAAAATTCGCGCAAACCCTGGATTACGCCTGAATCTTTAAAATTAATAAAAAAGAAAAATGCTCTATTGAAACATTATTTAAATACTAGAGATAAGGCCGACCTACACGCGTTTAAAGTGTTTCGAAATAAAGTAACTGGTATCCTAAGACAAGCCAAAAGGAACTATTTACATAATTTATTTAATGCAGAAATCCTACGACGAAACGACATTGTATATTGTATGGCAAAGACTGGACAATGTACTAGGACGAGGGCTGCAGCACACGCAAGATAAGCAGGAGCTAAACTTGAATGGAACCTTGACATCTGGCGCACCGCTTGCCAACGCCTTTAATCATTTTTTTTTTCGTCCCTCGATAAAAGTGCTCATGACTTGCATGCCTTAGACTACATGCCGGCCGGAAACTGCGCCAGCGCATTTTTGGCCCCGGCAAACAATGACTAAGTCTGTCGCACCTTTTTCAGTTTTCGGAACAGCAGGGCCCGTGATGCAGATGACATACAGATACGACCAGTCAAATACACGCTAGATATAATTTGCCCTATGCTTGTGTATGTATTTAACCTTAGCTTGTCACAGGGCGCATTTCCAAAGAAACATAAAACTAGCGAAAGTAAGTGTCATCTTCAAGAGTGGTGATTTGAACTGCTTATCTAACTATAGGCCAATATCGATACTTCAGGTGTTTTCAAAAGGGCTTGAAAAGCTAATAAATGACCGAATGACTTCGTTTTGAGGGAAGCATAACCTAATAACAGCATCACAGTTTGGTTTTAGAAAGGGTCTTTCCATGGAATGCGCGCTTTTAACACAAACAGAAATAATCCTCCTGGCTATTGAAAATAAACTGCTAACACTCGGCGTCATTCTGGATTTTAGCAAAGCATTTGACCGTCTAAATCACACCACTCTCTTAAAGAAGCTCGAAAATTATGGTTTCAGGGGGATATTTTTAGATCTATTGAGTACCTATCTGAAATTCCGTTGCCAAAAGGTAATTATAAATGGCCAAATGTCTGACATGATGAGTATGCAATGTGGGGTACCGCAGGGAAGCATTCTCGGTCCCCTCCTATGTAAATGTATGTAAATGACCTAGTTGGAACAGACCATTCTACCAAATACGTAATCTATGCGGATGACACTACATTACTCTTCTGTTCGAACGATGCTACTACTATTATTGTTCATGCTAACGATGTATTAAATAAACTAAACAAGTGGAGCAGGTTCAACTCCCTAACAATTAACACTAATAAAACCAAGGCGGTACTCTTCAAACCAAAAAACCATACTGTCAGTGTTAATGTTGGCCTTACGATTGGAACGTCTGCCGTAGAAATTGTCACTACATTTCGAAGTCTTGGAGTGATCTTTGACGAACACGTAATGTGGAATAAGAACGTCGATTCACTCGCTACCACATTATCGCGAACTGTCGGGCACTCACCAAGTTGCGCTTTCTACTACCCACCAATATAAAGATACTTATCTACAATTCTCTTTGTCTTTCGCACCTCAACTACTGCTTGTTGGTCTGGAGAAATACTACTACGTCAAATATTAATAAACTACACTTATTACAAAAGAAAGCCGTACGCGCTATCTGCAATTCATCCTATGATGCTCAGACAAAACCGCTTTTCCTGAAATTGGGTATTCGCACTGCTCCAGATTTATATATCTACATACTTACGAAAACATATAATCTTGGAATAAAATATAATAACACTTTCATCACGAAATAATCTAACCTAACTTGAAACCATCCCCGTCATGAGACACGCCATAATGAAACTTGGTACATACCGCACGCACGTACTAATTATGCCATCCAGATGTTGAGCTACGGGTTACCATCGTTACTAAATTCGCTATAACTTTGAACGTAAAACTTCACCGTTACCTGTAGGAACTTCACCTGTATTTCTGATCATGCAATTTTTCGATGTGTTATAGTGCATTATAATTTCATATTCGCCTGATTAGAATTATGTACAAAATGTGTTAAAACAATTTTGAAATGCTCCAGTAGTGCATTGCCCCATTCGCTTGTTCTAAACATTGTATAATAACCAGATTGAAACAATTCTTGTTGCCATTTGCTTTCTTTTCATTTGTTTTTTCTTCTATGTTCTGTTTCATCTCTGTTTTCTCTCTCTCTTTCGGATCCATCACTCTTTTTTCCATCTCTCTTTCTATCTTGCTACATGATGCAGCAATGTGTTACCATTAAGGGGGCAGAGACTTTTGTCAAGCCGCTTATCGCAGGCTATTTTTCTGCCGCCTGACACCTGAATGAATTTGCAGTTGTCAAATAAAATTGATTGAAATAAAATTGATTTCCGATTCAGCTCAGACTCCCCGAGCCGCAATGGATCCTACATTCGTTTTCAAGCGATGATTTTATTGGCTGACTTGCGCGGTTGGTACGCCAAAATGCCTTTCGGCAAAGCAAATTTTATCCACGTGCTCTTTGGGCGCAGCTCTCGCTCGCAGTTCGCAGCTTGCACAAGTGCGCGCGCGAATAAGTGTCGCGCTATATCATGCCACAATTGGAGTCAATCAGCATTGCCGCTCGTATCACGCCACATCGCAGGTGCTGTCGCTTCCTCTCGTCGGGAAGTTCTCCTTCTAGGGCGACATGGGTAGGCCGCGCGTAGTTCGCTCCGCAGAATAGCGGGAATCCATTGAAAAACGTAAACGTTCGCAATAATCACAGAATAATGATCTACAATAACGTATACCAAATATTTGCGTTCGGGTAAAGCTCAGCGAAATGAAAAAAGGTTTCGTTTTGGTCTATCCATGGTTTTGCGTTTTTATTTTGGTCATTGCCTTTTCATTTTGCCAGGAGCGTTTAGTTTTAATTTTGCTGCCATTGCGTTTTAATTTTGGTCGTTTTCGTTTACCCTGAGGTCAAGCTTCGCGTTCACCCCTGTCTTCAGAGGGAAGGTATTATGATTTTTCACACACATTTCTATGGCGTGGGGAATCTTCGGACCACCCACGGACTAGTCCGACACTTAAATCGAAGCGCCCCACTGTAACTATAGGAGCTATTGCTTGTATAAATTTGGGTTTCGGCGGGAAGGTTTAAGTAGCCACCAGACATTGTGAATGCAACCAATCTGAAGCGACTCCGTACAGGAAATAATTTTTTTGTCATCTCCACATGGCCTGGAATACCGTGGGGCACTGAAAATCAGTCTTGCAATACACCCTGGCTTTCTCTCCTTGCGTATTCTGCCTGTACTCGATAAATGGCCAACGACAATAATTTTTTCGTTCATGGATCAAAATTCGATGGTGCATTGTTTTGATGACCTGCGGGCTTGTGCCGATTGATTATTTCGACTTCTTGTCTACTACACTGAACGGACATGACGCACCTAATTTGACTAGAAACCTCCTCGCCTTTATTCAGGCCAGCACCTAAAAAAGTGTGAGCAGAAGGTGGCGCCACCCTTTTAGCAGCAAAACCCTAACAAAGCAGTGAGCTGTTCGCACCAGCGTTGCCAACTAATTTTGCTTCGAGCCTGCCTGCAGGTATTCGACGCGCGCCCATTCATTGGCGTGAGAAGTTCACAGGTGCGTTACCTTTCAAGTAAGGATGACGACAGCAGCTCAGAAACCACCGCTGTCCGCTTCAACGTTGTCTCAGACCGGAGAACGATCGGGGGATTACTAATTTTGATAAGCTGCTTACAAAATTGCTGCTGCTTCCACGTACAACCTGAAGTTTGTCGTCGTGCTGCTTCCACCTGAAGCTTTAAGTTTATACTTTTCTTTTTTTGTTACATTTGTTTCTCAGTAGGCTTGAGCAGGCTATGTAAGCCGTTAAAAGTGTTGGGATAGTATATTGAACCGGTTTCAAAATCTTACTTGCCCTTGTACGAAACGTGCATGTGCGCGTTCCGTTCTCAGACTTTGTTTTCTTCTCTCTGTCTGTCTGTCTGTCTGTCTGTCTGTCTGTCTGTCTGTCTGTCTGTCTGTCTGTCTGTCTGTCTGTCTGTCTGTCTGTCTGTCCGCCCGCCCGTCCGTCCGTCCGTCCGTCCGTCATTCCGTTTATCCGTCTGTCCGTAGTTTCAAGCACCTACCTTCTTTGCGCGACTAGCGCGAACGCGAGTGGATGCGCGTTGTGGATGCACTCGCCGCATGCGCAGTGCCTGCGCTGGTTTCATTGCGCTCGCCGTCGGTATAATCTGTCTGTTTCGCTCATTGACCGGGCAGGAGGCCCCTGGTCGAGGTTGGTGGGTAGCGTGTTTATGTGGACAACGCGCGTCCGTTCCTGGGATACCACCTACCTTTTTACAGCAGCGCCGCGTGGTGTTGAGCGTGAACATTAAAGCGACATCGCATGTTCTATAGTGCGGGTGTGTATTCATCGACAGCGGATCCCGAGTACGCACTCCATCATTTTGCACCCAGTCGTCCCCATCCCTTCTATGGGCGTTTGGTACGCAGGGCAGCCATGTGGTTTGCCCCTTCTGTGCGTGGAACGCCATCGCTTTAGGCGCAGTGTGGACTGCGGCGAGAAAAAACGCGGACATTTTTTTTTATATATAACAAAGCGCATTAAGCTCTTAACAAAAAGACTTGCCAAAAGGAAGGAATCACCAAGCTTATTAAGTTTTTGAGTGTTGTAGCACTCCGTCACTGGTTAGTTAATCAGCTTCAAAAGTTGTACATGATATTTTTGCGGTCCTAGACCCTCCACTCCGTAACTCTTGGACGTTTTAAAATATATAATTTATGCCATATAAATGTTACGCGCAGCCAATGACAAGTTAGAATACTGTTTTGTATTTTGCGACAATACATTCCAGACCATCAAAAACGGCTGTTGAGAGTAAATACATAATTAGCTTCACAGTATCCTTTGCGAAGACATGGTATTGTTACGGATAATGGGACTGATATGTTGTTTCATATCTATCAGCCTACATTTTGTTGCTGGAAGGTTGATAGGCTAAAGGTTGAGAGAAAGGTTGCAAAAATGACGAGGCGCGATCGATATGCGCGAAAAAGCAACGATTATTTCTCAGATTAGTAGGCTATGGTTTACAGACCTCACTCAATAGCAGACGCTAAGCTCTTGAAACATTACATGGCTGGTCATAGAATTGGTCAACTTTAAGAATAAAAGTAAAACCTAACTTTCTCGGTCTAATCAATATGCCATCAGTAGAAGACGAAAACAAAATGAATTATGGGACGTAGCGTGCCGAAGTTACACCTTAGCTATGGAGTGCGCCGTAGTGGAGGGCTAGGGATCAATTTTGAACACCTGGGGATCTAGAGATCTATAATGTGCGCTGAAGGGTGAACACACACGGGCGTTTTCTCTTTCTGCCTCCGTCTGAAAAGCAGCCACCTCAGCCGGCCTTGAACCCGCGTCCTTGGGCTCAGCAGCACGAAGTCTCAGCCACTGGGCCACCGCGGCGAGTAGCCGACGACATCAGTGCAAGCAGCACGGATAGAAACGACATGTCAAAAATGTTCACAGGTGATAAATGCATTTCAGTCAGTTAAGGACACATGAGCGTCGCTCAAGGCACACCCTAGTCCCATTTTAAAGAGCGCTGTTGTGTGAATTCATTCCCCCCGCTGCCAAGATCATACCTATATGGCAAAATTACTTTTGAAAAGTAAACTACAGTAGTCATTAGCCTTTTCAGAATGCTCAACGACCATTAAATTTTATTTAAAATTACTAGCGTTAAAACGTAATTGCATTTCAATTACAATCCCCTTTTGAGTAGCAGTCACAATTCGCTCCATTAGTCTTCAATTTTTCACGCGGAAAACCAGCAAATTGTTTTCACTGCTTTTAAGGAGCCCAGGTTTATATATTACAGCGAAGGCCGCAACTGAGCTTCCAGTTTGTCGTCGGGAATCTTGGCCCGTTGTCCACTGTTCGTAGGAGCGGCCAAGTTGGCGCAAATGAAGGAATAATTATCATGAAGAGTTTTTTAGCCTGTGGCACCGCTCGAACATGTGAAACTCATTGACATCTCCATTACTCCAGGGCTTGAGTTCATCATTTTGCGACACATGGAGCCTTGTGTCCTAATTGTAACAAAGTCATCGCCCGAAATTGGACAACACACATTCGTAATGGCTCATGGCAGCGCCGGCCTTCTTGCGTGCAGGGTGGCGAAAAGAGGGGATACACTTTTAGGTGGTCATCACAAGCGCCTTGCCCACCAGAATGTGAGAAGCTGTTGTTCTTTCGTAAAAATATGCTTCCTATTTACATTTTCGCCGAGTTAATCTCCCTTAGAGGGCGGAAGGCGTACGAAGTAAGAGTTGCAGTTGCACGACTACTTTTGTAGGAACGTAGATGCCGCAAGCCACTGACCACGACATGCCGGCTTGCATCTTTACTCGATCTTCTAAAGAAGATATAGAGCAGCATGTGCCTGGCGTAAGAGTAGTCGTCACTCGTGGCTACCAATGCTTCCGTGATGTTGTATACAAGCCCTACCGGTAAGAATAAGATGTTTGCAGGCTTCCGAAAAAATGGCTTGGTGTGCTAACAATCTGCCTACACCTTGACTGCGGCACGCCAAAGGAAACAGGAAAGCACAGGAAGCACAGGAATAACGGAATAGGAGAAGCGGTGTAGAAGCGTGGGCGTTTTAAAGCAAAGCTTTTTACCTCTACCCCCCAAGGGTTCTTTCGCGACCGTTGGTGTCACCAGAAAACTCCAGCGAACAAATAAAAGAATTTACCGGCACCGCCGCGAATCGAACCTGGAACTAATAGACTAACAAAGCGAGAGCCCGTTGTCTTACCGATTTAGCTACGAGCCCACGCGAAGACGGGGAAGACAGGTGAACTAGGGCGGTAAGTTGGGCGAGTTGGTTACTGACTAAGGAAATCATCGTACTAGCGAACACTAAACAGAGACAAAGTTAAAAGAGGCGACGAAACACACGCTAGAACTTCAACTCAGTTTATGCCAGGTGGTGTACTCACCAAGCCCATCTGTTGGTTTACCCCCTGCGTTCTCGCTGAATGCCACGTGAAAGCGTCACGCGACCACTCACGCCCATCTAGCGGCCCTGTGCGCTCCTTGCTCATGTGCTAAGAGTTGCAGAAATTAAAGGAAGCTCACACCAATGCATGTCATCTCACTTCTAGTACGCCAATGTGCTAAAGCCTGTGGCCTCCAGTGTCCACGTAAAAAATCACAGCTCCTTGTCGTCCGCCCTCACACCAAATCAAGGAATACATTCAAATACTCCTTGATGGCCAGGCCATCACTACAAGCCCCAGCATCAAGATCCTGGGCCTACATCTCGAGGCTAACACCAAAAGTGACGTCTCCTTGCAGCGCCTCAAAAACAGCATTAATGAAATCATACACGTGATCAGGCGAGTTGCCACCAAGAAGCGAGGCCTAAAGGAATCCGGTACCTTTCGATTAATTGAAGCTTTTGTCCTCTCGAGAGTCAACTACGTCAACCCCCTGTCTTGTCGACAAGGAAGACATAGAGATGCTTTATATAATGATTAGAAAGGCGGTCGAGCAGGCCATTGGTCTTCTCATGAGTGCGTCCACACAGAGGCTGCTTAGCACGGGGCTCCACAACACGGTGGAAGAGCTGATAGAAGGCCATCTTTCTAACTAGAAGGTCCAACTCAGAACTGCGGTGGGTAACCGCATGCTTCACCAGATTGGCTGGGCAGCCTAGAATGTCACTCCGCTTGACGTACACCTAGACTCTTGGCGACTAAAGCTAAAGATGCTCCCTTTGCTTAGAAATATGAACCCCTCACATGACGAGGGTAACCGAAAAGCACGGGCTCAAGCGCTAAACACCACCCTCGCTGGGGATCATGCAGTTATCTACACAGACGCCTCTAAACATCGAGGGCAGCAATACGCCATCATCGTGGCTACCTCCAGAACCAACCTCCTTGCGTGTACCTCGCTTAGGACCCAAGAAATGACGGCAGCAGAAGAGGCAGCCATCACCCTGGCTCTCACTCAACCAGGGGTTCGGAGGGTAGTCACCGATTCCCAGCAAGCCTACTTGAATTACCAGTCGGGTTGGGTGTCCTGACCTGCACTGCGCGTACTAAAAAACCACTCCCCAAACGGTTCCATTCAGCTCATCTGGACACCCCCTCATGCTTCAATGGAGGGCAACAAATACGTCCAACCAACAAGCCTGCGCTTTTACCTCCCGTGCTATGGAGCTGCACGAGAACAGTCACCCGCTTGTCACGTTGAGGGAGATAACCCAGCATTATCGCCTTCTGAGACAGACCGCACCTTCGCCTTACCCTGACCTTTCCATAGAACAACAAACTACCCTACGGCTCATAAAATCCGGGCTTCTTCCCACAGCCTACGCGTCTTCCCTTAATGCATCCGAATCGCTACGATGCTGAATGTAAATTTTGCTCAGAAGTAGGAACACTCCGCCCCGTAATCGGGGTGTGCGACTTTAGCCCTGAGCACCCGCCTCTCTTTCGGTCAACTACCCAACAAGAGCAATAGGAGATGCTGCTGTCCAGGCCCTCTCTACCTACCCAGCTTCAGCGGGTGGACAGAACACAGGCCGCGCGGAATGAATATGGGCCCCACAGAAGAAGGAATCACTCTCCAGGGCTGCACTCTGTACCGTTCAGAAATCTGAACAGAAGTATTTCTTCCTCCTTCTCCTCCTTCTCTTCCGCAAATCTCGTCACCTCCGTCCGCGGAGCAGGGACGGAGAAGTCAGATCATCTTAACACCGGGTGGAGCTTTAATTTTATAAAAAAAGTTTCCACTTTTTTGCTACACCAATACAACTCAACCAAACATTGTTCATGCATCATGCATTGATTTAACCTTACCAAGAATATCTCTTTGAAGTAATAAATGGTGTGGTTAAGTGAATTCCGCTTCTCTCTAGTTTCACTATTTGTTGAGCGATGTGATTGAATTTAAGTGACGTCGCATGGGTAATGGTAATGGGTGCCGTTTACAGCTTTGCTTTCCAACCACATTCACGGGGTGGATTGGCGCGATTTTTTTCGCCAAGGAAACTTTTATTGGTGTGACACTATACTTAATGAGCCTTAGTAGTCGTTCGGCAATTCTTTGTAAAAAAATCAACTATGAGAACGCATACCGTGTAAGGGAAGGGCCTCCTCCAACTTTCTGTGCTCGTTAAATAGTGGCCATAGAACACTGCGAGTGCTAAACATCGGAATGTTTCTTAAAGGTTCCATCGAAACTGAAAATTGTGCTTATAAGTACGGACATGCGTCCGAGCACAGAATGTTGGAGGCTGTTCACTCCTCCTCTCTCTTAACCAACACGTCCACCGACCTCATTCTGATTTAAAGGGACACTAGAGTGAGTCCTAAACGTTGAATAATTGCCTCCCCAGATTAAAGTCTAGAATTCGTGGTCAGCGTCCGGTGCTTTCAGCCCATTTACGCGCCTTTTTTACACAAAAGTTCGTTAGAAAGTGGCGCTTCTCTCGCACCATCGTCCCCTCCGACTTGCTGACATCGCCTTTGACGACACATTGGCAAGTCCACCGGAATAAATTTATTGATGACTAGCACTTCTAACCTGTGCGACTTGTGCGGAAACAAACAAGAAGTCGATAAAAAAACGTGGAACCGGTGAAAATGAATATTTTGAACGGTAAGATAGCGATAAAATACATTGCCAACTAGTGTTCCTCATTGCGGTAGCTTGCACATGGGGTGCCAAACATGCATGAGGTTTCTTTTCTGCCACCTATTACAGACAAACTAATGCCCTGGATTTCGGCTAAATGGTCACATAACAAGCTACATAGATAAACAGTACGGAAATAAACTTAAGTGTCCCTCAGGCCTTTTTTTACATAGTGTTGCCAAACCATTCCGGACCACTGCCGGACCATTTTTACCATTTCGTCAGAGGAATGTAATAAATCTATGCTACGAAAGGAAATTAAAAAATTCAGGGATCGTGAAATCCTGAAGGTCCAGTTGAACGCCCAGCTGACTGTTGTCGAAGCACTGTGTAGCCTTGCTGCTTGCGACGGTTTGCGTTGTGATCGGTCTTTGCGCTTTCCGGTAACTTCCATCTGTCCCCTCGGCGTTGCGCCGCTGCGCTTTCCTGCCGCCGTGTAACGGGAAAGTTGACGGCGATGTTCGGTTTGTCTGCTTGTCTGTTTGCTAGTTTGGCTCCGTTCTCCTGCTCTCGTCATCTGCCGTGTACTGGCATGGACGGCCACCTCTTGCCACTTCCGTGCTCAAGCTCGTGCTTGAACGCCTCATGCTATGGAAGGCCTCGTGCTATTGAACGCTTTCCAATGACTTGTTTTGCTCTCCAGGTCGCTAACGCGACGATCACGCCGGATTTTTCGATGAATGGCCGCACAATGCCTCCTCATTAAAACAACCAATGATCCTACGCGAGAAGCACGCTTGGAAGCGTTGCACCTTTGGCTGTCTATGGAAGTTTCGGGCAGAGTCACAAACGGGTCGAACTGGGGCATTGCAGAGTAGGGCATAACCCCGGTTCGACGCTTGGCCAACGTCACGACGCTTTAAACCGTCGGTTTCCGGCATTTAATAAAGTTACTCCTATCCTATCCTATCCTCGGGCAGAGTCTTACACTGGGCAGAAAAATGAGAACACGTTCGCGCGAGCGGAACCTGCCGGAGGTATCTCAGCTGCCCTTACTCCTCTTCTCGAACAACGTGCACCCACCGACACGGACGTTCCCCCTCGGGTGTCTATGACATTTCGGTATAGGACATAATACAGTGTAGGACTTTACTGAGTGAACATATGGTGCACGGACTTTCGAGCACGCGTACTTTTGTGCAATGGCATTCCGGTGCATGGTTGTTTGGCGCTGTCACTCTCAAATATTCTGTGCATACTTTCATACACATTACATTATATATTCCAGTTATATTTTTATCCTCCCTAACGCAGCAATGGTGTCCAATCTTTTTATTCATTCCGCCGCTACAGTTTCGTCGATATGGTGGCCACCATTCAAGATCCTCTGCAGCACCTTTACCGTTAGAATGTAGTCGACAAGCGCGTCCAATATTTATCTTAGCCAGCCACGAAGTACCGAAGCCAATCATTACTGAGGACTATGACCATCAGAGGACATTGAAACGCGCTAAAAAGATTTTTCTCTCTTTCTCGGTCGGTGCGTTGATTGCACTCTCGCCAGACGCTATTCAAGCTGTATCGCCGCTATTGGCGGGCTTCCTTTCAGTTGCGCCAATAAACGCATTCAACATCCACTTTGAAGAAAAGCGCGATGCGAGTAAAACGAAAACTAGGAGACGCACCGGCTGTAACGAGGAAATCACGCAGTGTCGCTCTGTGCCACCGACAACTATCGTTTTCAAAGTGCTTTCAGGCACGAAGGAAAGAAGAGTGAAAGCGTTTTTCGGCGGTGTTGGAGGAGGCCTTTCATAGTGCTGTACGATAGGTCGCTACTCAAGGCTGCATTAGCTAGCGTTTATGCGCTGTGAAAGCTTCTCATTCATGCTCCGTTGAAAAGTACTTTTGCGCCACGGCGACATGGAGCGTTCGAGATATAAGACTGATGTTCGAGCAACACCTCTCCTATAGCTCCATGTCATCTGACCTGCCCGGTTGACCGCTTCCTTGATCTTCGCCTGCCTGCATCCGACCCTGAATTGAGCGATGATTCGCTTTCTTTTGCTCTTTACGTACCACACCTCCACCAAGTTGAATACAATAGGTGGGCGTAGCGCATTCAATCCTACACATAGCCCGCAGTGTAAAGATTAAGGTTTTGTTATGTTACGTATACGGCATGCTAATTTGATTCCTTTTGGTGCTGGCTGTGTTTGAGAGTGAGGTGATATTCAAAAAACATATCTGCGTGCACGACATTTCATAGTTTGGAATTTAAGAACACCACTTGGCCTAATTAATGAGTGCACTTCACGGTGCCGAATAACCAGCGCTGCGACAACAAACATTTGACTTCTAGCAAAAAAAAAAAACTCTGATATTTCCATAAATTCTGGCATTCGAAAATAGGAAATTAGCTTTTCTGGCGTAACATTTACGTAACTTCGCAGCTGAGCTTTTCTAATGAGCCCACTGATGTGGCATATTTTTTTCTATTTTCATTACGGAAGGCTGCAGTCGGAAAACACTAAAAAGATGGCGTCAACTGGTATTTAAGGAGGAACGAAAATTTCGTTCTTTTCCCGCGCCACTGAATGAAAGACAACGGCATCTTTGTACGCGTCATAACATAGCTCCTGGCTGATGTTTCAGGGTCTGCTTTGTGAAAATTCGGTCACCATCGCGAAAGCGTAGTCACTGATTATGCCATATAAGGCTTATAAACATTCGCACAACTCGTAAGACAGCACTCTACGCTGGATACAGCATTCATCGTCATCAGCCTACTTATGTTCACTCCAGGACGAAAGCCTTTCCTGTTTACCTCGAACTGATCCTGTACTGCACTGCTCGAGTGCAGAATTTGCCCCCGAATTTTTTTTTATTTGATCCCTCCGTCGGTTTAAGGGCCTTCCCCTTCTTCTAGACCCATCTGTTGGTATCCACTCTGTTACCCTAATTGTACACCGGTTGTCGGTTCGTCTCACTACATGGCCAGCCCAAAAAAAAGTTCTTTTTCTTTACTTGAACTATATTATTTTATACTCTAGTTTGTTCTCGGATCCAGGTAGCTCGTTTCTTGTCCTAACATTATTCGTTCCATGGCCCGTTGAGGAGACCTAAGTTTGCTTTATAGTTGTCTAGTAAGGCGCCAATTTTCAACTGCTTATGCCATACCCGGCAGCATGCACTGGTTGTAGATTTTTCTTTTGATTGACAGAGGTAGCTTACTTTTCCATATTTGGGAGTGTTCGCCGAATGCTCCCCAAACCATACGTATTCTGGCGCCGGATTTCTCTCTCGTGATTGCATAGGGTCAGCACTAACCATATCTGTCCGAGGTAGTTGTATTCCTTTACTTCTAGCGTTTTGTTTCCTAAGCTGAAGAGGACGTTTTTTGGCATGCTTCTTCCACATTACGTTGTATTTATTGATACCTATTTTTAGCCCCACGGCCGTGCTTTCTGATTGTAGTTCCTCATGCATTGTTTCAAAGTGTTCTGCAGTCTCACTTAGCAATACAATGTCGTCCGCAAACCTAAAATGACTCAAGTATTTCCCGTTTATCCTTAATCCTGTGTTTTCCCAGTCAAGCTTTCTAAACACCCCTTACAGACATGCTGTGAATAGTTTTGGTGGAATGGTATCGGCCTGTCTTAGTCCCTTTCGGATCGCGAATTTATCGCTATGATTGTGGATGTTTATACATCCCGTGCATTTCTTATGTATGTCGTCTAGAAGTCTCATGTAGGTCTCCCCTATTCCCTAATCGTTCACTGCTTCTAGCACGGCTGCGGTGGGTACGGATACTGCATTGCCTGCAGAAAAGGAAGAAGACGGGCAAGGGGGTAGGGGCACGGAACGCCTTATCATCATGAGTTAGTTGGGGTTCGGTCGAAGATAATAATGCACGATTGCTCGGTCTGGGGCTCTGGGTCCTCGACTCGCGGTAGCTTCCGCAACACCTTTGGGGCCAAACCCTGGGAAATCGCCCTTCTGAGCATCACCCGCATGGCTTCGCCGATCGAACGCCTTCGGAAGACTCGTGGCGTCGTCGAAGCAGCGTCACGCAAGCTCTCACGTACCTAAATGACTTGCAGCAGCAGTCCTCTCCAGACGCGGCGACCCCGAGCTCTCACGTCGATTATATCGTGCAGCAAGACGCTGAGCTCCCTGCACTGAACAGGAAGATCGCCGAGGCAACGGACGACAACGCGCTGGAGCAAGAGCTCGAGGGAGCGGCAGAGTACACCCGCACGGTTTCGTACGCCGTCTCTCGGCAGCCATTTCTGCATAGAAATGCCCATCCGAACACTCGCGTTGCCGGCGAAAGCGGTGGCGCAACTGCTCCAGCCCCTGATTCAACGGGTACGTCACCAAGCCTCGCGCCTGCGTCACGGCGCCGGACAGTTGCGCTTTCCAAGCTTCAGATTCCACCGTTCTCACCTACATGAGTGGCAAGCTTTTGTGTGATCACTATAGCATGAGCGTTCATGATAACGCTGAGCTGCCAGAGATAGAGAAGGTCAAGTACCTGCTAATGTACTTGGGTGGCGGTGACAGAATAGCCATTCCCGCCGCGGTGGCTCAGTGGCTAAGGCGTTGCGCTGCTGAGCACGAGGTCGCGGGTTCGATTCCCGGCCGCGGCGGCCGCTTTTCTGATGGAGGCGAAAAGCAAAAACGCCCGTGTGTACGAGATTTCGGCGCACGATAAAGATCCCCAGGTGGTCAAAATTAATCCGGAGCCCTCCACTACGGCGCGCCTCATCGCCTGCGTTGCGTCGGCGCGTTAAACCCCACAATCAATCAATCAAATCAATCAATCGACAGAATAGCCATTGGGGTTGTCCGGCTCGTGGACGCGAACTACAACCTTGCGGTAATATCTTTGTTCAAGGATTTCGACGTCCAGCGTTGCTAGGTTGGATGGTTCTAGGTTGGGCGGTTCAGCGGATGCTCAAATATCCGACGTGCAGATTAGCTAGTGCCATGTGTCTGTCCGGTGGCATACGGAGGCATTTAAATTTCGGCGTATCTACCGTGTGGTGGCGGAAGAGTTGCTTTTGCTCATCGCCCGAAATCGAAAACCCGAAGTCCCGTCCGAACACTCATAAGAAGGCAAGCGCTAGGCGAAGAGTTCAAGGCGTCATGACGAATGAAGAAGCGAAGGTAATAAGTAACGCTAGCCAGCCGACATCCAAGCGCGCAGATTCCCAGAAGGCAGTCAAGTCGATGTTCGCATCGTGGAAACGAGAATGCACGACGGTGAACACAACTGAAAAGGCAGCACGCGGACGTCAACCCAAGCGATATTCATCGGTGTACAGTTCAAACAAAAGGGACGCGCCCAAGAAAAGATACACAGCTACCGGCGCTAAGGAGGCAACGAAAGAATGCCAGAGACGCCGATCTGTTGAACAGGCCCCGAGAAATAATGCACCTGACGACCTCACGCCGAACCAGAGCGCAGCATCAAAGGAGATGGCCGCAAAGGGGCAATCGAATTCGGTTAGTCCTGGGAGCATCTTTCGAAGGGGGAGGCAAAGATGGAATGTGCACCTCAAATGTGCACGTGGGCCAACCGTAGCAGAGTAAATATTAAGGACTACAGGGAACTAAGTTCGGACAGCGCTAGCAAAAAATATGATCGGCAGACCAAGAGGGCCGTATGCAGTGCCTTAATCAAGAAGACGAGCCAAGAGAGCGCAACGAAATTTGCCTCAGTGAAGAAACGGAAACGTCTGTCTTCCAGTGGCTCAAATGACAGCGGAACACTGATGGCGACAGATAAGCAGACAATGCTCACACCGCCGACTACGTCCCCGAGCCAAAATAGGAAAAGGTTGAAGTGTAACCCTACGAAATCAGAAGGCCGGGAGGAGGCTCGATGACTGTAAGTTCATCTGGTGGAGCAGAGAGAAGTTACTTGGACGGCGCATTACCGGAAGGCAGAGGCAATCCCGAAAGGCAATCCAGCCACTTGTGATCGCGATCCCACGTATTAGATGAGAAAGGATCCGAAAACAGAACCTTGAAGAGCATGAAGTTTATCAGTGAACGGAAAATCAAGAACCTTTATAGGCCCTCGAAGTGAAGGAACAGAGGCAAAATCCGGCAGATTGCCTCTGCCGACAAGCGCAAGACAAGAGACGTCGAACATCGCAGTTGAAGATGGGCGACGTCGCGACCGTGCTCGACGACAATGAACCGCTAAGTATCTCTGCTTTTTAAATAAAGTCTTTTCTCTCTCTCTTCATATGTTAAGTAGTCGTTTCTTATTTCACTGATGCCTCCGAGTAATGCTATGGGGACTTTGACAAGTGTCACTGCTGCATGACAAGTTCACGCGCGCAATCTTCCATTGTAAAGACTGTATCTGAGTTACCTGCCTGGCCATCTAGGGCCCGCGGGAAGATGTAGAAAAGGAAGAATACGGGGAATCGGGCAGGAGCAAAAGTGGCTTCACAACTGAGGTTAGGTGTGATCCATGCCTGGAATATTACTAAATTACAGGAATCACAGCGCTGCTTGAAATTACTGTTCTCTATATCGATTGAAAGCCGCTATAAACCTTGCGCTAGGCCTAGGCGATAACATTAAAACCAACCTCTAGTGCCGCTCTCCCCTCCCCCGCAATTTCGGTTGGGTGGGGGGGGGGGGCGGAATTAGTAGGGATATCACCACTGAGAACAGCCATCTCTATATTGATGTTTGTCCTAACCCATTGCAGCGCATTTTAATACCGATATCGACAGTTGCGGGCGAGTTCCTGAAGAATTATTTAAATCGAGAACAGCTTACCAGCTATTCTTATTTGGGAATTTCACCTTTGGCCTCAACTATGTTGGGCAAGGTTATCTTGAAAACTAGAAATCATTTTCTTTCTCCTGCTATCTGATGTCCTTCCGTGTGATATGAGCTCCTTAAGGACCACATCAGGTGCGAACAACTCCGAAAAGCAGTGTTCCGTCCTGGAAAAACTGAAAACCGTACTTTTACTTGAAATCTTTTTTTTAATCAGGGGTTTTCGAAAATCCTTTGTACTTAGAATATTGCTCAAAACACTTGAAGTTCTCTATACTTATCTCCAGCAACGACAACGCTGCTCACAGCGGAGGAGTATCTACTGCGGGTTGAAGTGGAAACTTGAATTAGAGCCTCCACGTACTGATGAGCAGACAGCTACCCCTCGTAGCTAAAGCATTTCGCATCAGAATTGAGGCTTGAATACGCATTGAGCCATTAAATTAAACCACGTCTATTTGAGTCACGGTAGACCCAGACCCATCTCCTGTTGTTTAACGTGTTCGCGGTTTACTGATCACAGCGAAGTAATGCTGCTAAAGTGAGGACAACTGCCAGAAAAAAAAATAACGGCAAACTCTTCACGTGCATCACATTTGCTAAATTTCTAGCAATCCCGAAGAAATTTTTCTAATCGCTCGGTGTGATATTTCTTCGTGCACCGGTGCTCCCGCGCTGAATATACGCGGCATTGGTTACGTAAGCCCTTCTGCGATGGTTCGCCGACAGAATGCGTCCATTTTTCATTGCCGTGGGAGTAAAACAAGCCCCTCTCGTCAGGCAAGCTTGAATGGCTTTGACAGAGCTTTTTCCCCCCGGGGTCACCTTAAAGGCATTTCACGTCTACGTATTTTTCTTATCGCACTTAGTGTATGTCACTGCATTTTGATTTTCCCCTGTTGTCTTTCCGACATTGGCTAACAGGGCCACGTCTATACCCGATTACAAAGTTTCACAAGGCCGACTTTGACATTTCGAAATAGGCCGACCGGCGGCGGCACGGCCCTGTATAATCCGCTTGACGTGCACAGGCGTCTCAAGACGTAAAAATTTTATCCGACAGGTTTCGCAGGCGGCTGCGTTTGTGTTTCTCCCCATCTGTGACCCTTCTGTTTCCTCTCGACCGTCGTTGAGAGATGCTGCAGGCGCGGAGGTTAAGCAACGAGTCGTCTGGTTATTGGAGTAGTTCGGTCATGTAATCTGGTCGGTCCTCTTTGACCTTCTGCTCTACATCAACTTCGCAATTGCCGCTCGGGAAACAGGCACTTTTGTACAAAAGAGATAAGAAATCGCCAGGTGAATGGCGGGATCAGATTCGCTTCTTGAGGAGCGTACCTCGGATAACAACGTTGTTACATCGTATAACGTTTTATCTTCTGCATGATGGACTCTAACAACAACAGAAACGCTGGAATGTAAGCACATCTCGTTCAAGTTTAAGTTAAAGGACAATTTCTGCGTCTAAGAGAGAAAGAGACGGTGGCTTCTCCTGTTCGTGCTCATGGTGGGCAGTGTTACGAATCAGCCCACCGCAGCGCTTTGTGCAACACTCCTCGGCTGTGCGGCGAAGCCTCCACTACGTGCGCCTTTCAAGCAGGACCCCTGTCGGTGACTCACGCTTGCAGCCGACAGAAACCAAGCTGCGGCATGTCGGGATCGCAGGCGCCTCGCTATCGGCGTGATAAAACTTCGGTGGCATGCCGACGCAACACGCAGAAGCTCGTCCGAAGGACGTGGAAGCCGCTGCGGAGACCTCCTCTCTCCCCTCTCTCGGACTCAGCGTGCGCCGCTACTACCGACTGCACACCAACTATGGAAAAAGTGTTGTGTGTGTCTGTGCCGTTCGTGTCGTGTGCACAATCTAGATGGAACGCTTGTTTTGACCGTTGGCGCTTTGGGTATAAATAAGACCCCCCAAGATTCGTCCCATATTGATCCAATTATCAAGTTCTTCACAAGGAAGCTACGTATACCCTACGCGCGTAAATGGACGAACGTAATTATGAAAATTTGAAGTGCAAGTGGCGGCATAATAGGGGTTTAGCTTATGTCTTAACGCGGTGGCGCTATCAAGTTAGCACGTCGTGTTCCGTGACCGAGCTTGCATGCATGCAATATAAGGTTAATGGGTTCCTGAACGGGGGCTGCTTTAGGTTTCTGTAACGCAAAGGCGCCGTGAAAAAGCTGATCATGAGGTCGCGGGTTCGATTCCCGGCCACGGCTGCCGCTTTTTTGATGGCGGCGAAAAGCAAAAATGCCCCTGTGTACGAGATTTCGGTGCACGTTAAAGATCCCCAGGTGAACAAAATTAATTCGGAGCCCTCCGTCACGGCGCGCCTCAATACCTGAGTTGCTTCGGCCGGTTAAACCCTACATTCAATAAAAGCCGTGAAAAAGGATAAATCTGGAGCTCATGAAGAGCGCTGTCCTTTCATCGTGCTTAACAACACTTTGAAGCCTACATGGTCATCTTGACAAAGGGCAACACTGTGATTGTTTCAATGCAATACTTAAGTAGCGCGTAATCTGGTCTGTTTATATTGCATTGTTTTTTTTTACTAATTATATAAAACCTTCATTGCTGCAATCTACGGAAAGGAAATGACTCATTAGGATAAATTACTTGACATGCTTTGCACATCTCACAGCGGACTCTTTATCTCCCAACCATGCTTTACAGTAAATAAACAAAATTCTCAACTCAAAAGAAAACACTCCCAGCCGATCACTCCAAAGTGGCACGATCTACCGCTACAGTGGCCGACATGCGGCTTTGCGATGGTGGTCATCCTCCGAAAATCTGGGAAGTATCACGATACAAAAATACCGCGATAGTATTTTAATAATAATTTTTAGCTTCTGAATTTTTGTTTCAAGATACAAAACTGAGATGTGTAGAGGTGTATTTTTACATCGGTTTTTGCACCCAAATACAAATGTATTTGTATCCCTTAGTGAAATACTTCAAGAGTGTATCGATTTTATCGCGGTACTCTGCCAGACACGAGAATTCTCTTACCTTTATTGTTGAACATGACTTCGCCTTTTTTCACCACAGGAATCGTATTTGACATAGAGTGTGTTTTTTGCGACTGGAACACATTTCCGTTTTGCTGTGCCTCCATGATTCTATGCGTCCATGGCATTTCGTCCCTTTCATAATCCAACGAAAGATATTGTAGCGACCCGGGGCATTGGAACCACGAAGGCGGTATTTATTCGCTTCAACTCCAGCTCAAGCTGGTTTAGAGCGGCACACAGACGTTTCCGGTTTGGTAGCGTTGTATGCGGAGCTGAGGTAGAGCTATCCCGTCGGAGAAGAACATATTCTTAAACAAATGGCGTTGCTAAAGCGTATTGATGTGTCTTTGTCGGTAGCAAATCTAGCTTATACAAGATTGCTGCGTATATTCATTGAGAGTCCACTTTTCAGGTTAATCGGGCCATATTTTTGCCTGAAATACATTGTCCGTTGCTTACCTGATGAGATTCATATATTTCTTTCCTTCCCCTGAATACTCAGAACTACTTATATTTGTATTCGTGTGTCTATATTCTCGAACACGATTTAGAATATTTGCAGAGGTGTCTCGTAGATATTCCGTTGCGTCTAACGGAAATGTACCACAGGCGTCTGGAGTTGACCTCCAGTACTTCAGAACTGACAAAAGCATTGTTTTGTTTCAGATCCTGGTTCGGCTTTGCATACCATGTGGTACCCGGGACGCCCACATGGCGAGCCGCACGGGGACAGACACACAGTGACAAAAAGTACTCCTATAATAAACTGTTGTCAGGTGGGTCTGGCGTCTGCGTCCCGCATTATTAAACCAAATGCCATTGAACGTGTCTCGTGCGACTCATCAAGTATACCGCAAAGGCAATCTTGATACTCGCATACTCGAACGGGGCCATTTTTTCGGCAATGCGTACACACAGCGTGCAAAGCCTGAAAATCAAATCGCAGAACGGGGATCTGGCCTTCCAGAACAACTTATTGAAATAAGGAAAGCCGTCTATTTCAATACCTTGATTTAGGAGCGAAACCATTTTCATTTGGAAGACGCGTGAGCGGTGTACATAGAGTGAAGGACCAGTGCAGTGCAAAACTAGTGCAATACATAAGCCAATGTGGAGTGGAGTGCAAGTGTAATCCAAAATATAAGCCAGAACACGCAAAATTATAGATTCCAGACTGTGGACGTAAAGATTCGCGCAATTCTGAAATACTTGGAAAATACTATTTCCGGATTTCATTATTAGAAAATATCCTACCGATTTTCCGACTTCCCTGAAAAGAAATCACTTTATGTCGGTTCTGGCTCATATTTTCGTGTTAGCGTTTCTGTATAGGTGTGTTTTCGACTAGTGCACACTGTTGATGCGGGCAAATTGTATTCTAAAAGTGACGCGCGAAAAATACCAGCTCAGAGCCCGTTGTCCCAGCACGTTACTTGACGCCAAAGCGATACCATGGTAGAAGGATGGTGGACACTGTCAAGTAGCGGTCCTAGAGTAATGTCCAAGCGTTGGGCCGGTCGTGGGTTTGTGCGTCCTAAGCCACACCTCTCCGACTGACTTTGTTCGACGGCGTTAACCGCGGAACGACGACGCAGTAAGGTCCGAAAACTGATCCTCAACGTCTTGTAGCCTTGTCGAAGATACTGGCTAGACCCACTCAGTTTGGTACCTTTATGCTGGTACTTTCTGAGTTTCTTTTGAAACCGTCATTAAATAGTCGCCATGATGCAGTATTTAAGGTTCAAATGTGCCTAGATGGTGTTGAAAAAGTCACTGAAAACGAGTCCATCCTCAGCGACACTAAGTGAATGAATTAGCTGCTTAACAATGTGCCAAGTTGAAAAGATTTTCCAAGCTTCATTATAGCCGTGTAAGTGAATCTAGAGGCAGCTGCGACTTCCAAGGATACACTCACAGGGGTCCAAGGCTGTAGGCCGTTAAAAAAGCTGCTGTGATGAACAGATGAAAATACTTTGGTATTACTCGAACTGGCTATCCGTGGTACACAAAGAGGACTCACGGGAGAGCATAAAACAGGTAAATTCAGGAGCGCCAACTATTTTACTGCATCCTTAGTGGGAAGAAACCTGGCGTTCAACAGCCTGTTGTCCTTACAGGGTATTTACCTCCTTGCCTCCTCTAATGGAAAATTGTAACTGAACCCCTCTTCAACCATTCCAAATAGAAAAACACTAACGAAAGTTTTCATTGACCCTACAGGTAAACGCACTTGCAAAGCGAAGGTGTTTTTTTCGTAGATCGTTACGTGCAAATATCAAACGGCGCGACTGCTGGTCATGTATTAAACATGGAATCGTTAACAAAGCTTACTCGCTGGTTTTATCGCGAGTAATGAAGCGTAACACTTCTAGAAGTCATGTTGTCAGGCCGCTTCTGTTGGTGTACAGACGGCAACACAATCGTCTATAACACGAGCGGCGTGACGCGGGCTGCACGGACGACGCCTATCGGCGACACAGAGTTCTAGGTAGCTTGCATCACGGCCGGGCTGGAGGAGCGGCGGGCGCGCAGTTTCATACGGCCTGCGCTTCGGGTATAGTTCCCACCTTTCACCGCCGCTAGTTCGTGGCGCTTCGGACCAACCCTCGCCAGTTGACCCACAGAACGGGCGGGGTAGAGGAGCGGTGCGCGCGGATTTGCCGCTGCCCTAGCCCTGCCGTGGCTACAGGTGATACCTGCCAGTGTTAATTTACATGGGCGTTCTTAAAATAGTTGATTTCTTAAAGAGCTGAATTTTCGGTCTATTAGGGTCAAACAGCCTAACATTATCATTCGGAAGCGCCGAATCAAACATTTGAAAGAAACATTTCAACGCGGGGCGCATGACGAAAAATATGCGAGGTCTTCATATCTTATCAGCGACTGTATTATATGAAAATGGTGAGACAGGCAAATAAACACGGCACTTTCCGTGACTATAATATCATTTCTTATTTTTTTATTTTTCCTTTCGAATGATGTCTTGGTTTGCACACGCACAGGGCACGACCAGTGACGCGAATGATTTCCCGTCGAGGGAGATAGGGTTATCGCTTAGCTAAACGTGATTCTGCTATTCACGCTCCGGTCGGGCTGAGCGGCCCGCCGGCAGCGAAGCGCACTGTCAAAAACACACAGCTGCGCTCGGCCAGAAGCGATGCGTCGACTAACAGAAAGGCGGGTTGGAAGGGCAGAGGGTTGGTTCGAAGCGCCCCCACTGTAAAGAATCTGCTGTATTGGTTCCTTCTTGGGTGCGCAGGCCGTATGAAAGTGCGCGCTCGCCGCTGCTCCAGTCCGGCCGTGCTTGCATCTGAGCGTACGCGGCCAGCCTGACAGAACCAGCCTGTCTTTGATCGAGTTTTTGGGCGCCGCTCTTAAAGAGGCTGCCTGCGCCGCCAGGAGCGCTGTTGGTGGCAACGGCCTAGGGGACGCGTGAATCGAAGCACCCTACAACGGCCGTGACGCGCACGCAGAGCCGTCGTCGCTCAGCGCGCGCCGCTGCTGCGTCATCGTCAGTCTGCTGCGTAAAAAGCTCTTCCGCGTCATCGTTCTGGCAACCTGCTACCTGTCGTCGCGCGTAGCGCGCTATAAATTTGTGCTCCGGTGTTGGTAGCCGGTCGACGGCGGCGACGGTCGGAATTCCTAGAGGCGCTTTTACCGTTCATACTTCGAAGTAAAATGACCACTCTGAACAGGGCGAGAGCGGATATTTGTTCGCCATTATGTCGTGTATTTTCCCGCACGCAGGAAAAAGGGATGCTGCAGATCAACATTGTTACAATACTTTCATTATATGATAGCACTAATATATATATTAATATGACAACTATGAGATAACGAGAAGACCTCAAAGTCCTTGGGCAAAAACAGGCACTCAACACCCGTTGTGTAAAAAAACTTCACGCATCTCCACGAAGTGAATCATGACGAGTGGGCGAAGCACCGGGGATTGTTCTTACCGTAAATCACCCCTGAGAGTGCTTACTGCTGCTAAAACGATTTCCGATCCAGTCCAATACAATTCAATTTAATGCAATCCAGTTCCAATCCAATCCATTTCATTTCATTCCAATCCAATTCAATTCAATCCAACCCAAATCCAAATCCAATTCAATACGATCCAATCCAGTTCAATCCAATGCTCCCCGCGCATGCGTAGCACGGCTCTCCAGGAGCTCTCTCTCTGTCTCTCTCTCTCTCTAACCTTTTGCGAACCTTTTATTTTGTTCTTGTTAACCCTTTTGTGAATCTTTTGTTCACAGATGTTTCGATTTACACGGTGCTGTGCCGTTAGCACGGACGCTGGACGCCCCTAAAAGCGCCTGAGGACATCTAGGGGGTAAAGGCAAAGCGAACCACATTATGACTTAGCATGACGGATGAAAAAGCGAATTAAGAAGGATGAGTGATTTAAGAGTAAGTAACAGCGAATTAAGCGTAACCGAAGGGAATTAAAAGGACCAAAAGTGAATGACGAACACAGCAAATTAACGGTAATCAGTGTGAATTAAAGGGAATCAAAATAAATAAAGTGGATGCTGAGTGAATTAACTTAGGTCAAAGTTGTTTAACAGAATTCTAAGCGTATTATAGGCTAACCAAAGTGAAATAAAGTGAGTGAATTAACTTAGATCAATTAAGTCATTTGACAGAATATCAAGCGTATTATAGGTTAGCCAAATAAACCAAAGCGAATTGAGACGGAAGACAAAACAAGGTAAAAGGAATTAAAGTGGATTTTGAGGAATTAAAGCCACCTAAAGTGAATAAGGCAGTTAGGTTGAGTAAAAGCGAATTAACTGGAACCAAAGGGAATTAAGGTATACCAAAGTGAATTACGGAAGACGACAAAGCAAATGGAATAATGCATATTGTGAGTAAATTAGTTTGATTCAAAGAAATTAAAGCGGATTACTGAGCGAATTAATTATCTATATCAAAGTTATTTAAGGTGAATAAAAAAGAATAAACAGTTTTCAAAAGGTGAATTAAGAATGATTCAAGTAAATTAGTAAGTACGGCGAAGCAGATTAAGATGAGTCACTTTGAATTAAGAACAATCAGAGTACATTGAGTTGCTTGACTAAATGAACTAAGTTATATCGGAGTGAATTACAGGAATCAAAGAGAATAAAAAAGAATTCATCTGAATTACGAAGAAAAGCACAGCACATTAAGAAGAATGAATCTGATTTAAGAGGAATAGAAGTAACCTAAAATGAATGAACAAGGAAACTAAAAGGATAAACGTGAACTAACAAAGACTAAAGAGAATTGAAATGGTTTAAAGGGAAGTACAAAACAGCTAGGACTAAGAAAATGGCCAGCAATCAATGAAAATTAAGAGGAATAAATGTGAATTGATTTGAACCGCCGTGAAATAAAGTGCATCATTCGTAATTACTTATATCGAAGTAAATTAAGTTGAATTAAACAAGATCAACAAGACCCAAAGATTATTAGGACGGATCCAAGTAAGTACGGGGAACGCAAATTGAGGGGATTTATTTGAAAAAAAGAAGAAAATTTCAGGACGATATCCGCAGCCAGATTTACGAAAAGAGAACACACCTGCGATATGAAAGCAATAGATACTCGTACAGGTACCGTCAGAAGTAACTGGAACACGGGAGCTGTGGCCCAACCGTATACCTGAGCCCCATGTAGCTGCACCTGCGGTAAACCAAACGACGCGAACACGCATGCGCGCCTGCCGACGGCGACAGCCCATCTATATCTCTCAAACCACTTCTTTTAACCATAGAGTTTCTTACAATATACACTAGAGAGAAATCTGGCGCTAGCGTCTATGCGGCTCATATCAAGGCCGTCTGTGTCGTCATGGACAGCTATTAGATCATGCGCTCGCCTAAATTTCATCTTTGGTTTGGATTGAATCGTTTTAGTGACCGCGAATTTAAACAAAGTTCCACAAAAACGGGACAAATAGTGTGCAATTATGTAAGTGGAAAATATAACAGGCTGTTTTAAAACTAAGAAAAAAGGATTTAAAACATATTTTTGCCGGAACGTTTGTTCCTGATATTTTGCACGCCAAGGTGGTAGTTACGAACAATGTTAATATTTAGGGAGGAAACTTATTACAGGCTCTTATTTGATTAACTTTACCATTATTTCAAATAATAAGTTGTTTGAAGAGTTTGGAAAGCTCTGGCAGCGTGCCTATGAAAAAGTTACCTTCGTGGTGAACCGGTGCACCAACCGTCAGCTGCAGTTTAACAAGAAAAAAAAACGTGCGTTAAACAGTCATGGATGATGACAAGATAGGACGGATTCAGGCACCCGTATCTGTCGTATCTTCTCTTCGTCTAAGTACCTTTTCTTTATTTTTTTCGTCGACTACAAATTTTGCGGCGGCATATTACCCGCTCAGTCATACGTCCTTCGACTGCGGCATGACCAACGTCAGGTGTCATCACGCACTGCCTGCTGTTTCACCTAACGCGGCTGCCGCAGAACAGGAAGGATTTCGGCTTCCTCGTAGCTCTTAGACGTGTTTATGCACAGTGAAGAAAACAAATCCCCAGAACCGCTTAAGAATCCAATTGTCACGCCAAGCCCAAGTAAAAAAGGGGGGTCTTCCCATAAACCCCCATGACGACATGGATTACCAGGCGCAGTTTCCTGTCTAGTATACTTACTAGGAAACTCTATGCTTTTAACCTGGTGCTGGTGGTGGTGGTGGTTGTTGTTGTGGGATCAGGCAGCGTTAGCCTGGCTGGATATGCCGGCAATTTCTCCGTTCAAGCTCCTCCTAGTTAGCCAAAGGTTCTCCTAATTAGCCTTTTACCACAAATTTGCCAGCTCTGTCTCCTCAAGGAAGCTTAGGAGAAGGCGTGACACGTCTCTTCGCAGCATCCAATGACCCCCTGGAAATACGATGTGGTCCAGAGTGCTGTGTGGGGCTGCCAGCTTTCGAAACGCTGAGAGCATTGCAGTCCGCTCGACATCATGCTCTGGGCAACACATTACGTAGTGGTGTACAGCCCCTATCACTGCAAATGACGAACACAGAGGCGATCGCACGAGGCCCACCTTGAATAGCCATGCTGCGGTCTTCGCTGAGCCCGTTCGGATGCGGTACAGCAATGTTGCCTCCGATCTTCTAAGCCCCTTTGTGACGCAAGGCTGGTGATAGGGATTTCCCAGAGACTTTAAATGCTCGGCCACTTGTCGCCTGAAGTCGTTCCAGTGATTGGAGGAAACATTAACTGTCGGTGCACATTGCAGCGCACTCAGTGCCATCTGATCAGCGGTCTCATTGCCTTTGACGCCAACATGGGATGGAATCCATTGAAACCGCACATAAAAACCCTTGCTGCTAAGTTCTTGCCCAAGCCGTAAGGAACGCTGACAGTCCTTTTTCGTGGGGATCCCACGCCGCAAAAGTTGTAGTGCTGCTTTTGAGTCAATCAAACCTGGCTTCGAACATTGTTCGCAGCATACTGGCCTCGGCGATGGCTCTGATAGCCTACACACCAAAAGATATTTGAAAAAAAAAACTCCCAAGCATTTCCCCGAGGGTGAACATGGTTAGGTGCGAATGCACGGGGTGATGCTATGAGGGGGAATAAAGTTAAAATCCGTTGGCATTCGCCCGTGAGCGCGCGCGAGCCGACTCACGCAGGTCTGGCAGTTTATCGCTGCATATATAGGGGGGTACGCCGCGCCGAGCGCGCCGAGCCAGGTGGCTGAGAGAGGAGGCGAGCGCAAGGGGAGAGGGACCGCGGCGCACGGCAGCTGCAGCCGAGCGAGGGGGAGAGGAGAGAGTGTGACGTCGCGGTGGAGAGAGAGGCGCGCGGCAGCTGCTGGGGAGAGGAGGCGCGCTGTGACGTCATACCATGACGTCACGGCGCGAGGAGCGGTGCGGGGAGCGGCGCGCACCCGCGCAGCCACGGCGAGGAGGCGGAGCGAACGCGGTCACGTGGTGAAGTGACGTCACCGCGCCGTTGCTACCGACGCTCCTCTCCGCTCCACGCCGTTGCTAGGGAGAGGAGGACTGCGGACGCCGCCGCCGCCGGCGGTGGAAGGTTTGGGGTCGCTTATAAAGTGCATCTTAAAAAATGGCCGCGTATCTGCTCCTTTCGTTGCAAATTTCGTCAAAAGACGATAGATAGACTGATTGATTGATTTTAGGGTTTGACGCGCCGACGCAATACAGGCGATGAGGCGCGCCGTAGTGGAGGGCTCCGGATTAATTTTGACAACCTGGGGGTCTTTAACGTGCGCCGAAATCTCGTACACACGGGCATTCTTGCTTTCCGCCTCCATCAGAAAAGGACCGCCGCGGCCGGGAATCGAACCCGCGACCTCATGCTCAGCAGCGCAACGCCTTAGCCACTGAGCCACCGCGGCGGGTCAAAAGACGATAGTCTTTGTAAACATTTGCCAAGGAAATGCTCCCCTTTGCTTTACCGCTCACCTCTCATGCTGTTCCTGTACCGTCGCGCTCATCCCAAGGTAAACACACTGAAGGTTTGCGCAAGGCGATTTGAATTTACCGCGTTCGACTGCTACAGGCCGGGTTCTTCGATGCCAGCGCTGCAGTACGGCGGAGACGCGCGTGAATGGAGGCGGCCGACTACAAGGTTTATAGAACCGCGTGGCCGTGCTCCACGTGCGTTCCAAGCAGAAGGTGAAACCTATCTAGTGGAACCTTTCGTTGCTGTTGCCGCGTGATTTTTCATATGCCGCCAGGAGGCGGCGGTTTTCCGCACTAGATGTAGAATATCATTTGCTATCGAAAAACCAAGCATCCGTGAATTTTTTAATAAAGGTACACTGTAAATATCCCTTGTGTACTAATTTCCTGTCTTATATTTGCGTAATGTCTTGTTCTTGTTCAACAAAGTTGACAAGTATGAACATATAAACCGGGCTTAGACGTTTACATTTGGCTGTGAGTAGATAAGACTATTGCGCAATATCTACTTTACTTTGGCTTGGTGGTTGAATCGAGTCACAGACAGACAGACAGACAGACCAAAATTTCTGGGTAGCCCAAAAAAGACTATCGTCTTTAAAACTGTCACTGAGATAACTGCGATAGCGCGCAGCTTCCGCGGCAGCTCGCGTGCGCTGAAAGTGTGCCAGAGACGCTACCAGATGCGTCTCTACTATCAGCGCCATCGCCGAGACCAGTATGCTGGGAAGAATGCTCGAAGCAGGTTAAAAGCAGTGGTTTGAGAGGTATAGATGGGCAATCGCCGTCAGGAGGCATGCATGCGTACTTTCGTTATTTCGTTTACCGCCGGTGCAGCTACACGGCGCTCCTATGTGGTTCGGCCTAGAGATCCAGTATATCGCGTGGCGCAAGAGTTGCGCGTCTGGTTGCCACATGCCGCAGGTTCCGCCTTACGACAGCGTAGCCCGCTTTCAGTGTTGCGCACAAGACACCGGTTTCAGTCAGTTCTGCTCAAGTAACCGGTGGCGGTTGCAGTCCCGACAGGAGGGGCGGCCGCTCAGCTGAAAAGCAGCCGACTATCCCCGCCGTCGCGTGGTCCCGCAGGTGCTGGCACGCGCATGCGCCGACTCCTCCCCACTACTGTTACTAGCACGGCGGAGGCTCCTACACGCTTCACGGGTGGCTTTCCCGCATGACTTTAGAACTCAAGATGGCGGATGAACGGGAAACTCTGTTCCCCTACGGGAGCTACATACCGGAACTCTAGCTACCGTGTTCGAATTACTTCTGATGGCCCCAGTACACAAAATGCGATTAGAAATTACTGAATGAATTCATTCTACTGAGCACGAATAAACGCTGATAGCAATCCAGAATGCTCTGCCACCTCTACCTAAAACCTTAGCTGCGGTAATAATAACACGAACGGGGCAAATAGGCGCAATGCCGCTACTTCTTAAGTGGACGAGAGGAAGAGAGCTAGGCTGACAACAAAAACCAGAGTGAGAGAGAGAAAAAGAAAGAAAAATAGAGAGAGATCTGCAAACTGTGCAGTAGATGAAACGGAGGAAATTACCAGACGTTTGAATTAAATCGACGTGTGGAAGCAGTGGTACACGGTACGCAGCGGTAATTAGCCGTTACGCGATATTGTTTTACTGTTCACGTTGAAAAGACCAGCCGAACTTACGCAAGTAGGTCAAAAATCTGATAGGCTTCGTAACACGTCTCTACCAGCATGACATCCCACCTGTATATTAATGTTTAGCACCATTTGGTTGTCCCCGTTACCCGTGCGGCGTGGAGCATCAAGGTTGCGAAAGAGAGCTCCCTCCTCTCGGACATTGTCCCGGGGCGTCCACTGACCTGCGGCGTACACGGCGAAACAACGGCCGTCGATTGTGGCCCGGGCGATGATGGCCTCTTGGCGACTCCATTCACACAACGACGACAGTTACAGCCCCGGCGGTGGGTGCAGCTGTTGCCACAGGCTGGGTGTATTTCTGAGCGCCCAAATGGCCGATATCCGGCACACGCGTCCGCCGACAGCTTGAAGAAATTGGCGCCTCTCTTGACGCCATCCATCACGCTGCGCTGTTGTTTCCTTTAACGTTTTCTTGCAGGTCTCTTGCGCTTGTGTGTTTTCGCCTCACGTGAATCCTTATTGAAGGCACCGAAAAGCAGCATGAATCTGGAGCCCCCCCGCTACCTCTCGCGAGCTCTCTTGCTTTATGTTTTCGGCCGACTGGGTTTGCCGCAAAGATATAAAGCCAACATTTCCTGAACTAATGATTTGCGCATCTTTTTTCTTTCGAACGACACAAAAGCATGACATTCACACGATGATATAAGATATAAGGAGCTACCCATGGGCCATAAGGTGCGCCGTTGTGGAGACCACTTGGGGTGCACCAAGAATCTCGTGCGCTAAGAATGTCCACCCACGCGGATTTTCGCTTTTCACCTTCATCAGAAAAACGGCCGCAGTTTCCGGGTTCTACCGGCGTCCGTGGGCTCAGCAGCTCAACGCCTTAGTTGTGAAGGGTTTGGTAACCCGTGCAGTCTGCGTATATCCTCTGAATATGTTGCTTTGATACCCTATTAGTGCATTGCTACTACAACAGTGGTGGGTGCTAGCGAATGAGATTCATTCGCAATCTATATTCTAATTGCAGAGGTTGTATTCTGAAGAGTTGTTATCTATTACTTTGTTCGCGACACTAGTATAGGGTCCATGGGGAGAAACGTTTTGACTCTGACCTGTTCTATAGCGCATCGCTTTTTAGATTTTGTGATTACGTCGGTGACTAATTTTTACGACGGACAGCATACTGGTGGTTATACGATTATTCAGCCATCGGAAATCGTCTTTACTTCGCGACTACCGCGACTATAAGGTTATTATTCTTTCCAGGATCCAAAATATTCGGTGCAAAATTTTGCAAGCTGGTCCGGTACTGCATATATGCCGTCCTTTATTGAACGAAGGGTTATACTGTAGTTGCTTGCTGTCTTCCCTCTATTCATTTTTTTACGAACTAATCTGAACCTCGGGTAGCTTGACATTGACGATTCAACGATGTCCGCTCTGGTAGAAATGCTTCGTCGCCTAGTTCGGTCTCAACTGTTGTGCGCAAAATCTTCCTGCTATTTAGGCTTTAAATATCATACAAAAGCGATAACCTGACCGTTTTCGTATAACAGACAGTATATCTGGGAAAATAATCACAAAGAGGTTTTGACAATATGGGTTCCTTCATGTCCCGTAGCATTTAATAACTACTTTGCGTATCCGCCCCTCATAGCTGCCAATATTCTCTATTTTAAGCTTCCTGTATTTTTATTTCTCCCCCTCACATAAGATTAGCCCTTAAGCCCCGTCGGCATGTCTCCGCGAAGCCTTAGCTTTTAATGCAATGGGGAAGCTACGCCACGCTTAGTAAGGCCAGTAGGGGGATTAATACAAGCTGATTACAACTTTAGCGGAACGAGGCTGAATAAAGGCAACGACGGAGCTGGCGCCGCCGAATCAATTTGAGTATAGAGTCAGGAAGCCAACGGCAGGCCACAGGCTACGCGAAAAAGCAAATAACAACTAATGAACTCTCCTGGACAGTGCAGCATTTGGCCCTCTCTCCTGCTGATACAAAATGTTGCGTCTAGTAATCATCATCATCATCATCTAGCAAGCGATTCAGGTCACCGGGGATCGAAGAAAGTAAGGGGAGTAGTCGCCAGGCCAATGTGAAACGTCGATATCGAGCTGGGGAGAGCGACCAAGGACGGATCCGAGATGCGGAAAGCACACGGCAACGGGTGGGCCGGCTGGGCATCTTTGCCGAAGAGAAGCTGGGGGGGGGGGGGGGGGGGGGGAGTGATAAAAGAAATCAAATTTTAGAATTTCTTCGCCGAGATTATAGAAGTGCAACGAACGATCCGGGCTGTTTAGTGGAGGTCTGCGATTAGTTTATGACACATGGAGTTCTTTAACTCCCACCAATGTGTCTTACCCACGCGTGTCGCTTTTTTTTTGTCTTGCTTTCAAAGGCACCTGCCGCGGCCGGCAATCGAATCCGCGACTTCGCGCCTAGACGCTTTAGCCTCTTAGCGTCTTAGCGGCCTCTTGGAGTGTGCAACGTGAAGCCGACGCTTCAGCTAAGTGAATGTCGGTTTCCATTTTTGCCGTGTTCAAGGCAACCAATGTCGCTTTCCGCCCTCCTGTAAATACGTTTTGACATCTCCGCCAGCTTTGTGTGAGATCTGGAGTTTGACATTTGCACAGTTTTGTTTTCCTTACTGAGGTCTTTCTTTTTTCTTTTTTTTTCTTTTTTTGCGGGACTCGCCACCATGGTGCAGTGGCCAAAACATCCCATTGCAATTCATGATGTCACGCTTTGATCACCAGCAGCGGAGCCTCTGCTTCTGAAGAAGTTAGTGTATAAAGAGCCCATGTGTACAAGATTTTGGCCCATGCCAAACCCGAAAACTGACTTTTACGGTGGAGCTGCAGCGTCGGTGTTCTTACGTCAGTGGCGAATATGTCGTCCCGCGAGAGGAAAACTATACGGGCATCTAGTGTTCTCTTATGATGCGAGAAAGCGAGAGGGTAACTTCTTGCTGACTTAAGTAATTATTGCAAGTGCTCACCAACAGCGGTGGGCCATCTCGGGTAATGCCCTGAGTATACATAACGATTGTAAAGCATACAAACAAACAGAGCATGAGGAGAGGGTGCAAATTATTTGACAGCAGTGTCACTTTCTCGCGTAGTCCGTTATAAATACTATTGGACATAAAGTAGGCGTACCATCCTCACTCTCAGCATGCGCTGGACGATGTTAACACCAAAGTGTCAACCACTCTCTCCCGCCCCCCTTCCCCCCTTCAAAACAATTGCCGATGCGGTTCGAGCAGGGCGTATTCATTTCGTTCCGCTAAATATTGGGCACGCGCTCGCGCCTCTGTCTGTCTGTCTGTCTGTCTGTCTGTCTGTCTGTCTGTCTGTCTGTCTGTCTGTCTGTCTGTCTGTCTGTCTGTCTGTCTGTCTGTCTGTCTGTCTGTCTGTCTGTCTGTCTGTCTGTCTGCATACCGACGGGCATACGTGTGTGTGCGTACATGCATGCCTGTGTGTGCGTGCGTGGTAAGAAGGTAGGTAACAGTGGAAGGGGCCCAAGAAGCACAACAGCAAGAAAGGGCCGGACCAGCCGTGCACGGTCTCCACCATCTCAACGCGCAGGGACAGCATTACGTCAGTCCCAAAGCCATAACGCAGCCACGGTTGGCCACGCCACGGGAGCCCTGACGTCGGCAGTTTGGGTCCAGGAGCCATGCCAGTAGCAGATGGCGTGATGCTGATGCTGATGCCGAAAGGGTATCTCTTCTGACCTTCCTCGTGAAGGCAAACGTTACAATGGACTTAAGATGTGTTATACTGAAACGGTACTGTTCAAACTTGCTAGGCGATATCTCCATATACAAAGGAAGCCTCTTACGTAGTTATCTCAGCTTTCAAATTGCGTGTCAGTACTCCTTTGAGGCTGCGAAAATGAGCAAAAATTATTCATGTTTGGTCACCAGGCGTAATATATTAAAATCTGTTGCCCGTCCTTTTCCTTTCGGTTTATCCCACGGAAACACAGTCGTCAAGCATTTGCAGTCTCCGGGTGTAGTAAATGTTCACTGAAATGCACCAAGTTGCCGTTTTCGGGTGTAAGCTTCTGCCGATGCGCAGTGCAGCTAGCTTGTGGCCTGTTTGCTCCCAGAGTAGTCGGGGTGGGACCCACGTCTGAGGCAGGGCACACCGAATGTTTTATACTGCCCGCAGGATTCACAGAGTATTACTGTATAATCATCCTTTGCCAAGTACGTCAACGCGAGCTGCGTAATGCCTTATATCTGCATCAAAGGACATAATTTACGAAATAAAATTATTCCTAATCGCCTCGGTTGGGTCCAAATAAAGTTATTCTGTCAGATGTTATCATAGTGAAAATTCAGGTCATTATAAAGATACAAAAATATAGCCAAACCAATTTGACTACTGATAACGAAATCCAGCAACTATCGTTCGTCGCAAGAACCTAACAAAAAACAAACCCCAAATGAAGTGACGAAATTACAGAGGCATACCTTGTCCAGCGCACTCACGCGATTAACCAGAAAAACAAAAACAGAAGATATGAAAAAAAAAAATGGGCTGGCGATTACGATACTCCCTAATGCGATATTTGGGCGCAGCTGTTTAGCTGTTTTAACTGTGCAAAATATGTTGAGGCAAACAATTTCAGACGGACATATTTGTATGGTTACAGAAAACGTGTATTTGAAGTGGCTTACGAAGCACATGCACCGGTTGCCACGCTCATTGTTCAGCACTCACACGGGGTTCTGGCGTCAGCGGGGCTGGGTCTCCACTCTGGCAGCTCGCTTAGCTGTAGCGGCTGACGATGCGCACGACGGGTTGCCTCACTCGCAGTTCAGCACTCACTCCTGATTGCTGCAGTGCGCAGAGGCTGCACTGACTCGTGGGTTCTCTCGACGGCAGATATGTCATGTGAGCCTCTGCGTTGGCGCCGCGAAGTGCGTCCCAGGACAGCGAACTGCGTTGTAAAGGCCAACGTCACTCAAATTTCACCTCGACCAAATTTATTTTTAATGTGTAGTAAGTTCTACCAAATCAGCTGGGACACGAGTGGTAGCCCCGTGAAACGCCTCGTTAATCAGTCAGAAGCGTTAAAAAAAATACTATCCGGCGCCTGGTTTCGATCCCTCGACCCTGCGGGCGGAACGCAATGTACATGGTGCTCTACCCACTGCGCCACAAAGCCGACACAGAATGGGAGGCTACGAACGCGCCTGATATCCTTGACTCATTCAAACTACGTCAAGAAGCTGCTGATACAACGCATTCACTACCACCAACTCCCCAAACACTAAAAGTTAACACAATACACCCACCCCCTATGCGACGCATTTACTCGAGTCCCCCTCGCGGGGAGATGGAACCGCCAAAAACTGGCAAAAATCAAACACGGCACCTGTATAAACTGTTCGCATGGCGACACAGTGAAACATCCCCCTCGCGAGGGGCACGATCAAATGCAGAGCATTTCCGGGGGCGCACGACGTTAAGTAGTTTGCGTTACGTTAATGTTGTTGCACTTGTGGCAACTGCTGACGAGAGAGCGCTCGTCAGCAGTAATTTGAATGAGTCAACAATATAAGGCGCGTTCGTAGCGTCCCATTCTGAGTCGGCTTTGTGGCGCAGTGGGTAGAGCACCATGTACATTGCGTTCCGCCCGCAGGGTCGAGGGATCGAAACCAGGCGCCGGATAGTATTTTCTTTTATATAGTGTAGGGGGAGGGGTGCGGACAACGACGGTGCGGACTACGACGGGACAACGCGGGTGACATCTTGAGTTACTGAAATGCTCTGCATTTAAAAATCCCCGCCGCAGACCACGCTGCACCTGCCGGCGGGTCGCGTAACAGCCACGACGCGCCCGTGACGCTCCAGCCGAGGGGGACTTCTTCGTCTGGCCAGCCATTCAGGTGGAAAACCGGTCGAGCTCTGATGCAAACGCTTTACCCAGTTGCTGCCCCGCGCGCGCGTAGAGCTTGCGCGCAGGCTTGTTACCGAGCTGCTGACCGTCCAGCCGCTCGCTGGACGGCTGCAACATCACTTCAATGGCCGGCTCTTCTCGGTTTCGGTTTAAAAATCGCCGATTTTTGCTGACCGCTGGCGCCGTCCTCGCGCGTATTTCAGCTGTTGTATTTTGCATCCTGCTTTCTTTTTAGGCAGGCAATACGGAAATAGTGTTTTCAAGAGGTCGAAATTTTCAGCGCAGTTGGCCTTTAAGCGAACGCACATCATCGTCACGCGCACGTCCCTATCACGTTTTCGCCAAGCGTCGCGCAGTCGAGCGCCTTGTGCGGGCACAGCATACTGCGCCCCCCCTACACCCAGGACCCTTTTGAAGAAGCCTCTCGTGCCGCCACGGCGAACCGCCCTCCGCTCCCAATTTCGCGACAGCCTCCTTCTTTGCTTTCTTTCACTCTTCAGTCTTGCCATCCTTGTCTCGGTAACGACGACGGCGACGCGGCTCAGCCCAGGGACGGGCGCCCAAGGGCTGCGCCCTAAAAAATGCGCCTATGCACATCGAACAGAAGGTTATGAGTGGAGCTGTAATGTGCGACCGGCCTGGTGCGTTCCTGCTCGCGGCGTCGTTGATCCTAAGCTGCATGCTCCTCGGGAGTGAGTGTGACGCGTGTGGCCTTCCCATTTCGAAGTAACGTGCGGCGGCTGTTTGCCATTGCCTCGATGACGCTGCTCCTCCCGCACCGCAGCCGCCCCTGCCCGCCGTTGCCCCTTAAGCAGTGCTTCCCGCAGTAGCTCGCTGCGTACGGGCCCTGCTGCGAGAGGAAATCCCTTTCGCTCCCTCCGATGCGCTGTTCCCACTTGCCAGTGTCAGTAGATGCAAGAGTGTAACTACGTCATCTCTAAACCCAGCCAATCTCTTTTCCTTTAATTCTAACTCCTCTCCAACCTGTCTTTTTTGCGCATGGGGTTCCGCCACGGTATTTTGCGTACACCTAACCACCGGATTTTCCTTTCACCTGGCCATGCGAAGCTTCTCTTTAAAAAGAAAAATGGACCAAGGAAATTACACAGGTACGTCGAATCTGCTGCTCTGACGCATTTAACTGTAAAATAAACAAAATATTTAAAAAAATGGAAATACTGAAAATCAACTTACGAAATCGCTGATGTCTATCTAACCAAGCGCTGTCACGCTATTCACCAACAAAATAAAGAAAAAAGAAGACGGTGCCATGGTTGATGTCTTCCTTTAATTCCAACAAGCAGACATGACGGTGATCAAAGGCAGAAGTGGCGTAAGACTGCTTACGCATCAGTAGAGAATTCTTAAAATTTATGCAGCGTTTTCTCTTGGGCTGCCTTGCTGCGCGGCCAAGCGGCATCACTTTCACCATGTCGGGACGGAGAACAGAGCGCGTAATTTTTCTGATTGATCGCAGTGTGGCAAATATATCAGGCCTAGCGAAGATGATGATACTTGAAAGACAAAGAAACTAGATGGCGTAGGCAGCGCTTTTGCAACTGCGCCAGGCCTAACCGTTTTGGCCCGGGTTCTACGTGCTAAAAAATAGCAGTTTGGGTCCAGTTCCGGCAAAAATATACCGGTGCGTTTCAAGTTATGGGTTCTGTTTCAATGCCGGTTCGACCCCCCTTCCTTGCAGAGTGCAGCTCAAAGATAAAATGGTAAGGCTAATTGACCCCTACAATAAACAAAGTTGGTGGAATAAATTTGGCCGAAATAAATGTATTTAATGAAACGAGTTGATTTAATTGAATGGTGTGAAACGAAAATAAAATAAAATGTGGTTCTTATAAGATGAATTGTTTTAATTTTAAATATATTTGATTTTATTAAAAATTGAATAAATTGTGACGGAATTTTCAGCTTGTGTTTAAAGGGAGACTGAAGGGGGTGGTAAACCTGGTTTAATTAGCGAACCAAATCAAAGCTCTAAATGGGGCAGGAAATATTTTAAGTTTTCTCGGATAAATCCCGTGACTTTTAAAAAAGCATTCGATAGTGTCGTGTCTCTGGCACCATTTCACCCCGTTTGCAGGCGTCGGCTCTGACGACACACTGGCCAGTTTTCAGTGCTAAATTAATAAACATCTAGCATATTAAACTCGTACAACTTCTGCATAAACAAATAAGAAGTCGATATTACCCATGAACTGCCTAAAGGTTAAGTAGCCTTATAACACATTACAAGCCAGCGGGACGTCATTACGGATGTCGGTGCAGCTGCGAACGGGGCCGTGTGTGTTCTCTTCTACCACCCATTACTGATAAACTAAGGCCATAGACTTCTACTTAAAGTTATCCAGTACACGGGTTAAGGTGCATAATAAAACAACAAACACTGCTTCGGCTAGTTTTTTTTTTACAGCGCCCATGTTTTGGTACAGCCGGGCCCGCATTTTGCTGTTGCATCGAACAACTATTTTACTGTTTGACGAGCGAGGAACCTTAAGGAAAGATATGTTGTGCTCTCAATAAGTCAGCGTTAGCATCTTCACACATTATACATTCTGCTAACGTAAGCATTTACGAATGACGGTCTTCATAGCATAGACGCTGACATAGCACATCTTGGCGTAAAACGCATAAACCAACTTTTTTTTTTTTTTCATAACTTACAGCTGTTGTTTCTTCTCATTTCGTTTCCTTGCCTGTTGCTTTCAAAACGCAATAAAAATTACCGTGCACATAATGTCCTGAAACTCATAGCTAACTCCCTCGGTAGAGCCTACCCATCCATACCTGGATAGGAAATTCTACGCCTACACTTCGTTGAGGCTGCTCCATAAAATACCGCTTTAATGAGCTCCCTTGCAGAAAGTACCCTCGCAGTCTGCTGTATTCATAATTACACCCGCCATTGTGTGGTTCAAAATTATCCTCTAGTTCACCCCTAGACGACTACATCGAACTCGGAGAAAAATTTCCGCAGACAAACGGTGGCGACAAATGTGGGTGGTGAGCCTCTTCGCAGTGACTAAAATAACCACCAACGACCTTTGAGAAATGCCCATGCTCGCGCGGATCTTTCAAATAGCGAGCTCACGCAATGCTGGCTCTAAGGTTGTCCTTTGCATTTCACATGTTGCAACATGTCTCGCAATAGTACTTCGTTGCTAATTTCGAAGGAGACAGCGCGGATAACGAGATATCGAGGAGAGGAAGGCTGAAGGTTCGTGCAGAGTATAATTGCCGATTTATCGAAGTCTCGCGCTTATAAATGCATTGTTAGTAGGACTTATACCCGCGTCACAAGGGCGTCAAGAATCGGGAAGAAGGGAACACAAGGCAGAGCGTAAAGGATAGGAGCAGAAGTAAACTGTCGCGACAGCTCCCAGACGAGCAAAACCAGACCTTATATCATTCCCCCTGAGCAGGACAAAGGGTTACGTTACACAATCTATGCCCGTCTGGTCAATATTGTATATACCTGAACGGGACTGCGTTCTATCGGATTGCGGTGTTTACCGACATCGGTATGGTACTCGTGGCTATTTCGTGGCTATTTCACCCGACGAGGGAGCTTTTGACCGCACACTAATTGACTTCAAAAACTACACAAAAGTTCTTGGAGCTTATCGTTCTAGAATGGTAAATGCAGTTCATCTTTGCAGCTGCCATCATTGAGGCTCTCTTACTTGCAGTGCACTTGTTAGCAAGTGGCAAAAGTTGTGCGCGATGCTACGACCACCCCGTAGCAGTACGTCATCGACCACGGAATAATTCTTTTTTTTTTTTTCATTCGCTATGATATCATTTTTATTCCTAGTATTAATGTTTCGTTTTGTTTCTCCGCAAAGCAATTGGCTCACCAAACTGCGTGTTTGCTCAACGCGATTATGCCAATGTCATCCAGTCCTGGTCGTGTCGTAGACATAGTAAAACTGGTCCTTAGCGCTGAGCACAAACGCACCAGTCTATGCGTCAGAGGAAGCTCCGTATACGATTTCCCCCAAAAGTGCGCTATGCGCTGCGACATCAGCGATACGAAACGTCAAGCTTGAATTACCTATATCACAGCGCAGAAATCGCTTTCCGAGTAAAAATAGTATGCCGGGCCTTGTCGTTGCCTCACAGTATGCTGGGTACTATATGCCAGGTTTTGTCGTTACCGGGCCTTGCCTCCTTTGACAGCAATGGGTTGGCGCCACGGGGAAGTAGACCAGTAGTTCTTTCGGCAGCGCAGCTGCTGTAAGTCGAGCTTCACGTAGGGGTAGAGGCAGTTTTCCAGACCCTCCAGCGGCCTCCCAGGAAGCGGCTCCCAGACGCACCCCTAAAGGGCGCAGTGGTCTGGCAGGGCGGGTTCCCCTCTCTCCTGCTAGGGGAGGAAGAGGGTAGGAAGACTCCTACCATTATCGTTTGGCTGCCAATTCCTTTACGTGAACCGTAGAATGTGCGCGATGAGGGCACTGCCTTCCTCGGGGAGCGCCCGCTGACGTTCGAGAACACATAAGAGAACCACAGCACCACAGTCACACTGGGTGGAACTGGGTTAGGTTTTTAAAGACGATAGTCTTTTTTGGGCTACTTAAACCCAGAAATTCTGGTCTGTCAGTATGTCTGCCTGTCTGTCTGTCTGTCCGTCTGTCTGTGACTCGATTCATCCACCCGGCCAAAGTAAAACTGATACTGCGCAATAGTCTTATATACTCACAGCCACATGTAAACGTCTGAGCCCGGTTTATATGTTCATACTTGTCAACTTTGTTGAACAAGAACAAGACATTACGCAAATATAAGACAGGAAATTAGTACACAAGGGATATTTACAGTGTACCTTTATTAAAAAATTCACGGATGCTTGGTTTTTCAATAGCAAATGATATTCTACATCTACTGCAGAAAACCGCCGCCTCCTGGCGGCATATGAAAAATTACGCGGCAACAGCAACGAAAGGTGGTTCCACGTTCTGCTTGGAACGCACGTGGAGCGCGGCGACGCGGCTCTATAAACCTTGTAGTCGGCCGCCTCCATTCACGCGCGTCTCCGCCGTACTGCAGCGCTGGCATCGAGGAACCCGGCCTGTAGCAGTCGAACGCGGTAAATTCAAATCGCCTTGCGCAAACCTTTAGTGTGTTTACCTTGGAATGAGCGCGACGGTACAGGCACAGCATGAGAGGTGAGCGGGAAAGCAAAGGGGGGCATTTCCTTGGCAAATGTCTACAAAGACTATCGTCTTTTGACGACATTTGTAACGCAAGGAGCAGATACGCGGCCAATTTTTTAGAGTGGGCTAGCTCCGTCCCCATTGGCTCCGCTCCTCATATTTTTAACAGCTGACGGAACTCCTTTACATGATGATTCTTCGGTCATGTTTCTTTTGTTATACCTAGACCTGCTGTGCTCCATTTTTTCGAAATTCTTAACTATTTCTACAGCTTGCCTTGTACATGCAACAACTATGTTACGATTTTGCTGCGCCTTCATTTTATGAGCCCGATATATTCTTTTCGCTGAGTAAAGGCTAGCAGCCAATAAAATAGAGGGCCACCTGTGTTTTACCCAACCATCCCCGCCCTTTTTTCTTAATGAATTGAAGCAAACATAATGATGCTAGAAAAGTCTGGATGGAAAAGAGTTGAGATTAAGGTGAATAAACTTGCATATACTTCGTGTATTGAGTTGGTCCTTCTTCTGCTGGTCATATGGCGAGCAGCTTCAAAAGGTCTCACCACCGTTTTTAGTGACTTGTACAGGGCCTTGCAAGAATACGTTCCCTTATTTCGCCGAAATTTTCTATCCGGCATAGCAAAAACTAAGCATACATATAGACTCCGGATTCCCGAAGGAACCGTAGCAGTGGGCCGTGAAGTGCAGCGGACGGCCGGGGCGCGGGCCGCAGGAAGCGAGGTGAGGCGTAGTGTTTGCAGGGCAGGGCAGCTCCACACCAAGTGCTCTGCTGCAGCCTGCTCATCATGAGCCGGGCAGAAGGGATACGTCGACTCAGTGGGTCATGGTACTGAGGTGACCAGGTCCTCTCCGTCGTGAGGGCCACCACAGGCGTCGGAGCAGGACCTCATCTAAGCGGGTCAACCCGCCAGGGAGATCCGCGCGGGGTGTATGAGTGCGCCGAAGACGTTCTTTTTCACTGGCGAGGCGAATAGCCTCTGGGGAAGGTGCCAGAGGAGCGGGATATTGCACACGCATGGGGTGCATCTGCAGCCTGTATTCCAGGGTGGCTATTGCACTGGCGCTATGACACGCGAACACGGCAGGGGTAAACGTCCTAAATTTCCGACACACCTTCGTCATACGTTCTATTTATATCCAATGGCGATACTCTGGGGGGATGTAACGGGAGATATAAATAAACCCTTTATATATATATTGACATCTTCATTGTCATTTAAATTAACCTATAAAATACCATGTCCTGCGAAGACATGTTACTTCTGATATAAACTAGGTGTTTCTGCCTCTTCGAACCTCACCTGCGTCGACACCTGCTATCTCATAGATGATAATGACACCTTCAGCTATAAGGTCGTGATCGTATATCTTCATACTGGCTAAGTTTTTGTAGTTGAAATATTCGTATAATGATCGACTGGTTATTTGACGCTCCTTCACCAATTCCTTGCGAGGACTTCTGTATTTTACTCAGCGTTCGCCAGAGCCAGAAGTACAAGTTATTTCATATTTCGCTACAGCAAGCCGTTGCGCGCTCAAATAGGGCAAGACCTTTCCTGCACGAGCTTAATGTCACCGTTCATGTAATGTCTCCGATAATGTCACCGCGTAATGTCTCCGATAAGAGCTATGCATCTCAGTCATTTCGGTCAATAACATTTGATCAACAGTGCCTGTATAACAATGCCTGCTGTGTCAGCCCGTAATGGCCTAACAGCTTTCCTATTCCTCCTATTCCTCCACTTTCGTATTCCTCGCTCCTGCCTTCTACCGTCCACTAGCCTTTTTCGTGCTCCCGGCCTCGGTAGTAGTAGTCGAAGACTTTATTATAGAAAATATAAGCTGGGGGAGGCTCAAAACATTAGAGGGAGACTTGTGCGTGGGGCCACATGTCCAGGGCTCCATGTTCAGCAGCACGCTGCCCTGCTCTTCGGACCAAGTTTACCTGCTCGTCTAAAGTTGCGCTGCCCAGAACTTTCTACCATGTTTCTAGTAGGATAGCCGGGATAGTGTTGGTCGTCTTGAGCCATATGGTACGGCACTGCCTGGCTGCGCGGAGAGAGAGAGAGAGAAAACACTTTATTTGAGCACTAGTTGGGCTAACGACGAGTGGTGACCAGCGCTTGGAGGGTGCCGGTGACCTGAGCTGCTCGTTCAGCAAGTCCTTGCTGGACTTGAGGGTCCGAGCTGCGTAACGCCGCCTCCCAGTGCTCTTCAGAAGAGATGAGAGGGAATGAGTTGTGGGGGCATTGCCAAATGATATGAGATACTGTTTCGATGGCTCCGCAGTCGGGGCATTGGGGAGAAGGAAATATTGAGGGATAAATTGCATGTAGTCTGGCGCGACAAGGGAGGGTATTGGTTTGTATAAGGCGCCAGTATCGTTCCTCTGCGATAGAAAGCGACCAGTGGGGTGGAGGGTAGCGCCGGCGAGAGAGGCGGTAATGGCAGGTAATTTCCTGGAAAGTTAACAGGCTGTCACGGGCTGATTGGGCTCCATGGGAAGGGATGCGACTTGGTCCAGCTCGGACGGTTAGCTCTCGATCTGCAAGGTTAGCCGCTTCATTACCTTCCAGCCTCGCATGGGCTGGAGTCCAAATCAGCTCCGCGTGGGAGGTGGGAGGATTTCGAAGAAGAATTTTGAGAGCCTGCGGGAAAATGTTACCACGGGCAAAATTTCCAATGGCCGTTTTCGAATCAGAAATAACAATTGTTGGTGTAGGCCGGGGAGTGAGCGCAAGTGCAATGGCCGCCTCTTCCGCAGTGGCAGGGGAGCGCGTTACGATAGTTAGTGATTGGTAAGGGGGTGCTTTAGGGTCGAACAGTGCGGTGACTGCATAAGCATTGTGGTGGCGATAACTAGCGGCGTCCACATATGCGGTGGTCGGGCCCATGGGGTATTTACGGGCGAGCACGCATGCACGATGTTCCCGGCGTTTAACATTGTGCTCCGGGTGCATATTACGGGGAATTGGCCGAACGAGTAGGAGATTGTGTAAGTCGGGAGGAATGCGTACTCTCTCGTCAGTAAAGGTCGGTGCATGAAGCCCGAGCGAATCTAAGATGGATCTGCCTGCAGGGGTGGTAGAAAGGCGGGAAAGTTGAATCACAGAGTGGGCTTATGGATTTTTCTTTGCACTGCTTGCAGTGTTCTTGTATGTAATATTGAAAGTGTGTGCGGTAGGCAACGCCGCTTTACGGAAACTATACGTAACGATTTACAGGGTTTGTCCAGCCTTCTCAAGGTGGCGGCACTAACGCCTTCATGTTTAGGGTCCCTAGCACGCATAATTTGTCGGTCATCCGTGTTGTGGGGCGTGTCGGTGGACATTTCTCAGGCCTCCCTACGGAGTGTTCTACTACTCCCACCATCGCAAAGCGAGGGACTTGACAGGCAATATTACATAGGCGTCGTTGGATATATCGTACTGACATCATGCGTGAAGCACGCCCGAGGTGTCCTTGGCGCTGTATAAGGGGAGCATGTATGACCTATAGTCAGTAGTTTCAGTAGTTTCAAACGTTCTTGCCTAAAGAGTAAACCCAAGTTACATCGAAGACGCTTCATTCAAATAATATCTTTTATCGAAGTGCCGCGGCTCTCAGTCCCGCAACAAATACATCCATTTTATTCCGAATTACTCGATGCATGTCGGTGACTTTCTCCGAATAGAACAAACTGATAGGTTTCGGATCCGTACGCACGACACCGTTCAGACTGGGCGAGCAACCGCCCCTGTCGCCTACGAACTTCCTTCGCCTTTTCAAGCCAGGCTTGTATTGGCGGACTAGTGACGCCGTCGGTGTTGCCGGCGACGTACGCCAAATCCCATCTCCTCACCCCTTCTTTCCCTCCTCGCTCGCAGCTGTCCCTACTCGCCCTCAGATGGCGGCCACTCCCAAAAGTGGCACGCGGTATCACCAGTATCACCGCGACTGCGGTATACTCCCCACAAATCAGTAGTGCTTCCTCCCTCCAGAGAAGCAAAAGGGAGCTTGGATCGCTCAACGCAAGCCGTTTTCAAGCCAGTTCAACCACACGCGAAGCTTGTTCTTCGCGTGGGGTTACATGCTCCAAGTCAGCCTGTAACCTTGTGATAGCAGCGGCAAACTGCTCTCCTGCAAATAAACAACACCCTTACTATTTGCTCAAACAACCATGTCTAATATGTCCCAACCCTCGAGCCAACCCTCAAGTAGGGTTCGACAAGCTTTGCGGGCACCCCTGTTCCCGGTTGGCGAGGGCTTTGGGGATTTTCTTTTGGTACAATCTTCGCGTTTTTTTGCGCCGCGCGACCCTCTCTGCGCGCAGAACCAACCATCCCCATCGCCAGCGAAGTGCCTTAATTCGCCCCCTCGTAACAGCGCTCTGCGGAGCTGTGCACAGAATCGTTGGCGAAGAAGTTCAAGGCAACTTGGGATCATTCGGGGTGGCTCACGCAGGCGCTCCCGTCTCCGACCAAGCTACGAATGCCGATATTGTAGACTTGGTTGTTCGTTGGCCTGATGAAAAAGGAGGACCGATAGACAAACAGCTTCGCGAAATATCAACTGTGGCGCAGACGCAGTAGAGCCTGATTGATTGATTGATTGTAGGTTTTACGCGCGGACGAAATGCACGCGACGAGGCGCGCCGTAGTGGAGGGCTCCGGATTAATTTCGACCACCTGGGGATCTTTAACGCGCGCCGAAATCTCGTACACACGGGCGTTTTTGCTTTTCGCCTCCATTAGAAAGACGGCAGCCGCGGCCGGGAATCGAACCCGCGACCTTGTGCTCAGCAGCGCAACGCCTTAGCCACTGAGCCCCCGCTGCGGGTACGCAGTAGAACCTGCGTCTGTTGGCAAACTATAGAGTGCGCGAGTCGCAACCCCGACTTCATTCTGTGCTTAACAAACTGGAGGAAGCACTTTTCACTCCCAGAAGAAACACCCGACACACCCAGCTCACTGACTTTCTTGCCTGAATAAAGATTTGTTTCACTGGGCATTCCGCACATAGCACTGCTGCAGAGTTGTCACTGGCTAATTCGACTGTACTTACTAAACTTTAACAAAGCAGTCGTGTCTACCAAATCACCGCTTATAGCATGTTCTTCGCCATCCCGTTAACTTCGTTTACTGTATATACCTCTTGTCGAAAACTGGTTTCCACTTCTGCACTCTTAGTCAATTCCTGGTTATACGACCCGCATGCAGGCGGGCTGCCGCGTCAATTTAAAGCCGCTTCAGGCGGCTTTCAATTGACGCGACGGTTCAGGCGGCCTCGAGCGCAAGAGGCCCGCCAAACACGCAGCCCACCGAACGCGCGGCCCGGCGTTTAAGCGGCCCTCTTGAGGGCCGCCTAACCAGAGGGTCACCTAAACCCAGTGCCGTATGTTCGGCGGGCCGCTAGCCGTAATTTTTCTACGCGGCCCGTTATGGTAATCCATTACCGCTTACGAAGGGGCCCCCAATCATTCGGCCCCTTAAATAAGCAGCCTTGTTGCTTTTCACCAAAAAAATAAAAGCCTCTCAGCCAGAGTTGATTTTATTCGTTTTTTTTTTTTCGCTCGCTTTGCCAGGCCGACACCAGAACCCCTTGGCGTATGCTCTTACACATGTTACATCATACAAGACACACAACGTACACATAAGCACATACACACAACCCTACGCAGAATCGAACCTGGGTCTACTACAACACATCAAGAGGCGGATATCAAAACCACTGCGCCACGCAAACATGGGCTTATAATTATGCTGCATGCTGGAGCGCGTCACGCAGGAGTCTAAAATAACACATTCGGCGGCGAGTGGCTTTCTTTAGACCACCGTTTTTGAATCGCTGTACCAAAGAGGCATAATACTACGGTTTGCTGGTATTTAAGTACATTGGTACGAGCGGAAACCTTTTCTCATGCTGTGTGCCCGTTTCAACAGTATAATGCGCCGTGCAGGGCTTTATTCCATCGATGCAAACGGAATTGATAAACGCAATTGATAACCAAAAGTACTCTTGGTCATTGGCGGAAAGTGCCCTATCGCAATGCTTGCAAGCGTAAGGCGCACTGTCTTGCTGAAAATAAGAGCTGTCTCGTCACGAGTGGCAAGTATAACAAGCATGAAATGGTGTACTGAATTTATCTGTTAGTCGTAGCTCTTTTGATGGTGCGGTTACATGCCCTGACCTTTATTTTTGTAATAGGGGGGCGGTAGTAAATTACGCATCTGGTAATGTAATGAACCAATATTAAATCACTCACTCTGTATAACATTGTGTCGCGATGCCTGCATAATTGCTGCGTTGACGGCGCTCCAACGGCTAGGTAAAGAGCCATCGGACGGCCCTTTAGATACTGCGTTTTTTTTTTTTGATGGATCGCGAGCACACACAGAATATCATAGCGTTTTCTCGCGGAGACCATATAAGCGCTCGGCCGTGTAACTTGTAACGGCCTGCATTTCCATAAAAATGCAGGTTTCGCGGAACTTCCTCCTTTAATTTTTATAATAGTGTAAATGGAGCTCATTGGTCAAATGAAATTTTGAGAAATTAGAAATTACGAAAAATATAAAAAAAAATCACGGAAAATGGCGAACACTATAACGCCCTGCCTTTCCACAACGATGCACATTTTGCCGAAGTTCCACTTGTAATAGTTATAATAGCATAGATGGAGATAATTGGAAGAACAGAATTTTGAAAAACTAAAAAACAAGAAAAATATAAAAATACGTGAAATGCTGAGCCTTGTAACGCCCTTCATTTACAAAAAATGCAGATTTGGCGTAAGTAACACATGTGATCATTATAATATGGTACATGAAGATAATTGGACGGACAGAATTTAGAAAAACCAAAATAATTGCTTATAAAAGACTCACACTCAAGAGAAGCGGCCTAAGATTGCTGCGAATTAGTAGACAATTATCGGAATTTATGCAATTTTTTTAGGTGGCCTCATTTCATTCACGCGTCCGTTATTAGCGAGTTATATTATTGTACGGGGAAGCGCACGGTCGCGGTTCTGCATTTTCAACATTTTGAAGGCGGTTCACCTAAACATATTGCATAGCACTTGGGCATGAACGCACGCTTGTGCATCTGCAGTTTAGACCGTATAAAACAATACCACCAATAAATGGGTTGCAATGGCTGCGATTGCCCTAACACATTTGTAATTTGTGCACTTCTGGAGCATCTTGATGACCTCAGTGTACATACCATGAAATAAAAGTCCCTGCATTCATAATGCCATATTGCAAGCTAAGCTGTAAAGCAAGTATCTGTATACGTTAAACCTATCCGGATCTTGAAGTGATAGTCTACTTATAGAAGCTTGAGACACGAACAGAAAACTGAGTTGGGTATGTAAATGTTAAGTATTTTGTCATTCTCGAATTCATGAGCAGATACACGTGTGAGATGAAAATTACATAAATGACAACATGTCGAAGGAACGATGTTTTTATTTGATATCTTTTTTTTGATATCCAAAATACAAATATCAGCACGAAAGACTTATACTGAAATAACAAATACAAATACTAGCAGATTGCCCTTATGGAATACACAAATGAAAATATTTTCTTCTGAAAGAGCAAATCAGGACCTGCCAAGATAAAATTATTGTTTTCATTTTTTCCAGAATTGTCAGCAGCTTGCTGCTTACAAAACAGGGAGGAAACTCATCTTTTTTGCAGGCTACTGACTGTACAACGCCCATCGTTTGGCATAAAACTGACGGGCATCTCATGTTCTTAATGTAATATATCACCAAACAAAGAAAAAGTGCTTTCTCCGGGCTACAATTATGGTCCAGGTACGCCACTTCCGATGACGTAGATGGCCTTTGTAGAATCGCCCCAAGCAATCTTTGACCGGGAGCTGCTGCTTCTGGAATTTCGTCGCACTGGAATAGAAACAGCGCTGTAAACATTTCAAAAACGTGAAGAAAAGAAATGGCAGGTGAAAAAGTGAGCAGGTACAAAATGGTGGCGTTATTTATCGTCGGTATAACAGTATAGCCTAAAGGGGCGCAGCAGAAGTATCACCAACGCCTTAGCAGATATGTGAAAATATCATAAATCAGGCAAGACTGTAGTTTAGGCAATTATTTCTTTCTTACTGCTGGCAGATTCACATGCTCTCCAAAAGGACGTTTTCTTTGTATACATAGGAAGGCCGAGCGCTTTTTCACTGCAAAGGCGTGCGAGAAAACGTTGCTATAATTTTATTTGACGCCGACACGTCAATTGGACGTCGTTAAAAAAACTCTGTTGGCTGTTAAATGCGGAGGGTAATGTGCCCTATTTTCTTTTTATGAAACGATTTCCACCTATAGTATGGCGCAAAACATTTTATGAAAGATCGAACAAAATTGCTGGCAATATCTTTTGCTAAAGCGCAGGTAAACTATGCGCACCGAGCAACAGCCAGCGCATCTGTAAGAACATTAGAAGCCACCACTTCGAGAGACCTCCACTCCGGCGACGCGACGCGCTGGCGCTGTCAATGCTATGGTGTTCGTTAAACCCTACAATCAATCAGAATTTAGACTACTCAACGTACCAGAAAAGTGACTAGCCGAAATGACGATGCGAAAAACCTAGTTAGGAGAAAACGTTACCTAACGTTTTGTTACGCCTACCGAAAATGACTAGCAGTGGCCATGAAATATGGAAAAATACAAAATTCAAACTGGGTTTTATGTGCCATGACCCGGTCAATAAGACGCCTGTAAAAATGCAATTTCTTTATGGCACCACGGTACTCATTACAGCAACGGAAGTACCCCACATGTACAAGCATTTTCATTTTTCGCCGGGATCCCGAGACAGCCGCCGCACTGGGAAACCGAATGCTCTATATAAAGCACGTCAAACTTACCGTACGACCCCGGGTATCGGAGAACGGTTTTGGTGCGGGCTTCTTACGACGACGTAAAAGACATAATTTCGTGGCCCTTGCTATATTTTTCCAAAGCTTTTTTTCAAAGCAAAGATTTTTCCAAAGCTTTTGATCGCGTACCACATAATCTATTACTTAGCAAAATTCATTCACTTGGCATTGCACCGAATATTGTCTCCTGGGTTGAACACTTCCTCTCTAACCGTAAACAATTCACCTCTGCCAATAATCATAACTCCTCTTTAACTAACTTATCATCAGGCGTCCCTCAGGGCGCAGGCTTATCACCTCTTCTATTTTTAATATTTATAAATGACCTGCCAACAAATATTCAAACAAAACTACGACTATTTGCAGACGACTGTGTCATATACTCCCCCATTCACAACATTGAAAACAGTACTAAACTACAACAAGACCTCGACACAGTTGCGCTATGGTGCCAAGACTCATCAATGCCGTTAAACCTAACCAAATGCAAATCGATGTCATTTTCCCGTAAGCGCGCCACTGTTCATCATACCTACTTTATCAATTCGCTTCCTCTCGATTCGGCTTCCTCATACAAGTATCTCGGTGTGCACATGTACCCATCTCTTTCATTTGCGCCGCACGTGCAGTCCATCTGCTGAGACGCTCTGCGCACGCTTGGTTTTCTGCGCCGTAATCTAAAATCTGCATCTCCTGACGTTAAAAAACTAGCATACTTAACATACGTACGCCCAAAGCTCGAATACGCATCGTCCATTTGGAATCCATCCCAGGCATATCTCGCTAACGAACTAGAATCAGTCCAAAACCGCGCAGCCCGCTTTATAACCTCACAGTTCTCCAGAGAAATCAGCGTCACCGCCCTAAAACAATCAATCGAACTGCCATCTCTCGCGTCACGCCGCCTCATCTCACGCCTATGCCTCCTGCACAGTTTCTTTTTCCGCCCGAAATCAAGACACGAACTTTTGCAGCCCCCTAACAGAACTTCTTCTCGCATTAACCATTCTAACCCTATTGCACGAATCAACGGCCGTACATCCGCAATGAACGACTCCTTTTTCCCCCAAGCAATTACACTTTGGAATCACCTCCCCGACACCATTGTTGCCACACCTGACCGCACCTCATTCCGCACAAAATTGGAATCCCACTTTGATTCCACCCAATAACCCGTGGCTGTAAATACATCCTACCAGCGTACTGTATGTATAATTTTTTTTGCCAATTTGTTTGTACTCTAATTCCCAGTCAAAGCGTTTCTTTTGTTTGTTTGATTCGTTTTTGTTCTCATTCTTGACCAAACTACCATATGCGTATTTAGAACTGTATTGTTTATAATAATTTGTTCATATTGAATTGTACAGCCTCACACCGTATTTGTTGCCCCCCCCCCCCCCCTTATGTAATGCCCTCGGGCCTTTAAGGATGCAATAAATGAAATAAATGAAATGAAACACAAATTCTTACAGTCTGCGCTCCCCCACCCCCCGAAAAAAAAAAGAAATCCAGGGACTTACATATCCGCTCGTGTTCCACCGGGCTATGCCCGCACTGGACACACCATCTGGCTTGACATGGCGCCGCTGCTTGGCTCGCGTTCCCCGTGGCCCTAGTAAACCAATCGCATTCGCAGTTGTTTCCACTATTACACCGACCTCGAAGCACATATTTGATGTCAGTGAAAGCGAACGTGGTCAAGAAAAGTGTGAACCCTCGGAACTGAGTATGAACTACACAGAGCAAGAGTCAAAGAGCGGTACCCCGACTTGCTCCGCGCTCAAATTCCTCCATACTGCGTACGTGTGCAATAGAGAGAAATCACCGGACCACAACTCGCCGCGCGCGAACGTTTTTCCACTCCTACTGCGCATGTGCGCGCAAGATTTTTTAAAATGTTTTTCGGCTTTCGCCACGTCGTCGGGCGCGCGCCGCCGGCCACCGGAAAGGAAGTTCGCGCCGCAAGCCACACATGTCGCTAGGAACTTCCCGATTGTCCCCCCTTTATTTATTTATTTTCCTGGCGTCAGGCTGTCTGCTAGTTTATAGCCGTGACACGGGCCGTTGGCGCAGCATATAAGCGTGCTGCAACCAACCAAGGTTTGTCACGGAAAAGAAGTCTGTCAGGGCCTCTTATATCACGGTATTGAGACTGCCCACCGCATATAAATAAAACGCCATCCGGGACGCGACTAAGAGTGTGTCCAGCCGTTTGAATCAAATGACAGACAGACAGACAGACAGACAGACAGACAGACAGACAGACAGACCAAGCTCTTTTTGCGTTTATGTACCCGAAGAAAGGCCGCTGTATTTAAACAATCCGCAATATGCGCATTGACGCCAGGATCGACCTTTGCGGAGAGCCACGTTAGCTGTGAACTTAATGTCCAATGCAGCAGAGAAGCGAGCTGCGCTGTCGGAGTCTCTACAGGTACTCTGCATCGGCTTCTATCGATTCCTTGCGCTGCGAGACATGTTAACACACGCCCTGGTTCACAGCAGCACCAGAACATGCCCCTGGATTGCATCAGCAGCACTGGACACAGTACTTCGTGCGTGTGTGGATTGAATATAGGCATTACAGCCAGTCCTAGGAGCTTGTAAGTGCCCTTTCCAAGACGAGCGTCGGGCACGTCGCGCTGCACAAAAGGCAAGATCAAATAAATAGCTTTTCGTTGTCGTTGATTTGATGTCACTGTAATCTTACTGTTCAGATTTTCTCTTTACTTTCCCGATAGCGCAGTGGCAAGGACCGTGCTTCAGAACTGGGAAGATCAAAGCTACACTGTGAGTTTCCATGGCCTAACCGGCGCAGAATTGGCCTTTCCTAACAGCGTGCCCATTTGACCCTTGGCCTACAAACTTGGGAGTGTTTCCCAGGTGCATGAAATGTAGGCCTTGACATTTCCAAGTCTTGATGCTGCCCTAATATATGCACTGTTGGTGAAAGCCGGAATGAATGGAGGCAGGAAAGAGAAAAGAAGGGAAAACAGAACAAAAAGGTCAGAGAGGGTAACCACGGTAGCGTTCGTTTCGCCAGGCTGAACATGGGGAAGGGGAAAGGGAATTGAAAGTAGGAAAAGCGCCAGAAATAATGAAGAAAAAAAACGAGAAGCTGGTAAGGTAAGTACAACCTCAGACCATGGGCAAAAAGAAGGCACCATACCAAAGAGGTAAACTGACCAACTAGGCAAACGAAGAACTCTGCGCGCTGGTAATGTTCTTACAAACACTCAGAGAAGACTGCGCCCTTCAAAAAGGGTACTAGGGCTTTTGTTGCCGTTTGGGAGTGTGACGGGCAAAAGCTATTACCCGAATTGTCTGTGTTGTAATCGGGTGGTTGCCGAGATTCCAGTGTGCGATTGAGAGGTACTGCCTCTGCGCTCCTAACAAAGCACAATGGCTCATGAGGTTTTCAGTCGTGTCTTCAGTGGCCCACATTTCAGAAGCAGGTCTGTTAGCCGTGGTGATAGTGAAGGAGTGGGCATTATTGAAGGCAATTTGTAGCCCAAAGCGACAAAGTACGGGGATGTCCGAAAGCAGCACGCTTATAGGAAGGTTGCGCTGCATATCGAGGTCAAGCGAGTACAGGAGAAGTGAAGTAGGGGGAAGTAAAGGTTTCAATAAGTCATGTCTGCTGTGTCGCCCAGAAGTATTGGCATAAATTCCCCGCGGAAGCCCAGAAAATTAAAAACTCCCACCTCCCCTCGCGGGAACCCCTGTGTAGATGCGACGCATAGGCGGAGCGGCGAAGGGACCGCGTTTTATAGTGCGCAAAACGTTGAGGGGACTGCGTAAGCCGGTCCCAGTCGATGACGACGTTGGCGTACTTGTAAAGCGGCGTGGACTCTAGGTGTTTGAGCCAAGCGTGGATGTTGCTTCGCCGGAGAACGGCACACCGGTTATATGCGCAGCGCGCCCGAAGGAGAGGAAACCGCGGAAGAGAGAGTACTGCACATGCGCCGGCCCCAGCGCGTCTGCCGCGGCTATGACGCAACGTGTCGCGGCTATGACGCAACACAATCCACTTTAATCCAATCCAATCCAAGCCAAGCCAAGCCAAGCCAAGCCAATCCAATTCAATCCAATCCAATCCAATGCCCCTCGCGAGAGAGTGTTCGCTATCGGAGAGGAGAGGGGGTGAGCGGCGGAGAGCGCAGCTGGCGCCGCGAGGAGAATGGGGGAGGGGTGGACAACGCCGACGACAACGACGACGACGCCGGAGGGACAAGGCGAGTGAATCAGATGCTCTGCATCTAAAAGGAGCCTAAACTTTTCTGTCGGCACTTAATATATGTCCCGTGAGCATGATAATTTTTTAACGGCTTGAGTTTGCCATGTAAAAACCACAAGAAAGTAGAACTTAGGTTGCAAATTTCTGTCACAAATCTTTGTCGTGTTTTACATTTGTGAATTTATTAAGGGGACGCTGGAGGAATTAGTGAGCATTTTTTATTTAGTTCCGCAAATTAAAGTCCGGAGTTCCAAGACGACCTTTTGACGAGTCTAGCTGCGTTATCGCAAACTTAATTACCAGAAAAATCAATTCCAATGTGCTGTTTGGCTTTCTTCCCCCGGTTTGTCGGTTTGAAGGCGTTTGCTGTGACGCGCAAAGATTTTATCCGGATTCGTTTGACCGCATTTCGCCGATCAGAAACGCTGACAGAACCAGTAGGTCGACGTACGCGCGCACGGAACAACGGAAATCGACGGCGAAGGCACAACTGCACCCAGGCAAGATTTTTTCCGTAAAGAATGTAGCTTTTTTTTTTATTTGCACATTGTATTAAGCTACTTAAGATCTATGAAGCCAAAGGAACTCCACACTAGCACGTGCGAGATCCGTATTTTGGTTTACGACGCTTTGCTGACTCCGCTTCAGTGGAGCTCAAGCTGCATATGGGTGTTCGACTGGCAGGCTTGCAGAAAACTTAAAGGGAATAAAGAGCAGAAGAAGATTCACCAAAGTTAATCTAGGTGATAAGGAACTAAAATCACCGAAGCACTTATTGTAAAGCGTAAAACCAAGGTACGAGGAGCACTTTGGCACAGGGTGAACTCACGGTCTTCAAGACGAGCACACATTTGGGATTGCCTTTTCTGCCTTAAAGGGGCCCTGAAAGAGGTTTTACCGATAAATGGGTGTTCACATTTTCCGGTAAATCAATGTCCTAGTAATCCCCTCCTTCAAGAATTTTGTTTAATCGATGACTATTAGTGGAGTTATTGCAAATCAAAACAACGCATTTTCGCCCTCGCCGTGATTCCCCCTCGTTTAGTCCACTTCCTCGTACCGCGCGAGCATGACTGCCCATGAAGTCTCGCTTCTCGGCGAAGTATGCGCACAACTTCGATCGCAACTCGAGCAGCAACGCGCACAGATTGCAGAACAGCACACACTCATAGCCACACTCCAAGCCCGCCTAGAAGCAGTCGAACAAGCTCAATCCGCCAACACAATTGAAAAGCGCAAGTGGCCGAATAGACAGGACAAACAGCATGACGCGTCAATGGACATAAGCCTCCCACCACCTCCAAACACTGAGACACCAAGGCCGACGTCCAACCCCACAGCCACCGAAACCAGCCGGACACAGTGCGACGAACAAACGACACAACCTCCGTGGTTCCAAACAGCTATGATCAACTTTGCCAAATCACTGACCGATGGCATGGACGCTCAATTTAATGCTCTCGGACAGGAGATACAAGCTATCAAACAAGGCCAAACAATGTCGGGCAGGAAGTGCAGAACCACGTAGCTCGCATCGAATGGCTGGAACCTGGGTTTTCACGTGCTGAACGAGTTGACAGCACTAACACACGCGCAAATAAACGTCCCACCCCATACACAAGGGACCCAAGGCCGGAATACAAGGATATCACTGGATCTCACGATGCCACCACGAAACAATAGGCCCGACGCTACGGCAATTCTGCAATGGAATTGTCGCGGCATAAAAGACAAGACGGGTGCACTTCTACAATACGTGTTATCCTTGGACCCAGAACCAGACATAATAGCCCTCTAAAAAACGAATGGAAACACCAGATTGCCTGGATATATAACATACGCCGACCCGTCCGGAAAAGCAACAGCAACGCTCGTGCGGAGCAGCATTTCGGCGACACAGCATCTTACCCCACAGAGGGACTGTGAGCATACGCTTGTGGAGATCCACTCATGCTCGACCAAGGAAAGGAAGAACCTATTTATTCTCAACATTTACTGCCGCCTCTCGCGCAAGCAACCCGGAGTACAGGAAACCGTTCAGGAAGCCCTAGCGTTAGCAAGGAACCATCCCACACTTATACTGGGTGATTTTAATGCCCCACACCAGATGTGGGAGTACAAGAACAACACCAAGAAAGGACAGGCGATAGTAAAAGTACTCAATCAAAACCACCTTGTCCTACTAAATGAGCCTAAGACCCCAACCAGACTTGGCACCAGTACGTCAAGAGACACGAGCCCAGACCTCTCGTTGCTCGCAAGTTCGCTCGACGTCTCGTGGATGACTACTAAAACTAACCTCGGATCAGAGCACTATATTATCCGCATTGTGGTTAAAGGCAGAAATTATAAAGCCCAAATCGGTACAACCCGCATTACCGACTGGGACCGATTTCGGAAGACCAGAGAATCTCGGGAGGAATGGACAGAACTCTCGTACCAGGATTGGGTGTGGCAGATTGTCTCAGACGTGAAGGCGCATAGCCAAATCATCGCCACCACATACAAGAATCCCTGTGTAGACCCGAAACTTAACCACCTCTGGGAGGCCCGTCACAGTCTCACCAGAAGATGGAAAAGGCAGAGGCACAACCGCAAGATCAGCAAGAAAATAGCTGAGCTAAACAAGCAAGCAGCAGAGTACGCAGCAGCCCTATGCAAGGAAAATTGGCTGAAGTTGTGTGATGGCCTCCAGGGCACTCTATCCACGAGGAAGACCTGGCAGCTGCTGCGCCACTTAATCGACCCGCTGAAGAGCAAAGGCGAATAAGAACGTAGCATGACCCGCACACTCAGCGCATACCAGGGAGCTACGGACCAACTTCTTCAAGATCTGGAACGCGAATACCTGAAGACGGAACGTAACTTCACCCCTCCTTCATACACTGGGAACCCGAATGCCGAACTCGATAAGAAGATACAGCTCTACGAAGTTAAGGCAGCCATCGCCGAAAGCAGAAAAAGCAGCGCCCCAGGACTAGACCAGGTCACCTACAAAGTTCTGGCAAACTTAGACTACCAAGCGCTTGAAACCCTCACGGACCACTTCAACAATTTTAGGACTGAGGGGAAAGTTTCAGAACAAAGAAGACGGTGGAAATCCGCTTTATACCAAAACCGGGGAAGTCACCACACATAGAAAACTGGCGACCAATTTCTCTTACGTCCTGTGTAGGCAAAATTATGGAAAAGATAATACTAAAACGCTTCCAGAAACACCTGGACGAGACCAAGCAGATGCCGGACACAATGTTCGGATTCAGAAGACACCTCGGGACCCAGAATTGGCTAATTCAACTGAAGGAAGAGATCCTCGTCCCCGCCACTCGTCCCTCCCCGCGGGCCATCCTCGCACTTAACCTGAAGGGAGTCTTCGACAACGTGGCACACGAGGCAATCCTCCGGAACCTGAACAACACAGGCTGCGGAAAGAAGACATACGACTATATTGTCGACTTCCTGTCCAACCCAAAAGCCATAATCAAGATCGGGGACGTCACCTCGAACCCCATCACCCTTGGCTGTCGGGGGACCCCTCAAGGCTGAGTCCTGTCTCCGCTATTGTTCAACATCGCGCTCTTGGGCCTCCCGGGGTGGCTGGAGACTATACCGAACCCAAGACACGCTCTCTATGCAGACGATGTAACCCTGTGGACGGGGACCGATTCATTAGGGGGTCTGCAGGACACTCTGCAACTCGCCGCCGATACGGTCAACCAGTATGCGAAGGAATGCGGATTGGCTTGCTCACCCCAAAAATCAGAACTTCTTGTGGTTCGACGCCGCCGCCGCAAACGAGAAGATGACATCCAGGTGACTCTTGAGAAACAGATCATCAAACCCTGCAGATCACTAAAAATTCTAGGCCTTGTGATACAATCGGACGCGAGGAACGACCAAATGATACAGCGGCTTACAAAAACATCCGAACAGGTTCTACACATGATCAGAAGAATCACCAACCGGCACAGAGGCATGAAAGAGAAAGACACACTTCGTCTCGTCCTCGCCAGAATAGCTTACTCAGTGCCGTATGCAGTTCTAAACAAAACCGACAAACTTAACACCGTTATCAGGAAAGCAACAAAACAAGCTCTGGGCCTTCTAATGAATGAGCGTGTCCACCGACAGGCTATTTAGCATTGCGCTACACAATACAGTCGATGAGCTAATTGAAGGTCACCTGTCTAACCAAAAAGCTCGCCTCGCACAATCCCAAATGGGCCGGAAGGTACTTGCCCAATTAAAATTGATGCCAGTGGAGGACGCTGTCTCAACAAAGGAAATGCCGGAGAAATGGCGGAAGCACATCATAATCCGTCCACTACCAAAGAATATGCATCCGGTTCACTATCAGGGTAGGCGAGAAGCAAGAGCCAAAGCTCTGGACAAAAAGTATGGATCTTTGCCCACAGTGGTCTACACAGATGCAGCCGAATACCCCAAAAGACAAGCCAAAGTAGCGGTGGTGACAACGAAGACAGACCTCGTCGTCGGAGCAACCCTGCCACGAGCCTCAACAAAAGAAGCGGAAGAACTAGCTGTAGCTTTAGCTCTTTCACAAACGAAGGCAACTGTCATAACTACTGACTTCCAAGAAGTATGCAGGAGTCTCACGTCGGGCTGGGTAGCTCCAATGACATACCGCACATTGTCAAGCAAGCCACCGGACAATGTAGTCGAAGTGGTGTGGGCGCCGGCCCACTCCTCCATGGAGTGGGCCGGCCCATGGATCATTGATCATTGCCCATTGATCATTGATCATTGATCATTGATCATTGATCATTGCCCATGGAGGGCAATGATCAAGCACACCTCAAGGCCCGAGGTTTCGTCGACCAGGCCGCGGAGGACTAAAATGAACCTATGTCACTCACGACGTACCAGGAAATTACAGAGCACTACAGACTAGGTTGCAGAACACTTCCACTGCCCCACCCACAACTAACAAAGACACAAGAAACTACGCTCAGACTTGTGCAAACAAACACGTATCCCCACCCAACACTGATGCACCTTATGTTTCCAAATCTACGCGAAGCCCAATGCAAATTCTGTACGCAATCAGGAACACTTAGGCACATTATCCTTGAATGCACCCAGAACCCTGATTTGCCACCTCCACCCCTTCCCCATTCCCCCAAGCAGTGGGAGACGCTGCTGTCCAGCTCCCTCTTTTGCGATCAGCTCCTGGTTGAGAGAGCGGTAGCATCAAGGACGGCACATTGCTACCTGTAAGAAGGCTCCATTCCCACAAAGCTCTAGCTGCCAAATAAAAAAGTTTTCTCTCTCTCTCTCTGCAAGAACATCCGGTGACGCACGTCGCCTGCTGCGACTCTGCGCCGCAGGATTGCTTTGAGACGGGGTTGTCTGACTTCCGGCTTCCGTTTGGACCCTTTTTTTGTATCATTTTATGAATCCTGCACTTCGCTCACGACTGGGAAAGCTTATGGAAGGAATGGGACGGGATTTTTACGCTTCCACACTACGCAGAAAATCACGCGAAAATGTGAAAGGCCCTATCACAGCGCGTTCGCGGCGACGATGTGTCTTGGTACATATTGGAGACTAAAATATGTGAGCGAATGACGAAAAAATCGCCTCAAAATTTGGTAGAGTGAGCACTTACATGCGTTCAGAGCCGACGTCAGTTTGCATATTGCCTGACTGGCCGCTCGTTCGCGCCAATTTCGAGCTTGGTTGTGTTTTAGTGACGCCATGCGCGCGCGTACATAGGCAGTTTTAGTATTCCATTCCGTTATTCTAGTGGTTGTAAGTTATAACCGTAACAAAAAAGCAGCCGAAAGGTTGCACGGTACGGCGCAGGGACTTTTTTTAGAGTGCGCCGTGCATTCTATTTCCCCCTTCCCCCTCACTTCTTGGGAAACTCCTGCGCGACCTGTGTTTATCAACTACTGGACAAGTACACCGTAAAAGATATTACCACCGGTCTCGGAAGAGTAGTGTGAGTTTTGGGGCCGTGCCCGCTGCCTCTTTGTTCGACTATGCAGATGATAGCACAAAACAATTATTCCACTCTCGATTTTTCTCCTGGTGGCCTGAAGCTCGTTTTCTCTCTATAAAGGCTGTTCATCCATTTTTTACGTGCTCCGCGGCTTCCAATTCACAAATGTGGATTATTTGGTTGTCGTTTGGTTGATTGTTTGGTTGCTAGTTTATTTATTGTGTTCAGAACGCCTTCCAAGGCCCCTTTAAAGAACGCAGTCACCGGTTATCAGATATTTGTGGCAGCTAGGGGAAGCTTACAGCACACGCAATAATCAAGAGATGCTCAGCTTAGCTGCTGAAAATGCTACAGTCGAACCAGTTAACATCAAGAAGGGGTAGGCCTCCGCCTGGTATACCTTTTACTGCCGTGCGCACCAGCCTGTTGTCGCATCTCACCGCGCGGGTTCGAATCCCGGGCGAATCGATATTTCGTCAGTTTCTAGACCACATTCGGATTTTTTTTCTATTTTTTTTTTTGCTTGGTCGCGGCCCCCCGACCGCGCACAGACATCTATGGCGGCAGTTGACCGGCGGTCGTCGTCACTGCGGTCTGACATAGCCACCGACAGCGCGACGACACGGCGCGGACTCGGGCGGCTGTCGGCCTCGTGTGACTGCGCCTCTTACGACCCGTTCGGTAGTACAGCGACCAGCCAGGCGACCTCCGTAGGTGCGGGCGAACCGGCTTGCCGTTGAGAGTCGCCGATGACGCGGAGGGCGTTCAGCCACTGCATACTCCTCGGTTCGTTCTTTGGAACTGACTGGTACAATACCTACTCGCCCTGAGTGCCCTGAGTGGTACTGGCAGGTGTATTTAGCCCAGTAAAGCATGTTGTTAGGCTAGTTGGTGTTGCGTAGTTACAGTAAACACTGCGCAAATGGAATGAATGTTTAGCCCATTCTGCAGCCGACACCATGGAAGAAGCACGGCAAGCCAATTCCTAAAATATTGAGAATGCTTGACCAAGGATAACGTCGGAATCCAAGCATGTTGTTGCAGGGAACCGAAAACGAAACTGATGAGGACGAGTCTCTAAATACACAAGAACTACATTGCAGAACGTATGCTTGTTACGAATATAACGAAGTTCTTCCTGAAAGAGAAAATAATATTGCTACAACTACAACTGCGTCCACCAACGCAGACAAATTTCACGTTGTTTTGCGCCCCTGCTGTAATTGCAATCGCCGCAAAACTGTGGATGATGCTTTTTTAAGTGCGGAGCACTTCAGGGGCCCGGCTTGTCGTAGCTCGTCCGGGGTCACGTTATCTAGCCACCGTTGCAGTAGCGCGACGTCAAGGACCCAAACAGAGGCTTCGAAAAGATCCCCACTCCCGTGGTGGGATCGAACGTGACGAAGCTGATGTCAATCCAATTCCGCCACACTGCGCACTTTCCTTAAATGCAAAGTGTTGGGGGTGATCGTTGCGCTGCACCGTTTCACGGAGGCTGCCATTTCTAGGCCTCAAATAAGTGCTCAATAATATCAAATAAAAAAGGAATAACGAATTAACGCAATAATGAACCCAAATTCATGAAAACTCAATCCAGTGGCTCTTTATAGGGCTTTTGAGGGGCCTCAGCGCCCTCTCGGGACTACTTTCGGCATGAACGCCAGGCTGATACTGAAATTAGTCAAGAGAGATCGCCACAGGCCCTTTGGCGAATCACTGCTTCTCACTTGACAGCTTTTACGTTGAGTGGAACTGCTTTATTTTTTTTCGTCTTTGTCCAATAAGTGCTGCAAGCCGCTGGATAAACAATGAAAAGCATGTTAATTTGAGCCGGTCTGCGGATCGCAGATACGAACAACAGTTTGACAAATTCACTTCAGTGTCCCTTAAGCGGGATGAAAAGTTAGGCGAGTTTGTTTTGGTTTTTTATTGAAAATGCGCGGAATATACGACAGCCAATAAGAGACAGGGAATATAATGTAACCACGTGTTCCTGTGTTTTCAATTTATTGTCGTTAGCAATTCCGTGCCTTTGCTGCCATGAGCGTACGTATTCTTAAGAGCACATTCATTACATTCGACATTGGAAGGCGGGATGGCGAAGCTAAGTGTTGTTGGCAAAAGGTGGTTTTCTGTATATCATCGATTGTGTGAATACTGAATCGGATATCGGTGTGTTGTGCCATACAAGAACCTAATAAGTTAGTTGAAAAGGATAACTGGAGCACTTCTGAATGGAGCACTTCTGAATGCAGCTCACATTTCGGCCACCACCTACAATTGTACCGGCGTTGTTACTCCAGCCGCTCAATATTTTTCAAATCGAATTTGTAGGGTTTCTGATCGCATGACCCCCTTGTGACTAAGAAGTCCTGCAGAGAGTCATGTAATACACAATATAAGGTTCCTGTGAAAAATGTTCATTATGCTGCATTAAAGTATCCCTCCTGAGTGCGTGGTAATCTTTTATGGCATTTATCTTAAAGTAAATATTGCACCAACTCCGAGGACATTTTCAATGCACTGCCATAAAGGGCCCCCATGTCGCATTTCTTGAGCACAGCAAACGGAACCTGTGAGAACTACGACTTTTCAAAGCCCACCTTTGGCCTAATAAAATTAATTGTCCCCCCCCTCCCCCCCGCTGGCGTCCAGAACATGCATTTTGAAGGCACATTGCGCACTTACGCACAAAATAACCTGCCTAGTGTCCGCAAATTCTTGACTCTACCTTCGTTATTCTGCTGCAGGGCGTGTACTAGCACCAGCCGTTCTGCAGTTACCGAACGCGTTCCCATGCGTTTCTCTCTCCTCCTCTCCCTCCCTGTGCTCTTTCATTTTACATATCTGCATTATGCGCTGATTTGGGGGCTGCCAGAGGCGTTTTTTGTTGATCTCGCTGGCGTTGCTGTGTACCTTTTATGAAGTGCGCATATTCTGGGACATACACTATTCTGGGGCATCACCCCTATAATCGGTAGGTGGACAATTACGCGCTGTGACAACGGACGGTGCTAGGACAATGACCTCGCTAAGAACTGCTGCACAACTCGAAAGCAAAAAAGCAAGGCCCGTTCCGCTTCAAAATATCACCTGGCGTGTGCAACCGACTGCAGTACCCGTAGCAGAACGGATCGCTTTATCGCGTGTGAACGTGCTTCACAGTTGGCCGTCCATCTCTCAGCAATAGGGGTGGAGAAAGAAGTGCAAAGGCGGCAGAAGGAGAGGGCGCGCTTCCCACTCTTTCCATTGTGTTGTTTTGGTCAATTTTCGCCAGAGTAAGCGAGAGAAAAGCTAGCGGGCTGAAGTAAGCTCATCTTCCTGTGCCCCTTCTAATTTTGTCCAAAGGCATTGGAAGGGAAGTAACGTCATTCAATAAGTGCACAAGTTTTTCTGCGTTGTCATATTCCCACGGGACTGTGGAGAGGCATACGCAAGATTTCATTTAAGACGGGGGTCGATCAACGAAAAAGAAAGGACTAAAAGACTTGATGAGGAAGGAGAAAGAAAACAAGTCAATCAAATATTTAACAACGAACACATCGGCATACATGAGGCGTGCTCTACATAAGCTTGCAATTTTTTGCGCGTTGATGTTCTTCAAGGGTGCTGCAAAGGGCTCATCGCCGTGATGAGAGCCCACAGCGAAGCCCTGTCAGCTTTGTGCATCGTGTGGCCACAGAAAAAGGCTTATCGGCACTTGATGTTGCATGATAAAGTCGAAGATCTTGCCCCCCTCCACCCAAGCGGCGCGTGACCCCCTGACATACTGCAGCAACCCTTTGTATAGAATAAAACACTTACTACAGATTACAGCGAAGCTGTCTTGGGCTGAGATCAGCAGATCGTCTCCGGCGACAAACCGAGCGTACACCAGCAATTTTCAGCGTATGAAAAAAAATAAAAAAAGGCTAAGCTTGCATTAAGACAAGCAAGGCTTGAACCAAAGCAGAGCTGAAGGATTCCTTTATATGTAATCGCTTCAGGACACCCAAACACACATTGTATTACGATTGAAATTGTTTATTTACATGCTCCGTCGTCGCTTTTTACTGTAGTAGTTCCCATGTAATATCCACCTATATCATCGCCTTCCTCATGCGTGACTGGCGGGTCCGGATCGTTTTGTCCGCAGGCTTTCACATGTATTTCTCACAAAGTGGAACACGTCGGCACGCGCTAGACCCGGCGGCAACCGACTTTACGAACTGGGCGTCTGTAGCGCGAGTTGTTTTGTGCTCCGCCCTTGAGGCGCGGACGGGCGTGGACAGTTTTCTCGGTATTTTTTGCTAGCGTCACGCGCAAGCCCGGACGACGCCGGACGCTCCTCGTGAGGCGCGTACTCACGTGCACGGTGAACGGCGAGCGTAACTATGACCCGGGGTTTTTTAATGACGCTGCACACATTACGGCCAGCAACAACAGCTCCGCTGTTAAAAACAGCAGGTTTTAGGGACTCATTATTTTGATATAAAACTGCTTATATTGCCTATGTAGAAGTGTCCTCCCAGAAATGCATCTGTATTTAGAGGTGAAGTTGACTTTAAGGGTATCGGCGTAAGCTTGGTAAGTAAGGTGGCTTTCCCACATTTTGTTCGGCATAGAGAAGCAGGGTCATCTGCGGAGGAAGTATGGTTAGAGCTCCACTTAATGCTCCTCTCTACCGCTGCCGCCTGTTTCCCGAGTCGCGTATAATCCGTGCCTCGCACGGCGTCTCTCTCTGCCCATGACATTGCTCAATGCTGCGTGCTCTTCGGCGGCCACCTGGGCGGTGCCCTAGAGACGTCATTGTCTCCATCCACTAATTGTGTGTGTCCTTTGTGAGGTAATAATAGCGCCACTGTTCTTAAATTCGACATAGCAAACCCCCAATGTAGCTGAACCCCAAAAAAGCTAACCTCACCAAAGCTCCAGCTTCGTTGGATTTCCCTTTTCACAAGGTGGAAGGGCTCCGATTTTCTCTTTGTTTCCTTAAGCTGATGAGAATTTAGCCCTATTGCGAGCTTCCGAGATGTATGAGCTGCTGCAAAAGTAAGCGACTATATACCAACTTTAGACGATCATCTATTCTGTTATACGCGCCGTTAACGGAAGTACAAGTACAAATAACTCAGAATTATGAATATTCGCGTTCCTTATTTTTTGAGGCTTGGCTACGGTGTGACCAGCGCCGTGCTAGCACGCGTCCACTGCATATATGTGGTCAACGCGCCCTTTTTGTGCCCTTTTGTGCCCATATGTTGCCATTGTGGCCGACTCCCAGCGAAATTTGCTTTTAAAATACAAAGCAGAGAAACAATCGGTGGGGTTAAAGGGTATGGTGGTTGTATTTCTATGTCCACCAATGTGCCCTAAGGTTTACTGACTTTCCGCTTCTGAAATTACCGTCTCCAGCAAATATTAAAATTACCATCGCCTCGTGAAACAGAGTGTAGCAAAAATCGTGGTGCGTTGTTCAAGCGTATATAGACGAAGACGGCTCGCAGCTCCGTTGGGCGGAAGGAGTGTGAACGACCCCATCCAGTGAGGGGAAAAAAAAAACGCGCTCTGGGTAAGAAAAGAGCGCCGTCTTCCACAAAATTGGCGTTCCGAGCGCCGGAGGTTGCGCTGCCGAGCCGAGCGTGGCGACGGCGGTCGCTGGGCCGCGCTTGGCTGCGCCCAACGCGGGGGCAAAAGCACCAGCGGGCCGCCACCGATGCGAATAAGGCGAGGGTGACGACAAAGACGCAATATCCCCGGAGACGAGAATGAATCGATGGCAGCGCCCTTTGAACCGACTCTCCTGAGCCGCTGGCTTCAGGTCAACCAAGCCATGATCGAGGCGACACCGGGAAGGCCCATGGATCAAAGGAGCCAACCAAGCGACAGGGACCAGGCCGAGCGCCGACACTCCCCGCGACATGGAGCTAAAAGGGAAACGCTGCTCCTTTCCGCCCCCGAGACTGCTCACCTGCCCGCCGCCGCGATCGAGGGATGCCGCCCGCCTAGCCAGGGCGCCAGTCTGGCACGGCGAAAAGTGCCGCCGCTGCTGCTGCTGCTGCACTTAACGGCCGCCACGCTCTGTGCAGCCACAATCCCATCCCCCGGTTTCTCTCCTTATCAGCATCAAGAACGGCGGTGGAACGCCGGTGTTTCATCCGACAGCTGCCCTTTGACGTTGTCGTTGCCCATGCACTCACCCGGTGTCGAGTATACGAAAAAGATGACTCAAAATGACACCTATGGTGCAGCAACCATGGGCTCATTGGAAGGGTGCACGCTTCCGAATTGAAGCCGGAGTGCACTGAAGCAGAGAAACTGCTGCTTCTTAGCTTCGTCTCAGCTGTCGATACTTCTTTAACACCGTAACGTTTGTATACACCGAAAGAAAAATTCGGCCATTTGTAGACATGGCGGTTCACAGTTATGAAAGAAAATGGTAGACAACCTCGATAAGAACCGGAGGTTCCATAACTGCATTGGATACGTACCCGGGTCGCGACAGTAAACGTGTTCGCATTGCCACACGACTAAAATGTTCCGCAGAACCATGCGAGGAAGCAACCCTGAGTTTAGGGGGAATGTCGCGCGGCATCAAAATCAGGATGAGTTTAGCATTGGACGAGTCCGATCAGAAGCAAATGGAGCACGGGAGTGGTGGCCAAATAGCAAAGCTGCTCCGCCTATGAGCGCTGACGGGAACCAACGAGCGGCGTTCTCTGGATGCGTTCGTGCTGCCCCTCTATCTGATATGTTTAATCATCGCTCTGCAGGCGTATTAGAACGGGCGTAGCAGTTTCCAATGTTCGGCGCAGGGCTGTGCAATGGCGATGGTTACATTGCCACTCGCAGCCACTAGCGGTGGCCTAATCCGCCGATCTTGAGCTCGAGTAAGTTATTTGTGCATTCAAACGTCCCTTCTTGCGCGCTGTAGAGTGTAACGATCTAAGTCCTCTTTACGGGTGCGATAGTATATTGCCCGCCTGTACCGTTTCTTACGGCGGGGCTTTTTTCTGTCTACCCGATACGAAGCATTATAAACCGAAAACAAAATTCTGCTGGAGAATATAGCAAGCACATTCAGTGGCTGAATCTCTACAGAAATTGTAGCTATCCTGGAAAAGTGTCCGGCTTCTTATACCGTTCTGGTATTTCGTGTTACCTTATTCGCTCCTAAGATTAGGCTGTCACTTACTTTAGGGTTGTCCTGACGAAGGGAAAATACAATATGCCTGTGCCGAACATAGTTTGCCCCGTAGTTAACAAGGCTGTGTGGTATACATACACTCGTAGCCCAATACTACAGCGGGCAACATCGGTAATATTGCCGCGAACCATGCATTGGGTTTGTTTATTTGTGTTTTCCTCTTACCGCCCGGCAGCGCCGGTCTGTGTTATCTCTGTGCCAAGGGAAGCGCGTGTTCCATTCTTTCTTTCTGTGCCGCATGTGTTATCTGTTCTGATAGGGAGAGCATTCCGATCTAACGTGAACAGCCCGGAACAATCTTCTTGGATCTACAATGTTCTCGATGCGAATCGACGGTTCGAGAACCACGCGCGCCGAAAGATAAAAAGCCGGCAGAGCAGACGCCGGGGTATTCGATTCTGCGACGTTCGCCGACGCACGTCACTTTGTAGACCGCTGTTTCGCCACCTCTGTATTCTTTTGAGTTGTTAGGAGAGCACAAGTTCGCTCCAATAAACTTGTTTCTTTTCCAAAACAACTGCGTCGTCCCTGGCTTCGTGACATCTGGTGGAGGTGCTGGGTAGCACCCTTCATGCCCACTACAACCTCTGTAAGCCGCCAAGCCAGTCCAACAAGAGCCAGCCTCCGCCGGCAAGATTTACCACCCGAGTTCGGTCTACTACCGGAGGAAGCGAAGAAGAAAGACGGCGCAACCAGCACCGTGGTCAACCAAGCCGATCGTCCCGTCGTTCTGCAGCAGCCACGGGATCCGCCATCATTCCGAGGAGCCCCCACAGAAGACCCAGAAGAATGGTTGGAGAAACTGGAGCGCGTCCGGAAATTCAACAGGTGGGACGACGAAGAAACGTTCCGGCATGTTTTCTTTTACTTGGAAGATTCGGCTCGCACTTGGTTCGAGAACCCCGAGAGCTCCTTGACAAACTGGCCTCAGTTCAAACGCGAGTTCCTGAAGACCTTTACTACCGTGGTCAGAAAAGAACGCGCAGCGCTTTTGCTGGAAACTCGAACGCAGCACCCCAACGAAGGGGTCACGATCTTCGCCGAGGAGATGAAGCGACTTTTTCGCCGTGCGGACCCAGAAATGACGGCAGAAAAGAAACTACGGTTTCTGATGCGAGGTGTGAAACAAGAGCTCTTCGCGTGCCTTGTTCGCAACCCCCCCAAGACCGTGTCCGAATTCGCGTCTGAGGCCGCCGCGATGGAGAAGACGCTCGAGATCCGAACGAGGCAGTACGACCGCCCAATCAATTCGCTGGTTTCGGAGACGATTGGTGCCGGCGCTATTAACTCCGACTCACTACGCGACACCATCCGTGCAGTGGTGAGGGAGGAGCTGCGGAAACGTTTCCCGACGACGACGCCACACCCTCAAGTCGCCTCCCTGACTAACGTGATCCGGGAAGAAGTACAGCAGGCTTTGGGAACTTCTATGCCGTCCGAAGCACCCCGCGAGCCAGAGGCTATGACCTAGTCCGCGGCTGTTCGCCGACACCGCCCTGTTCCTACACGACGTCAAGAGGCCCCGCCCTACCGCCGCCCACTGTCGCCCGCCCGACCCCCTGTAGTACAAACCAGACGCTGAGGAAGACTGACGTGTGGCGAACGCCGGATAATCGTCCTCTGTGCTACCACTGCGGAGAGGCCGACCACATCTACCGTCGCTGCCCATACAAGAGACTCGGACTTCGTGGTTTCTCCGTCGACGCACCACGCCCCCAACCCGGCCAGCGCCCATCTGACATTGAAGAATACCTGTCCAACACCAGCCGTGGACCAGCCCGTTTCAACCGTTCGCCGTCGCCCTACCCGTACCAGTCGCCGGACCGCCGTAGCAGTGCTGACTTCGCACGTGAAAGGTACCCCAGCCCACGCGGGGGAAACTAAAGGCGGCAACTTCTGGAGGTGAAGTTGCACAACGGCGGAAAACCGAAAACCCTCCAACGACGCAACGATTCGCCGAAGACTGTGACTTGCGACATGCCCTCATCCCGACGACCCGACCTAACCCTGACGTGACTCCTGAACACGACGGCAACCACACGGCGCGACGCGTACCCTACATGACCGAACCTTCCGCTGAGACGACTACAACGACGACGCACAGTGCCCGACCGTCAGTACGCACAAGCCGAGATGCGACGCCCCGATGCACCCGGAACTCAAGGAAGGCAGCGTTCGACGTCCAGTTGTCCATCGACGGCTTTGACGTAGTCGCCCTCGTCGACACGGGCGCCGACTACTCGGTGATGAGCGGATCATTCGCGTCTAAGCTGAAGAAAGTTACGACAAGATGGGACGGTCCGCATATACGCACAGCAGGAGGCCATCTCGTAACGCCAAGTGGAACGTGCACATCCCGCGTCACCATAGACGGCATCACGTACCCTGCTGCGTTCGTAATTTTACCTAACTGCTCCCGCGACGTAATACTCGGAATGGACTTTTTGACGGACAACGGCGCAATAACTGATCTCCAGACCAAGTCGATAACTTTTTCCTCTGATCACTCTACGACGCCACCACTCAACCCCGATCACCGTGCTGCTGTAAGGATCGCCGACGATCACGTCACCCTGCCACCCCGCGCAAGCTTGATGATCGCCGTCTACTGTGAGGATGCTGCTCCTCACATCGACGCTATCGTAGAGGGTGACCAAAGGTTGCTTCTCAACCGCGGTGTCTCCGTCGCAAGAGGCATTGCGCGCTTTAAGCAATGCAAATACCATGTTTTGGTCACCAATTTCACCGAGGAGCACCGGCATCTAAACAAGGGTGCTGGAATTGCGTTCCTCGAAGAAACGCAATAAGCAAGTCAAGTGATCGCGGTCGCTAACTTTGAATGCGCACGCGCAGATGCTTCCAAGGCGCCGCAACCTTTCGACGTGAACCCGGCGCTGCCGCAAGAAAATCGGGACAGATTACTGGATTTGCTCCGTCGCTACAGCGAGTGTTTTTCGGCAAACTCAAAATTACGTCAGACACCCCTAGCGAAGCACCGAATTATAACCGAAGATGGAGCCCGACCTACCCGACAGTCACCGTACCGCGTCTCTTCACACGAGCGGGAAGCCATCCGGACTCAAGTCGACGACATACTCAGCGACGACATAATACAGCCATCGAAAAGTCCGTGGGCTGCGCCGGTCGTACTCGTGAGGAAAAAAGACGGCATATTAAGGTTCTGCGTTGACTACAGGCGACTGAACAAAATCACCAAAATGGACGTGTACCCCCTGCCACGAATCGACGACGCCCTCGACCACCTCTGCCATGCGAAGTACTTCTCATCGATGGATCTGAAGACCGGCTACTGGCAAATTGAAGTGGACGAGAGAGACCGAGAGAAGACTGCATTTATAACCCCGGATGGCCTATACGAGTTCAAGGTGATGCCTTTCGGGCTGTGCACGGCGTCAGCAACGTTTCAACGAGTCATGGATACGGTGCTAGCTGGCCTGAAGTGGCACACCTGCCTCGTACACCTCGACGACGTTGTCGTATTCGCCCGGACTTTCGACGAACACCTCGCAAGGTTGGAGTCTGTACTCGAGGCCATTCGTACGTCGGGGTTAACGCTGAAGCCTGAAAAGTGCCGTTTCGCGTACGAGGAACTCAAGTTCTTGGGCCACGTCGTCAACGCCGCGGGAGTCCTACCTGACCCAGCAAAAACTTCAGCCGTTGCGAACTTCCCGAGGCCGAAAGACAAGGAGGGCGTGCGAAGATTTCTCGGACTGTGCGCATACTACCGGCGCTTCGTTGCAAACTTCGCACGCATTGCAGAGCCGCTCACGCGCTTGACGAAAGATAGCACCCCTTTCAGCTGGGACAACGACCAAGAAAAAGCATTCGGCGAGCTGAAAAAACGCCTGCAAAGCCCGCCCGTGCTCGCTCATTTCGACGAAAACGCCGAAACGGAAATACACGCGGACGCCAGTGATATAGGCTTGGGTGCCGTCCTCGTCCAAAAACAAAGCGGGTGCGAAAAGGTAATCGCCTATGCCAGCCGTGGTCTGTCGAAGGAGGAGAAAAACTACTCTGCCTCTGAGAAAGAGTGCCTGGCAATTATATGGGCGATCTCAAAATTTCGCCCATACGTGTATGGAAGACCATTCAAGGTTGTGACAGACCACCACGCGCTGTGTTAGCTCGCCAATTTGAAGCACCCTACTGGCCGTCTTGGGCGGTGGAGCTTGCACCTGCAGGAGTTCGACGTTACAGTCGTTTATAAATCCGGCAGGAAACACTCCGACGCCGACTGCCTGTCCCGCGCCCCCGTCGAACCACCAGCACAAGACTCTGATGAAGACAGCGCGTTCTTCGGAATCGTGACGGAGAGCGACCTAGCCGCCCAGCAGCGTGCCGACCCTGACTTACGCGTTATAATCGACTACCTCGAGGGATGCAACGTCACCGTACCTAGAACATTCAAACGCAGCTTACCAGCATTCAGCCTGAGAAACTCCGCCCTCGTGAAGAAGAATTTCAGCCCCGGAACGAGAACAAATTACCTTCTTGTCATCCCCGCAGACCTTCGTGACGAAATTTTGGAAGCGTGCCACGACGACCCGTCTTCCGGACATCTCGGCACAGCCCGCACAATTGGAAAAATCAAGGCGAAGTACTACTGGCCCCGCCTTACATCCGACGTCACCCACTACGACCGGAGCTGCCGTGACTGTCAGCGACAAAAAACGCCACCGACGAGACCCGCCGGACTTCTGCAGCCGATCGCCGTCCCTTCAAGGCCCTTCCAACAGATTCGAATGAACCTTCTGGGCCCGTTCCCTACGTCACGATCCGAGAACAAGTGGATCGTCGTAGCAACAGACTACATGACGCGCTACGCGGAGACCGCCGCTCTTCCGAGGTGGACTGCACAAGAAGTCGCCAAGTTTTTTATAAGACAAGTTGTGCTGCGACATGGAGCCCCTGAAGTCCTCATCACAGACCGCGGAACGGCCTTTACTGCGGAGCTCATGCAAGGAATCTTACGCTACAGCAACACGGATCACCGAAGAACGACGGCGCACCACCCCCAAACGAACGGACTAACGGAACGTTTGAACAAGACGATTGCGGATATGCTGTCCATGTACGTCGACGTTGAACATAAGACTTGGGACGAAGTGCTCCCGTATGTCACGTTTGCGTACAACACGGCTATCCAAGAAACCACGCAGATGACACCGTTCGAGCTCGTCTACGGAAGACGGCCGACTACAATGCTTGACGCCATGCTGCCTCATGTAGAAGACGACGACCTGAACGCCGACGTCCAAGGATTCCTTCAGCGTGCGGAGGAGGCCCGCCAGCTCGCTCGAGTTCGTATAATGGACCAACAGCTGGTGGATGCCGGCCGCTACAACCTCCGATGCCGAGCCGCCGAGTACCACGCAGGGGATCGTGTGTGGGTTTGGACTCCCATCCGACGACGCGGACTGAGTGAGAAACTTCTGCGACGATACTTCGGACCCTACAAGATTCTACGACGTGTTGGCCAACTCACCTACGAAGTGATCCCCGATGGTGACTCCGGCACATCACGACGACACACGCGGCCCGAAGTCGTCCACGTGGTTCGCTTAAAACCTTTCTACAGAAGATGACGAACTTTTATTTTTTAGAAACTTTTTTTAGACGATGCACTCTTAGAGGGGGGGTAATGCCGCGAACCATGCTTTGGGTTTGTTTATTTGTGTTTTGCTTTTACCGCCCGCCCGGCAGCGCCGGTCTGTGTTATCTCTGGGCCAAGGGAAGCGCGTGTTCCATTCTTTCTTTCTGTGCCGCATGTGTTATCTGTTCTGATAGGGAGAGCATTCTGATCTAACGTGAACAGCCCGGAATAATCTTCTTGGATCTACAATGTTCTCGATGCGAATCGACGGTTCGAGAACCACGCGCGCCGAAAGATAAAAAAAACTCCCAAGCATTTCCCCGAGGGTGAACATGGTTAAGTGCGAATGCACGGGGTGATGCTATAAGGGGGAGTAAAGTTAAAATCCGTTGGCATTCGCCCGTGAGCGCGCGCGAGCCGACCCACGGAGGTCTGGCAGTTTATCGCTGCATATATAGGGAAGTACGCCGCGCCGAGCGCGCCGAGCCAGGTGGCTGAGACAGGAGGCGAGCGCAAGGGGAGAGGGACAGCGGCGCACGGCAGCTGCAGCCGAGCGAGGGGGAGAGGAGAGAGTGTGACGTCACGGTGGAGAGAGAGGCGCGCGGCAGCTGCTGGGGAGAGGAGGCGCGCTGTGACGTCATACCATGACGTCACGGCGCGAGGAGCGGTGCGGGGAGCGGCGCGCACCCGCGCAGCCACGGCGAGGAGGAGGAGCGAGCGCGGTCACGTGGTGAAGTGACGTCACCACGCCGTTGCTACCGACGCTCCTCTCCGCTCCACGCCGTTGCTAGGGAGAGGAGGACTGCGGACGCCGCCGCCGCCGCCGCCGGCGGTGGAAGGTTTGGGGTCGCTTATAAAGTGCATTCGCACTTAAAAGCCGGCAGAGCAGACGCCCGGGTATTCGATTCTGCGACGTTCGCCGACGCACGTCACTTTGTAGACCGCTGTTTCGCCACCTCTGAATTCTTTTGAGTTGTTAGGGGAGCACAAGTTCGCTCCAATAAACTTGTTTCTTTTCCAAAACAACTGCGTCGTCCCTGGCTTCGTGACAATATGTTTTCTCGTTAATTAAGCCGTATGTTATCTCCACTGCCAATGACCATCGATCAGTTAAGAAAGGGGTATAGCATTTATTTCACGCCACTTGAGCTATTAATGCCGAGAGGAGGCAAGGAAACTTGTAGTTCGGATGCGATCACACGCGTCATGAAAAAAAGACACCTTGGCTCACTTTAAGCAAGCCCTTTTTCATTAGCCTCCTATACGGCGAGTGCGTAAGCAAATAGACAACGTGCGGCGTATTGGGTGCGCTTTTCCGTTTATTTATTCATTTTTTATTTATTCAAATCAGAGTTATGCGTTAGATGGACATACGTTGTTCTTATTAATTTTCAGTTTATAATTTTCATTTTCTTTATTAAAGCGAATCCCTGATTGATTGATTGTGGGGTTTAACGCGCCGACGCAACGCAGGCGATGAGGCGCGCCGTAGTGGAGGGCTCCGGATTAATTTTGACCACCTGGGGATCTTTATCGTGCGCCGAAATCTCGTACACACGGGCGTTTTTGCTTTTCGCCTCCATCAGAAAAGCGGCCGCCACGGCCGGGAATCGAACCCGCGACCTCGTACTCAGCAGCGCAACGCCTTAGCCACTGAGCCACCGCGGCGGGTAAAGCGAATCCCTCGTTTTCTCTACTCCCGAGTTTGTGGGCGCTGCTGTTGCTGCCGCAGCTCTTCTGTTGCGCAACCACGCCGCTTGGTTTGTTACAGTTATACGAGATGGCGCTCCTCTTGTGCATCACGGACGGCACCACCGCAAAAGCGTTTTAAAGAGGCTGTCAACCATCTCGGACTCGCGCCGTTACGCTGGAGGGGCTAGGCAACACAGAGAGAGAGAGAGAGAGAGAGAGAGAGAGAGAGATTGGAAAGAGACCGAGCTCATCCGCGCTGACGATGTCGGCGGCACGTACGTTGCGCGAGTCGAGCGTAGGGCGTGGACATCGCTTTACATTAGTTAGGAAGCAACACAAACGTGAATTAAAGACTTCGTGGCCCTGCGCGTTGTTCAGTACGCACCAGGGGCAGTGATTATTGCCTAAGGGATCAGCCACGACAAAACGACAGCGTCGGGGTTTACTGGAGACTATAAAATCAACCTTCGAAAACCGGCAGGCCAGTGGTTAATGACCTTCATGGAAGATATCTACGGCATGCGTTTTCTATAGTAATCACCCTTCCCACTCATCACTGTCCACGTCAAGAACTGCTGGACCGATTGACCACTCGTTCGCAAAGGGGGCTGAGGCGCAGTACGTGACTTGTTACCCCTCATATTTATCGATCCACCCGCCTTCGTTCTCCCTCCTGAAAAAGCAATTACTAAGCCGAGCATAATAACATGTTAAAAGAATGCACACGGACTTGGGGAGACATCTTTTCGAGTTATTTGCGTCATCCCAGTTATTATAAATGCCGAATTCATAAGTCGTAGAACTTGGCCCAAGGCATAGGCCTTGTGAATTTTCTCTATTCCACAGCGGCAATCAATACGTGTAGATCGCTCTATTGTGCTGGATTCAGCAGTGCCAACCATGAGTTCGCCACTTCATTAGGAGGAGTGCTTTTTGTTGGAGATTCCTTTTTGTTGGACATGCCACGTTGCAAGCAGTGTGATATTGCTCCAACGGTCGCTAGCGTAGTTTATGACCTACAAATGCACTACCGTTGATGGAGATTCTTGCGACCTCAGGGTTCGGAGTTACGACAGCGCATCCACGAACGTTTTGTGTACGAGTCAGGCATATTCTCCGACGGCGAGGGCCTATACCCGCTACCGTTAGAATAAGAAATTTCTTCGAAGAACAATCGTGAAAAGACGTCATGGTCCAAGAAACTGCGTCAGTGCGAATGTTCCGTGATTATGTGCAAGCATGATGCCCACCACGAATGCGTGATCACTGTTAGAAGGTTTAAAGAAAACTAATAATTTCGGCTAAAAAGCGTTGATTGCTTAATGCAGCTGTACGTAAAGGTTTTGTCGCAGGGACGTACTGTTTACTTATTTACTTTTCTTTACTTTTGGAGTCCGACGTAATATATTGCTGGTTTCGCGCTTTCGGTGACACGGCGACGTTTTAATGTAGCTGCACCTTTGTAATACTTTAAACGCGTACCAAGTTTTATTTACAGAATCACGGTGTTTGCTTAATATTATAGCTCGACAAGTTAATAAAGGAGCCCGTGGGTGGCGGGAAATAATTAGGACCCGTAGGCACGGCGGTGTTTCGAACACTGACGACGACGACAAAGGCTGTGGCGGCACTCCTTTGGAGCGAAATGGCCTGGTTCCGTAGGGGATATCATTCGGCTGGCGTTCTCAGTATTCACTATTTGTATTTGTCGATGGCGAAAAAAAAAAACGAATTACAATGCGGGAAAAAAGAAGAAAACTTTCTTACAACCGATTACAAGAATTTCAGGTACACGGGCGTATGAAAAACGCTTGGATTTGGCATTTCACGTCATTTTTGCTATCGGTGCGCGTAGCATTACAATTTACCACACAGCTCGCAGACCTTAATCCCAATTGTTCTACTGAGTCTAGTAGTGATGAGAGTGATATAAGAAGTGTCTAACAAAAGTTGTAAAGGATAAAATGCTGACAAACGGAACAAAAAGGGGGGAGGGGGCGAACACCTCTTGACGTAATTCCAGGCTGCTATAAGGAACAAACACAATTTTCCGGCATCTTTTTATGCTTTTCCGTTGGGCGTCTTCGTTCCAGGATATTTTTGTGTCTCACAAGAGTATACGAGAGAACCTCGCCGATGCCCGGGACATCGCATTAGCCACGACAGAAGCATCTACTCGGCAAAGGCTGCCACACTAAGCAGGCGCAGAAGAGGCGGTAGAGGAGCGAGTCTCGATGGGACAGCGCATATATGCGCGCTCTCGACGACTGCCGCGGAGCTGCCTCTGTGGACCCATGCAGGCAGGGGGCGCTCGTTTCGCAATAACAAAGAACGAAGCCCTATACGCTCTTCAACACTATTCCGGGCGGCGAACTCAATAAGTGCCGCGCGCGCGGAGACTCCAGGGTGCGAAATCCGCTCTCAATCGAGCCCAGCCACTCTGGAGCGCTTCCCCCCCCCCCCCCCCCCCTCAAAATCCGGCCTTCGTCGGTGCCCGAATTCGGCGTGCTTCTTTCCCTTTGTTCAGCGTAATTTCTTTTTCGCTGAGCCGGGAGACGCACTGTCACGCTGCCTCGCTGCTCTGGAGGCGCCATTACCCCGGATAAGCCTTCCGGTCCTCGGGGATTACAACCACAGGACGCGGACAGGGGGAAAACAACGGGAAAAGAGGAGGTAAAAGTCACGCCAACCCGAGTAGAAGAACATAATAAGCAACCAGATTTCTTTTGCCCTGGGCCGAAATCACGCGCTGCCGAGGTTCGATGGGGATACAACATCGGCTCCCGGTGGGGCTCCGCACCTCGCTGCAGACATAAAGAGACCCAGTTTGCGTACGCCCACTGCCGAGCCATCTTCTCTACCTGCATTTAAAAAAAATTAGGAATAATCGCAGAGAAATGGTTGATTGTAGCAAATTGCCTGGTGGGGAACCTGACGTAGGGTTTGGTTTTGCATTCAACTTATTGCCAATATTATATAATAGAGAACTCGGTACATAGCCTTCAGTGCTGCGACCCGTGTGGGCAAAATGGGGGTTATGTGTTTGTTTGCTTAGTAAATATGTAATCATTCCTGCGTGGATTCAACGAAAAAAAAAATCCCGCCATCTCCACGAAGTGAATGATGATGAGAGGGGCGAAGCAAAAATTGTTATCGGTAAAACCGTGAAACATTCGCCCGCACATCATATAAAGACTCGACACGTCAAGCTTTCCAGCACTCCGTTGACAAGCCCGTCGACGGCGTCGATGTTTGTGGTGGTTATGTAGGGCGTGTTTGGGACGATGAGAATCTCCATGGGTAAGTTGGCTAATTCGGTGTATGACATTTTAGCCACCTTGGCCGTCGCCTTCTGAAGAACGTCTCGTGTCGTGTACCTCCGGTACGTGTCTTGAGCTCGCAGGCGACGAACGACAACCTCTTCTTCTTCCTCTTCTCCTTGTTGGGTAGCAACGAACGCGTTGAACGTTTTGTCCTCTTCGGCCAATCTTTGGTTGGCCGAAGAGGATCCCCTACGGATCCTCTTCGCTAGGGGGATCTTGTCACAATCCCTAGGGGGATCTTGTCACAATAAGCATTAATGTGCCGTGCCGTATACAGCAGCAACGAGGGACGGGACAGGGCCCGAGCAACAGGAGCTTCACCCCTAAAACCCTCCATCCGTCAGTATTCCTTGATGTATCACACTTCCGCCATGTAACAAAATGCTATTAATAAGATGTCCCAGGATCTTTGTATATTAATATATGCAGCTTACACGGCGCCGGAAGACGTCTTCCTAGCAGTGCAGCAGTGCTTAGTAGTGAAGCTAACTTGAAAGGTAATACCAGGAATAGGTATTATAGCTATACATGGGTCCTTGAGGAGGCTTTTACTGAAAAGCCCCAGGGCCTTCATACTTTGATATCAGGCTGCTCATGCGTGCTCTAAACAATGTCCTCCCAGCAATGTGCTCGTGCATAGTACTGAAGTCAATAATAAAGGGGCTCAAAGCCGAGCAGAGTGGGGTGCGGATATACATTATCTGATAATTCCCACTTCGGAGCTCCTGAAACATTTTCATTCATTCATTCATTCATTCAGTCAGTCAGTCAGTCAGTCAGTCAGTCAGTCAGTCAGTCAGTCAGTCAGTCAGTCAGTCAGTAGTCAGTCAGTCAGTCAGTCAGTCATTCAGTCAGTCAGTCAGTCAGTCAGTCAGTCAGTCAGTCAGTCAGTCAGTCAGTCAGTCAGTCAGTCATTCTGTAAACCAACATACTGACTCAAACAGAAGGGTACAGGGCGCAGTTCAACGCAAGTAATATCTGCAAACCAGTGAGAGACTCGAACTGAAAAGAAATACCGGTTAGGTTACGTTTCGGGTACGGGTTAATTCATTTCCTTCCGGTTTAGTTCCCGTTCGATTAAATCCCAACCCGAACCTGTTCGCGAGCCGGTTCGGTGAGTGAATTATTAACGGAGTGTGATAAAAGTTGTGTACTTTAAAGCTACTATGAAAACTAAATACATTTCCGACGCATTAAAAATGCTGTTTTTTCTCAATAAATGTTGCGCAATTTTAAAGACAACAGTAAGTAATTAGGCCATATATTAAGGAAAGCAGATGAAGTAGTGACGATTTACCAGCTACTTTCCCGCCCAGCCCTTACGTTGTCCCAGTTTAAATCAACCACCAAGTCTGCTGACTGTCCGTGGGATATACTTTCTTCCGCTTCCTTTTTGTTTTTTGAAATCTCAAATCGGAATCCTCTCGCTGGAATCGCCCATTCCGCTCAACGCTAAATCCCTAGAGTTAGACCACCATACCCGCGAGTCACCTCCACACATTAGCCGAGGATGGGTTTAAATACTAGCGGTGTACTTTTTTTCAGCAGTTGTTGCATAAAAGAAACCTTACAGCGGCCACGTAAATGCTACCTGTGAATTCGATTGTTTGGCCACTTACTACAATTTGTTAGCAGTCACCTTCTCGAGGGTGTGGTCCAAAATCATGTTAAAAGTGAGCTCGGGTGAACGGTCAGTCACTGTATATTGCTCTGATCACTGGAGTGCATTTTGAGATAGCTGCTATTACGGATGACCCCCGCAATAGTTCTGTCCGCTAAGTTGCGAAATCTCATAACAGATTATGCGATTGCAAACTGGAAGGGGTATTGGATGCGTTAATCACAAGATAGAACTCTTTTGTGAAGACACTCTAATTTGTCGACAGCACTATACTCCTCTCCGAAACCAGTAGCAGTAGCAACTGAGTAGAAAGTTAGACTGGCTAGTTGGTCGTTGAAGGACACCTCTGAAAACAAAAGGTAGCCCTGAAAGAGACAAAACAGCACAATAAACGCTAAGTATCAGCGCCGGGCAAATAGGATTGGGCGGGACCGGTCTGCCCTTCCGCATGTGTCAACTGGTTCTTTTGGCCCTTTTTATCCAAGACGAAATACACGTAGTGCCTGCATGTTCGGGGGATAGCTCAGTTTTAGCAATATGAGAAAGTGAGTGTCATACGCTAACAGTTTTCTCTGCTATATTTATAATCATTATTTAGATATGTTAAAAAAAAAGCGAAGTTGTCCGCTCAGCGCGTCCTGAAAATCTATTGTACCAGGCACCACGGCGCTCGCTGGCTTCGCCGTAATGACACATTTGGATGCGTTAAATAAAGGTTCGACAAAGGAAGGGATATCTAGAGCAAAATCTACCTTTTTGTCTTTTGTTTATCCTCTAACTGAAGGTAGCCAAAAATCCCGGGCCATCACCACTGACGTCAAACCTGGGGAGGGGCGAAGCATGCAGTGTATAAGTGTATTCTTCGCGCCTTGGCGTTTTTGCCAACGGAGATGAAACCGTTGGGGGTATAGGTATACAGCTTTGCTGTAGAAGTCTCTTGTCTTTGAAGCAGGAAGCTCTCTACGCGAGGCGCAAACGAGTCTTTCGGCGTTTTCTTTTTTTTTTTAGTACGCGTTACGTTCTAGCGCGAGGCGTAAACGAGTTTCCCGATGTTTTAGTACCGTGACTACATGAAATGACTTTTACGACGACGACGACGACGACGACGACGACAGGAGACGCCAACAGCCCCAGCCTCTAAAGGGCTTCGCCCCTAAAAGAGGAGAAAGTATTCGTGTGGCAACTCTGTGCGGAATAATTTAAAACCACGTGGTGGAACTTTTTTATTTCTTTTTTCTCGTGGAAACACTACTTAAAAAATACCTTTGCGTCTGATCGCCCGAAGCTATTTCTGTGCTATGAGGCACAACGTGTATTGCAGCCCAGCAGAGCAATTTATATCACCTTTACTGTATGGTCAGTGCACCCTGAAATCGATGTACAAGAAAGAGCACTACAAATGGCGTTAAACACAACCAACTCCTGGTGCGCCAAGGTAGGGCTTGAACTTTCAAAAGAAAAAACGGCATATATGTCAGTGGCTAATAACAACGGGCGCCGCCGACTTGGGAACCGACCTGTCCGGTTGTTCATTGATCAGCAACCACTACAAGAAGTTTTAAGTCTACGGGTGCTTGGCCTCGACGTTGCCTCGTCAAGATCTGCGGCTCCATGGGTGAAGGGGCAAAAGGAGAGTGCTGCACGCACAATCCACCTGATACGCAGAATAGCAACGAAGGCTGGCGGGTCGCGAACTAGAATTGCTCGCCTCCTTGTGCAGTCTATTTTACAACCCCGACTCGTGTATCAGGCCCAGTTCCACCATCTCACGATGAGGGACTGGGATCGCCTCGAAGCAATCAACCGAGATGCCATGCGGGCTGTTACTGGTCTGCCCCGAATGACCCCGGTACCAACTCTACAGGCCGAGGCCCAGCTCAACACTATCGATGAGCTGGTACATCAACGCCGTTCTGCCCGCACCTGTAAGCTCTCGAACATCGGTGCAGCTGCTGCACTAGCCCATTACATGGGCTTTGTTGTAGCAGATACAACCGTGAAAGGGTCGGAACTCCCTCCATGGCAGCGAGTACAGCTGACAGAAAACAAACCCATCGGTCGTCTCCGTCGCCCAGTCCCTCGCAAGGCCACGGCACAGGTCTCTGGTCTTCATTGTACAGATACCGACGCAATCAGTGCGTATGTAGATGCCAGCGCTAAAAATGGCATGGTACACACCGCACTGGTTTGTCCCCAGCTACCGGAGGTTGACCAAACCTGTTCATATGCCGCCAATCCACTGCCACCCGTGTATCTTACTGAATTAGCTGCAATACATGATGGACTGGTCTCATTACTACCTTTTGTCAGGGCGGGGCCGTACTCACGACTAATCATTCGGACTGACTCTACGCAAGCCATACATGACATTCGTCGCGTGGCACAATCGACATCTGTTTCCGATGCCATTCATTGCTTGGCAAGAAGCACGGCGCTGCGGATACGCATCGAATGGGTGCCCCGCTCATCTGTGCCTGGCAATACGGAGGCAGACTCAGCTAGCCGCCCCAGCACCGTCATGCGGCCACTACTACCTTTCCCCGAAGACGCTCGCGGGCACGTGGAAAGACAAATTGAAAATCTTCGGCGCACCACACGAGCACTCATACCACCGTGTGGTTCAAACCTCCCTGGCGACTTAACTCGCCGAGAGGAGGTTGCGTTGCGGAGATTACGCGTTGGAGTGGCCCTTACGCCGTCCGTGACGGCCTCCTGGCCATCGGAATACCGCGGCCCATACGGATCCACCTGTCCATTCTGCACCACTGCCATTGGGGACGTGAATGTGCAGCACCTGCTCTGGGCCTGCCCGGGATTGCATCAAGTTCGCCTTCGGCACCTTCGTGCAACCGGTCTCCACCCTGGCTGCCCTCCTGACCTGCAACGCTGGGTGCATGGACCGTGTCACCGACAACTCCTGAACTTTATACACGAAACTAACTTGTTCGTGTTTCTGTAAGCGCCTACATCTATTATGCCGCAGGGCAAACTTTCGAATTAAAAAAAAAATATCACCTGGGAATCTTTAACGCGCGTGAAAATTTAAGTTTTTGTGCTTTATCTACATCAGAAAAACGACCCCCGTGTGCGGTAATCGGACCCGAATCCCTGTTGTCAGCAGCCAATGGCCCAGCCACTGAGCAGCTTCACACTTGTCCAGTATTTACGATTTCCAGGAGTACGGCCTTTTTAATACAAATTATGAAATGCAACCAGTGTGCACATTTCGAGCATGGGCCTTCGCCGTTGCGCAATGCAGCAGTCTATCGGCCCGATTGGCCCTGCGCAGTCGCAGCGAGGGAAAGGCAAACGCAATGTTTCATAACGCCGGCAGGCTGCCGAGAGTAGGTTTTTTCGTTTGCTCAGCCTTGCACTCTTCTCTCGCTACCAGCAGCAGCATTGCAACCATGGTGCGCATACCTTTCGTCTTGTAACGACCAAGAGAGCGTTGATGTTGTGACTGATCTGAAGGGGAAAGTGCGTGAGAGGTTACCAAGTTGATGGTGCAGGAGAGAGAAAATCTGCGAATGGCGTTGACCGCGCATTATCGAAAGCGGATTGTTGGACCGTTTCGTCGTGAACCGGTAACCGTTGTTTCTTTTTTCGGCTCAGTTCCGGTTCGGGTTCAGCGGGCTCAAAAATAACGGTTCGGGTTTGGGTACAGTTCCGGCAAAAATACCGGTTCGGTTTCGGTTTTCGATTAGGTTCGGTTCCAATTCGACACCCTGCCGCAAACAATACGCGATCATGCATGCATAGGTGTTGGTGCAATAGCGGTGTTAATCGATACATTGTAATTATTGGAATACCTTATCACTTGAAAACAGCAATGGTCGCAGGCGTGCAAGGTGTCCGGAAAGAGTTCTATTTTGCCCTTCAGACGTTGTGAGGGTGAAAATCTCGGCTACACCCCTGAGCAATACTTACAGGGGAGCCAGACAATTTAGCAAAATTTCATGCCTTGTGCTAACAGCGCATCTATCCAGCAAACCACAGGCAGAGTACATTGCTTAAAAGGCTTCTAGAATGAAGAAACATGCTGATCTATTTCAGTAGATTATAGGGCCGTTATTGCGAACATACCGCTCGCCGCAACAGCAGTTACTTACTAATGCACAAAAGTTCAAAAGCGTAAAATCTGGTATCGTCACATCATACCCTTTCCCACGCTACAAAATATGTGACGCCAGAAATCGCGAATGGTGAAAGGATGGAGCTTGTGAGAGAAGTTTCATTAAACGAAAATTAAAGCATAGACGTTCAATTCTAAAGTAGATGTATTGGGGAACTCGTGCCGAGCATGTGTCTGTTAAAAAGCCCGAAATTCAGCTTTTAAACATTTTTAAGCAGATTCTATAGCTACAACTGCAGGCAAACGTTGATTGTTAGGATTTCGATCCGATGTATTGAATCGTCGTAAGTACCACCAGAAGACTCATACGAGTGATCTCGAGAGGTCTTACCCCTTTTTCTTGTCCCCGTTTATTTATGTGTGACAACCAGCGACAAAACTCCGAGATACTAGGTTCAATCGGCTAAACGACCTGCCTGGCCGTCAGCCACCCGGCTGGGAAATCGCGCGAGAAGTTTCTACTTGCTGCGAGGGAGGTGCTGCCTCGTAGGTGGCAGCACCTCCTTCTCAGCGAGTAGAAACTTCACGCGACGGAGGCGCCTCCCTCGCTAAATATGCCTTAGATCAGTTTGTAGGCGGTCTCTCTTCGCGATGTTTTACGTTAATTTTTGCTCCACGAAAGAAAACAAAGAAAAATAAGACATAAAATTTGCAGATTGCATTATTTATATCTGAGGAAACAAGACACCATTTGCCATTGAACAACAGCTGAAACAGCTTTGAATCGTGCGATCTTACATTTAAAATAAAAAGTAATACAGCCGTTAACGCTCCTTTACAGGGGCGCCAGAGTGTAAAATCAAGTTGGCCTACATCGCTGTACTAGGGTTTCGTGAAGAAATATTCCACTTGTTGCAGCAGCGCTTAAAATACCAAAAGCGTGAAAACAGGTGTCGCCCCCCCCCCCCCCCCACCCCACCCCATGCTTTCTCGCACTACCATTTGTAACATCACAAACAGCTAAAGGCGAATAGGAATCGTGAAGATTCTCTAAGTCAGGGGTGGTAACCTGCGGCCCGCGGGGAAGTGTCATGCTGCCCCGGCACGACGCCAGAATCCCCCTCCCATTGTCCCCTGTTAAATGAAGGCTGACATAGCAATTTTCACCTCAAGTTGAGTTAGACATGAACAAAGCAAGATCGCTTCCAGTTGGCGTTGCCACCTGGAAGCGATCTTGCTTTGTTCATGTCTGATGATGATGATGATGATGATGATTGCTATTGGTTTCCCCTTTGTAGCGGGGTGATGACATGTCATCTTACCAAAAAGGACTAATATACCTATGTTTTACACTCTTGGTTTAATACTAGCGCTGTTTGGGGCAGGCACAAAAAGCTTATTAGGCACAAAATACTTTTTTTTTCTGTTACAGGTGGTAACTGTCCTAGGCAATATTCCCCTCTCTGCTTTTCGTCCACCAGCATTCTAATCTTCTTTTCGTCCCCTCGACAGCCTTGAAGTTAATTTCATCTGTGCTACCCTTAAATACTAGGGCTTCTGGAAGACGAATATTTCCCTCATGTAGATTTGGATGGATATCCTCACATTCTAACACAATGTGCCGCATAGTTTCTGTTTCTTTTCCGAAGACCACGCATACCCCATCATTTTGTGAATACTTCACCACAAAGCTCTTACTTCGCAAGCAAGCCGCTCTAGCCTCAAAAAGCAAAGCACTGCCCTAAAAATTATCGTAGAAAATTTTCCTTTCTGATGTTCTATTTCTCAGCCCTGTACATCATCCCTAACGACGTTTTAGCTTCCATTTTTTCTCTCCATTTATTCGTTTCAATCTGCCTTGCCTCTTTTTTGGTTACCTTGGGTGTTTTGAATTCTCCACTGTTCTTTCCGCATTTCATCGTTAGCCTTCTATACTTCCTTAACCACTGCGTGTCCACGCTTTTTAAGTATAGGTACCTAAAAACCTCAGCTGCCCACCTTCGTTGATTCATTGCTCTCAACCTCATCTCAAAACATATTTTACTCTGTGCTTCTCTAACTTCAAATGACGCCCAGCCCATATCTCCCTGTACTGCTTCGTTAGATGTTTTTCCATGCGCGCCTAAGGCTAAACGTCCTACCATTCTCTGGTTCACTTCAAGGCCTGATAGAACGTCTGATTTTAAGCAGAGTACAGCATTCGCAAATGTGAGACCCGGAACCATTACTCCTTTCCACATTCCTCTTACTACTTCATATTTGTTATACCCCCACAGAGCTCTATGCTTCATTATAGCTGCGTTTGCTTTCCCTTAACCTTAAGTTGCTCCTGGTGAGTTCTTAAGTAGTTATCCCTTTCGTTTATCCGCACTCCCAAATATTTATATTCCTTCACTCTAGGCAATTCGCCTTGCTAGATAGACATTGCGTCAGTGGTAGCGTCATTGAAAACCATTATTCCTGATTTTTCTGCGCTAAAATTTTACCCCAGGTCGGTGGCTTCCTGGCCGCTAATATTTATTAGCCGGTGCATATCGGTATGGTTATCAGCTAAAAGAACAATGTCGTCTGCGTATAACATTCCCGGAATACGCTGTTGTACCACTTCGACTTGCAGCATATGGGTTAGGCTAAACCCTACTTGACTTTCTTTCAGTTTCTTTTCTAACCCTGCCATGTTCATGTTCTTTTCTAACTCATGTTCATGTCTAATCTTCGCAATTAGCCTGATAATTTCTCCGGTCCAAAAAAGTTCCCCTTCCTACCCCCCCCCCCCCCCCCCCCGCCCCAATTTGACGTTCGGCCCTTGCTTTGTCGGCTGCATGCAACTCGGCCCTCCACATCGGAAGGTTACCGACACCTGGCCTAAGCGATCGGCTGCGGTGGCTGAGTTGCTATAAGGCGTAGTGCCGCTGAGCCCGAGGATGAGGATTTGATTACAGCCACGGCGCACGCTTTTCTGATGGAAGCAAGAACAAAAACACCCGTGCCTAATTTTTGGCGCCCGGTAAAGATTGTCAGGTAGTTCAAACTACATCACTAATCCCTGATCCCTCCATTACGATGCACCTTATAGCCCTGGTGCAAATTCGGCGCGTAAAACACCCGGCAATTCCATATTCCGTTGTCGAAGCCTTTTTCTCAAACAAATACTGGGAGGGGACCTGTAAATAAATAAAAACAAAATGTGCGCCAAAACTTTTGCTGATCCCCGGCTTTTTAAAAGGCAGAAAACTCAGCTAGGAAATAAATCTTAGAATAAGGGGCCTTCCGCAGGGGACAGGCTTTGTTTAAGATTGAATTTCGTTAAATGTTTCGCCATGCAGTAGAGCCACGATAAAAAAATTGCCGTGATTGAACGTGGTTAAACCAAGTTTGTCAAGCGAGCGCTTGGTCTTCGCGACTACAGCGTGCAGTATAACCAGCGCACAATTGTACCGCAAGACAAAACATAGCCGCTGCTGGTCTAGGCGGGAACACGCACTGAACTTGCACGCAGCCAGCGCCTCCTTGTATGCTTTTACGATGGCACGCGCACATACTATTCGCTCTCCGCACGCACGCACGCACGCACGCACACATGCGCGCACGCACACACACATGCGCGCACGCACGCACGCACACCCACACGCGTGCACGCCCGCACGCATGCACGCACGCACGCACGCACGCACGCACGCACGCACGCATGCATGCATGCAAGAACCAAATATTCCCTCGCCTCGGTGGTGCAGTGCTAAGGCGTTGGGCGAGCCCAAGGATGCGGGTTCGATCCCGGCCGCGGTGGCCAATTTTCAGAAGGACGCGAAAAGTGCTTGTGTGTCGACATTATGCTGCACATGAAAGATCTCCAGGTTGTCAAAATTAATTCATAACCCTCCACTAAGACGCACCTCATAGCCTAGTGGAACGTAGGCGCTTTAAACCCGGAAAGTTTGAAAAAACATATACGTAAATAGCATGACGCACGTGCAATGTAGCAAGGAAGTATCGCACAGGGGAGCATAATGTCACCGTATTCAAAGCAGGTTTACCAATATAGGTTTATTGCGCGAATGAAGCATGGTATATTTAGTTTTATTGCTGTTATTTCTAAACTTGGCAGAAAACCGTTTGTTTATTCAGGCGTGGCGGAGGCGTAGATTAAACATATTCTTGCTAACCTAGCGTTGGTTAAACTCAATTTCTTAAATGTTGAATACCGCAATGTATGTGGCTGTGTCGTCAGCATATATCAAAACGCCTAGTGTTTTAGGGATAGCTGTAAATAATATACATCCACAAGAATAAAAGTCCGAGGACGGGTTCTTGCTGTACTCCACTGTGTGTATACGCTTGGGTGAAGATGACACACCATTCATAAGACCTGGAATCAGTCATGAAGGTGACTGAGAAAAGTTTAAATTATTTATATGCAGAGAAGAGGCCAAATCAGTAATTGTCACGGTGTAAATGTGCTTAACCTGAGAACATTATAGTACTTTTCAAGCGATTCTGATAGCACTATAAAACGTCACCAAAAACATTTTCGCCTGCTCGGTGTGAAGTTCAATTCCCGTCGGCGGCAGCTGTGTCCGCAATGGAGGCTAAACACAAGTATGCACTAACAACGTTCGGAATAGAACCATTATGCTTTTTATAGTGGCCCGCTCTAGGCGCATCTGAAATATTTAGGCTAGTCTAGATTGTATCATTTAATGAAGGCGAGCCACTACGACGTGCCACGATCAGCTTCGGTGGGTCAGACGTTCATTTCACATTTGTAAAATTAATTACTAATCGCGGCTTTACAGAGTTCTTACGACTTGTCGTGTTCCACTCAAATGCCTATCAATGCATCCCGCGGTACTGTATCAACAACGACTAAAACGTTTCATGAATATCAGGTCTGAAGAATCTAGTGTCACATGTATAGTAATTGCGGCCAAAACACGAAGTAAAAATTACGCCGTGCTTCTCTTGATTTTGTTAGTAAAATACATGAACGCAATTTACGCCTTCAAAGAAACCGCAACTTTACCGGCTGTCCCCAAGCTAACCAGTGGTGACGTTACCACGTCTCCGTCAGGTCTGGTAGGCTACCCTCTAACTTTGCTTGCTTTGTGATCTGTGCGTCGTCATTGTGCTATTGTGTTTCAGTTGTAAAGCACATGGAAATTGGTGTACGCTTGGCGTCACACTCCCCTGGCCAAGACATGCAGATGAAGGAGCCATAGTTTGCACTCCCCTCGGTATGATCAAATTACAGATTTGACGGATTTCTTTTCGTGGTTTCGGCACGGGAATTATCCGAGCGTAAAAAAGAAGACGCCGAAGTAACGAACTAAATGCGAAGGCAAGAATTGTCGATGCGGGCATGTCGGTGGCCTATAAGAAGAGAGGTGCGAAAACTGCCAACGTAGCAGATATCTACACATATTCAAAGTAGGGGTGGTAAATGCGCCCTGTTCACTGCTGTAGCGCGCACAGATCCCACACGTTGGAACGAGAAGTCGTTGTACAGTGAGCGCCTTCAGACTCCGAGTCGGAATTCGGTGAACAAGGCTGCCGACGTGACAAGAGTGCTAAACAAGGTCGAAATAGGCGGTAATAATAAATCCTCCGATCCGGCAGCTGGGACACCGCTGTTCGGCGAAAAGTAAAAAGTATGAGCACCTAAAGAGATGAAGGTACAGTACGGTACGACAACTTTATTGATAGGGCCTGCAGACGGCTTGTCGCCCTGGTCTTGTTAGGGTACTTCGCCGCGACGCGGCCTTGACGTCGTCTAGGTTGGTGTCGCCTGTACTTCGTCCGCGGCGCCGCTACTTCCTCGGGTCGACCACGCCTGCCCCTGGTCTGGGGCGGCAGTCTTACCGGGGTTTCGCTGGGTCGCTGCCTTTCGAGTGCGGCCGAGACGTTTTGGACGGCCTGGGTCTGGTTCTCTCTGTCGTAGCTCCTCATCGCTGCTTCCCGCAGCGGCGGGATCGTCTTCCTCGTTGTCGCTTCGTGTGGATTTTTGCTGCAGTTTCATAGGATGTGAGCGGTTGTGGCTCTCTCCTTCTGGCACGTGCGGCATAGGTCACTCGTGTACACGTCCGGGCACACATGCTTCATTAGTGCTGGGGTGGGTAGCGTCCCCATCTGTAGTTGCCGATATAGCACCGCTTCCTCCCTGGTCAGGCCCGGGTGGAGCGGTGGCATCGTTCTCCTCTCGTGTGTTTACCACTCCGTTATCTCGTTGTATGTGTTCATGTTGTCTTTGGTCTCCCACCACCACGTTGGATTGACGGCGGCGGTTGCCGCAGTGCGGTAAGTGAGTCATCGCGCCACTGCTTCGCCGTCTCGTTGTGGTTTGCGTACCCTCTTTCCGATACGTCTTGCCCATGTGTGCTGGGAACCATTTGATCGCCACGCGGCGGCTCTCGATTTTTGTCGCTCTCAGAATCCGCGCGACTTCGCTGCTCACTCTTCCCCTGGCGTAGTTGCGTACTGCCGTTCTGGAGTCACTGAGTACGGTCGTGCACTCGGTGTCGGCGATGGCCAGGGGGATGGCCACCTCCTCTGCCCGATGCGCCTTCCGTGCGCGCACGCTTGGTGCTGCCTTAGTTGTCCCTGTCGTTGTTTAGACTGCGACTGCTGCGTAAGCTTTCTCGTCTTCCGGGTATTCGGCCGCGTCCACGTACACGGCTCCCTCGTCCCTGGCGTGGAGGTCGATGAGTGCCCTGGCTCTCGCCTCTCGCCTTTGCCTGTTGTATTCTGGATTCATGTTTCTCGGTATTGGGTGTACTCGTAGCCTACTGCTGATGTCTTCTGGGATTGTCTCTTTTGTTCTATCTTGTTCCCTCAGGCTTATGCCCAGGTTCCTTAGTACTTGTCTTCCTGTTCTTGTTTCTCTGAGGCACGCGAGCTGCGCCGTTCTTTGCGCCTCTGTTATTTCCTCCAGCGTGTTGTGCACGACGAGGGCCAGGAGTTTCTCCGTGCTCGTGCCGTCGATGAGCCCGAGTGCCGCCTTGTACGCCTTACGTATCCGCGCGTTTATTTTGTTCCGCTCGCATTGCCTCCAGTTCTGGAATGCTGCCACGTACGTTACATGGCTTATTGCGAAGCATTGTACGAGTCTCATGAGGCTCTCTTCCTTTATTCCTGCTTTCGTGTTTGATACTCTCTTTATGAGCCGTATGGCCGCGTTTACTTTGGCCGTCACTCGGTCCACCGTCTCGCCGTTCACCCACTTCCGTTCGATTTGCATGCCGAGTACCCGAATCTTCTCGACCTCAAGGACCGCGAGGCCGCTTCTCGTCTTGATCCTGATCTTGTGTCCCTTTGTACTTCCGGTCGTCCTCTTTGGAATGGCCAACAGCCCTACTTGTGATGCGTGCGCCACCGACGAGACGATTGAACACCTTCTGTGCCATTGTGACCGCTTCATAACGCCGAGGCAACAGCTCTCCACCACACTTCGCCGATTCGACGACCACCCCTTTACAGCGCCGACAATTTTGTGTCATAGGCGTTGTCCGTCACAGGCCGAAAAGGCTATAAAAGCCTTACTGCTTTTTTTGAAGGACACGGGCCTGTCTGAACGATTGTAGGGACATTACTATAGTGCAGTGCCCTTAGTTCGCCAATCTTATCAGTAGACCGTATTAGTTTTGCGCATTTTCTGGTTGTGTGCGTTGTTTGTACCGCCTTTCTAGTAGCCTGGTCACGCCTTGTGTCTTTTCTATTTTTCTTTGTCTCATTTTCTCCTTTAATATGTACCGCTGTCCTTTCTTTTCCTTTCATTTCCCGTATCCCCTCCCCCCTGAGTAGGGTACCCAACCGGACAGTATTCTGGTAAAACCTCCCTGCCTTTGCTGTACTATTCCTTCTTTCCTTCCTTCCTCTTTGGTGGAATCACCAGTAGCTCGGACTTGCTTGGGGAGCAGATGAGGCCGGACCCGTCTAGTTGCTCTGCGATGGCCTCGACTGCTTCTTCCAGCGTGCTCTCAATGTACCCGTCAACAAGATATTGCAGGAATGCAATGTGTTTTAGGAAAAACTATTTTAACAAATAAACGGTTAGCGCTTGCGCAAGAAGGCACTTAAAGATGACAAGGAAATTACTCTACTGAACTAGTCAAATACTGTTAAATACGGAAAAACGACGAAGGGAAAAAAGAAAAGAAAAGAGCGCGGGTGCACAACAATACATTTCGAGGAACAATGCAATTCAACGCATCACAATTGGCGAAGCAACCGTTGAAATTTAGGGATGTCTGTTTGAATTGCTATATCTGAGGGTAAATTGTAACAGTAAGTTATGGTGTGATTGATTGATTGTGGGGGTTTAACGCGCCGACGCAACGCAGGCAATGAGGCGCGCCGTAGTGGAGGGCTCTGGATTAATTTTGACCACCTGGGGATCTTTAACGTGCGCCGAAATCTCGTACACACGGGCGTTTTTGCTTTTCGCCTCCATCAGAAAAGCGGCCGCCGCGGCCGGGAATCGAACCCGCGACCTCGTGCTCAGCAGCGCAACGCCTTAGCCACTGAGCCACCGCGGCGGGTTAAGTTATGGTGTGGGGCAGGAATGAGTGTGCATGCAAGGACGATTGACATAGAGGGCGCTTAAATAGCTGATGGAGGCTGAAAGAAATCACTGTGTAGTGTTGGGTGGAAGTAGATTTTATGGAAAAGAAGACATAACTTATCCAGTTCAGCACGCGGTTTTAATGCTGTGACGATTGAAAATGCAGAATATACGGGACGGTGTTACGGACAGATGGATGTAAGAACAGGTTTAAAGGGGGTGTCGCTTAAGAATGATCACGCAATAAAACAACTTGTCTCAAAGTCCCGGCAAAATGGCTGGAACCACGTGAATAACTGCAGCTACGGTGACTACGCTGTTTGAATATTTTTGCGCTGTATTCGCTGCTTGGTTGGTTCTTAATAAGGAAGCCTGTGACTGGAGTGCGTCATTGAATTAAAAAAAAGACATGCAGGGACTATGAAATGCACATGCAAGCGTAAGATAATCGCCACCAAGAGTGTCGAAGAGGCCCCCGTTCCTATATATATTTTGTGTAGCGGAAGCTGCCAGGTGCCGGGTCGCTGCCTTTGCGATGCATGGCTTTCGCTACATCGAGTTGTATGCCCCATTCGGGTATTTCTTTCGGTATAGTCAAGGACAAATGAAGACGAAAACAGGAATAGGAATTAGAATACGCAAATTACGTGATTTTTTTACAATTCAAGGCGAGTTATTGCTCGGCTAAGTACAAATAAGGGGGAATGATAATGACCCTTTCTAAGCACACTAATATCACGCAAATATATTGCGTCAGCTGACGACGGCCTTTGATTCAGTGCGCTTTACATGTTCGTTTTAATTTGTCAGTAGAGCTGCTGGCGTTTGATTTGTTAGAGGGAAGAATACCCACAGAGGCGCAGAAGCGAAGGCTCAAGAAACGGCTGATAAAAAAATAATTTTTTATTATAAATTCATACGAACCAATGTAAATGAATAATAATTTCAGTTGGCCCAGAATTCCTAAGTACTGTGTGTGATGGTCCATCGAGTCAGCTTTGTTGTGCTAAAATTGCCTTCACATTGACGCAAAATGTAAGTTAGAGCTGTGGCCAAACTGGCGCTGACATGTACTGCAGCAGAACGGGCAATAGGGCTAGTTGGTAGCCGTTCATCTTCGGGTGTTAGAAGCGCTAACATAACAGGAACGAAGAAAGAAATAGTCGTGTCGTCTCTATTTATTTCTTCGTCCCTGTGCTGTGAGAGCTTCGAACACCATGATGGCTGGTGTTGAGAATGTACAGGTTCTTACAGCTGTACGTGTGACCTGCTCAGGACAAAAGTATAGCGGGAGGAGCAGCCTTACCGATTGACGTGCTCATGGTTTTCTTGCGACCAGTACGTTTGCGTATGATCTCAACAGTATAGAAATGTAAAAGGGGGTCATTGAAAGCAATTTGTGGGGTTTAGGGCGCCGAAGCTACACCTGGACCTGGGGATCGACCACCTTTACTGACACGAGGGTGTGTCGCTTTCGCATCCATCTGAAAAGCGGCCGCCGCGGCGGGGACAAACTGGCGTCCCTTGGGTTCAGCAGCACAGCGCCTTAGCTACTGAGCCACCGCGACGAGTGGCAGAGAATCGTATACTAGGCAGGTAATGCTTAGGGTGAAGAAGAGAACCGTAATAATATGTTCGCTCGGGTATGGACGCTGGGGCTTGCATTGTCAATAAACATGCGGCGTGTCCACAGTGGAAGTGGTGGACGTTAAGTATGTTCTAAAATGGCGATTGAAACTCTGACCTGTGTGTGCGTGTTTTTTTAGGGGGGGAGGGGGGAGAGGGGGGAGGGGGAGGGTCGTTTTGTCCCCTACCACGCACCAGACTCATCCGGATTCGAAGACCAGCTGCGAAGTAGACCGTTGCCCGCAGCCGTCATATCTCTGTGGGTGCGATGGTTGACTCTGTGTTAAGAGAGGTCAAGTGAATTGCACTGTAATTGAGAGCCTCGCCTCGTATACGCCCCTTGGCTCTTATTATCACATGTTTGTCAATAAATATTTCATTCATTAATTCATTACCAGTGATTAGCAAATCAGGTGTTGTGTGATTTCGGTGGCAAGTGGTCTGATTTACGATCGTTTGACAGGATGCGTGCTTATATACTGCGATGGGAAGAGGTTGGAAAAGGTACAGGGCCGTCCACTCTAGGTGCGAACACAGCGCAGCGTGGCCTCGCTCCGCGGAGCGCCAGCGCACAATCCGCGGCCGCGCATCAAAGCTAAGCGGCGCAGGCGCATAGGGGCTTGGAGGAGGGGCTTCGTGTCGTCTGCTAGAACGGGAGAGCGCCGTGCTTGCTTTGCTGTGAATCCCAGCTAACTGTAGGCATGCTTGTAGCGTCTAAGCGCGCCGCGACGGCGTTGCGGGAAAGCGAACTTTCGTTACTGCGGCGCGTTGTGTAGTTTCTGCGTACGAGAACTCACAGCTTCCGCTTTTCAGTTCCGCGGTGCCCGTTAAATGCAAGTATTGTTGAAGGTTGAAGGCATTTCAGAACTGGTTTGGCTCGGGTTATGGGGTTAACGCCACAAAACGACTCTTGCTACGAAAACGCTGTAGAGAAGGGCTCCGAATAACCACCCAAAGGAATTTTACCGTGCACTTATACCACGCAGCAGACGCGCGTTCTTGCCTTTCGCCTCTTTTGAAAGCGGCATCTGCTACTGGGATCCGCCGCGTAACAATATTAGTTGGATAAACTTCATTTTTTTAGTATAAATAACTGCTAGGGGGCAGAGATTTGAAAGAATGCTAGTGTCATAAAGTTTCGTGCCTTATCGGAACTGCTGCACTTTTAACCATAATGCCGAACTCTCTACCAGTTTCTTAACTATAAACCTCCTAGGACTCTACGAAATGTTTCTGTGTAAAACTGGGCCGCCACTATAGCCTCCGAGTAGGACACTTCTGCGTACACTGCAAGTCGATCTTGGGTCATCAGCTTCCCATGTCTGCACTGTATTCTACACAATCGGTTACTCCAAAAGAGTACAAATTCTGCAGGCACGTGCGCGATATACCTTCAGGCGGGCACATATGCCCACTTGCCCCCAAATCCCTTATTTCCGTCACAAACCTTGGTTATTTTTGGTGAGGTGCTGCGAGGAGATTTGAAAACTTGTGCCGCCCGTTGGAGAAATTTTCAGCATGACTTGCAAAGCAAGAATGTCAAGTCCTGCTGTTCGTCTACAACACATGCATGGCCACACTCACACACGAACACGCACACACACGCGCACATGTGCGTGTGTGCGTGTGCCACCACGGCGCCCATGTGCTATGGGTCATCTGAGCAGGTGCTTACGCTCATGAAAGGCGTAAGTACCTAGCTGCTCAGCGAAAAGGGAAATTTTCACACGTGCCTGTTTGCATCGCGTCATTCGAAGCCATTTTTCTATTGATCAATTTGATTGATTGATTGATTGATTGATTGATTGTAGGGTTTAACGCATCGACGCAACGCCGGTCATGAGGCGTGCCGCAGTGTAGGGCTCCGGATTAATTTTGACCACCTGGGGATCTTTATCGAGCGCCGAAATCTCGTACACACGGCGTTTTTGCTTTTCGCCTCCATCAGAAAAGCGGCCGCCGCGGCCGGGAATCGAACCCGTGACCTCGTGCTCAGCAACGCAACGCCTTAGCCGCTGAGCCACCGCGGCTGGTTTCTATTGGTCGAGCTCGTCCTGCTTTGTGCAGGCACCTTGCAGGGTGCCCTATGGTCTCGTCTCGGAACAGCCCGTTCTCCAGAGAATTCATTACTGTCCGCAAAAATCTGCTGACGAGTATAGCGGCTCTCGTGGTTTCTGGGTCATTCGAGAACTGCCTCCTAGAACGATGTCGCACAGGCTAAAACAATGACTTGCGTTTTCATAGCGGTTTCTGCACAAATCGAGTTTTTTGGTTGTTTCTTTTTTTTGGGTGGAAATGGCGTGTCTACACTCGGTTCAGTGCTCGACAGTTACAACAGAAACTCGGAACAAGCTGCTTTGGTAATATTTTACGTTAAAAGAATGGAATGCACAAACAAGCTATTTACTGAAGAAGTTTTACTCATCTTAATATGACTACTTAACTTTCTGATAATTGAAAGGACAACGTCCTTAAAATATATTTTGACTTAAGTGCCTTACTCTAAAGCATGGGATGCACTGATAGGGGTTGCACACCCTTGGTTCTGATGGCCTAATGCACTCAAAGTTACTGTGCCCGCAAAACACTTTAAGGAAATAACCCTGGTGAAGAGACTGTTAACGTCGGAACATTTCCCATTTCCTCCTCCCGCATGCCTCGAACACACTACACGCGCGCCTCCTGGACGGCAAAGACTAACGGACGAGTCCTTCATTTCGCGCTTTTCTTGAACCTCCAAGAGCTGATCTGATTTGGACGGTCAATTGCCTAACGCTGAACAACCCGCCCAGCAGCCGAGTGATCCTCTAATGACGTTAAGGCCCTAAGTAGCTTTGTGCGCTCCCAATTGGCTTGTACGCTTCGCTTATTATTTCCCTCTTGGCACTCGAAATTTCCTTCCTACTCTGGGCCCACTACTGCCGTTTTTGCTGACTTTGTCACCAAAATGCTCAGCGAAAGAGAGAGCACAACTCGAAAGTTTACCGGGAACTTCAAAGCAAGCGCCCTAGTGGTGCACTTTTTTTGCATTTGGGCGCGCTGCCGGCATGTTCCGATATAAGTACGCGGTGTGTTTTCTTTCTTACGGGCCACAGTTTCGAGCTTCCAACATTTGATCAGCCTGTTTTTTAAGGAACCAAATTGTTGTAAGAACGGGGAGGACAACATCAATTTTAGGCCCGGTAATTTACATAATACCCTTCTTTTGGAAGAGGATACTCAATACACAAGAACCTATCGCCGACCAGCGCGCAATCCGTACTTTGAGGCATGCAAACTACTCTGGCAGCGGGGTAGATCGTACGTTGAAAGAATGAAGCGGAAACGGGTGGAGCCCCCCCTTCCCCCGCCCCCCCCCCCCCCCCCCTTCCCGATTTTTCTTGAGTGCAGTTGTCGCACAAAGTTCTCCCAACCCGCCATATTTCTGAACGAGTATTCTTTTCAGACAGAATACAAAAATACTTCATGTACTCAGGCGGCAAAATACGCTCACCCATGTGATGCATGGAATGCTTTTTTGCATTTATTGTCCCTTATTTATAGGTTACCTCCTACTGACTACATGCAGTACATGAAAACAATATAAAAGCCAGATTAACGAGACGGGGCCCTCCTGTGCGGGGCAGGCGCCTGGTAAAAAGGTTGAAGATAGCAGGTTTCACAACCGCAAATGGAAAGGTAAAGGCCGGCAGTTTGATGGGCTCGGCCCAGATGTTTACGCAACTCGGTGGTTCTCGGCGGAGACGTCCGCGTGGGGAACAAAATGGGGAAAAGACACAAGAAGCTTCTTCGTCGCTTGGCGCTTGGACGAAAACCCGATAGTCGTGCTACGAATGGCGGGACTATACTTAGCTTGTTGCGCTCAACTGTTTCTTATGCCCTTGAGGCGTGTCCTTTTATATTTGTACGAAGCAGCCGGTTCCAGTTGAACACTGGATTGGTGTTGTCGCAGTGCAAACATTGAGGATATTCGGCTGTTATCGAAGCACTGTGTTTTGCTAAGCACCTTTAGAAGGGGCCGTTAGGTTTACATATGAGTTCGTAATACCAGCACAGCAGAGCTTTGTGAACCTGAAAGAGAACATATTTCTATTTTGCACGACGATAGAACCGCGGCTTCTGCGGTCGCATTAGGCCGAAATATTTTTTCGTCTTCACCCCCCCCTTCTCTCTCTCTCTCTCTCTCTCTCTCTCTCTCTCTCTCTCTCTCTCTCTCTCTCTCTCTCTCTCTCTCTCTCTCTCTCTCTCTCTCTCTCTCCACCTACTAGTACATGCCGCTCGTGCCATTTTCGTTTCACGGTTGAGATTGGAGTCCTTTGAATGCCCCAGCAAGGGCAGCTCTACAAATCGATAAAAGCTTCACCCGGTGCTGCCTAGCACTACGTCATTTCGCCGGGTAGTGCAAGGACACTGCCTAACCGGCTGGCCATGTTCAGACCACATAGCCTAGGCAATTTTCGACGGTGACGAATGAGTTACGGGTGAATTACCAATAAATCGTAATATTTAAAATTGCACAGAACTTGTTTACTTCTAAGAGAGCCTCATTCGTTCCGCACTGACTCAGCATTGGCGGACGTTTTCTAACCTTTACGTCCACAGAGACTACCTTTTGATATTGCGATTTTTAATACGCTGCTTATATATTGTTTTATTTTCCTTCTCTTTAATTCTGTCTACCTCATTTTTTATCTTTTCTTTTTTTTTCGCCTCACTACGTTCACCTCCATGTGAGGTAGCAAGCCCCGTCGTTCATAAGGCTAACCTCTTCCGTATTTCTTCAGGTTTTCTCTTTTTCTCACCCTGTATTATTTACTTGCACGGTTATAAACGCGTACCAGTGCCCAACCGGCATGTAGCTGGAGCAAGCTTGTACGCTCTCCGCACAGAATATACGGAAGTCCGCAGCAAGACGCCCTTCTCCTCCGTGACAAACAATATTGATGATGATTTGGATATTTGTGGCGCATGGCCGTCTATGGGTAAAGAGCTCCATAAGGAAAGTTAATTCATGAGAGTGGTGTGGCAGTAACTGCTAAAGCATTTAAGCAAAATAGACATTAAATAAAACGAAAGGAAATGTAGATGACTGGTGTAAAGGGTAAGGTTGTCTATAGTTGTCAATATACTTGATAAGAGATGTGTAAAAATTTGATGACTGCAAGTGCGCTTATGAGAGATGATAGGTACTTTTGAAAGAGAAATTATCGAAACGTTGTCAATCGAAAAAAAGTGAAGGAAGATCACACTAACGCAAGACTGGAAGGTAGCGAAGCTGTACACAACCTTCGCGACCATCACGAGGGTTTAAGTCCGCGAGTGCAGCCGATTCGCTTCTTCCTCGCTGCCGCAACGACCTTTACTCCATCATTGTTGCTATAGGTGAGAGCCTATTTAATTTTCTGGAAGTGATAATCAAGGGTCGTGCGCTACGACGTGTCTTCCTCGTTCCTAGCAAGTGATGATGGTTGGGTTTTTTATAGCGCAAGGCCGACTAAGGGCAATGAGCGCCAGAGAAAAGGTTATTTAATGAAGTGAAGTGGTTACCACAAAGAGGTAGGTAAAAAAACGTGTCAACCGAACATAGTAAAATCAGTTAAAGATAATGGTGATGGCTGGTGTATAGGGCCAGATTTGATTATGCGTGATAGGAAATGAGGTTTAAAAACTTAACGTCTGACAAATACTCAAACACACGTTTCACGGAAACCATGGCATCGTCCCCTAGAAACAGCGATGGATGTAGTGGGATATGTTGTCTGTAGAATTCTCTGCAGTGTTTGTGTCGTGTTGTGTGAAGTGCCTTGCATTGTATGAGTATGTGGATTACGGATAGGCCCTCTCCACACCTGCTACACAGGGGTCTTGGAGATTCCGTGAGCAGGTGGGAATGTGTTTCATGCGTGTGGCCTATCCGTAATCGAGCCAGGGTAACGTCATTGTGCCTGTTGTGTGTGTCAGTGGTGTATGCTCCCAAGAGTGTCTTTATAACGTGTAGTTTGTTGTCAGTCTGTTGATTCCAGTGTGCCTGCCATGTTGTGCGAAGGTGTTGTCTGATGTGTGATTTGAGGTCGGTGTAGGGAACTGTAGTTGTAAGGGAAGCAGAGGCCGCCATTCGGTCTGCGGTCTCATTACCTGGAATTCCAGAGTGCCCTGGCACCCAACACGCGGTCACTTCAAGGTTTAACGCATACACAGACATAATAGTATTAATGAGAGCATTGACCACATGGTTTTTAGACTTCTGTGAGGATAATGTACGCACAAACTTAAAGAATCAGTATAAATTACAGATTTCGAAATTCGATTTAAAACATTTATGTTTAACTACAAGAAGTATGCCATAGGCCTCTGCCGTAAAGATACTTGTATTTCTATTCATAGTTCTACTGACATTAAAGGTGCCACCATGCGCAGCACAGGAAACAGTTGTGGCAGTTTTTGAAGCATCCGTGTAAAATTCAGCACACTTGTATTTGTGCTGCAGGGACAAGAAATGTTGCACGATCGCGCTTCTAGGCACTCTGTTTTTCTCGACACTTGTAAAAGATACATCACATGATATCTGGCGAAGCTGCCACGGTACTAGTAGTTCAGTAGCGGAGGTTTTGATGGTGTCTGAGAACATGACATCAAGTTGTGACGCTTCTTCTCTTACTCTGAAAGCGAAGGGAGCAGAGACTGATGGACGATTAGTAAGAAGGTGAGGTATGGATGTATCATAAAAAACTGATGTAAGAGGATGGTAAGGCATTGATGAGATTTTAAAAGCATAAAGCAGGTCTGTGTAAGCTCGCTGACATTCTAGGTTCCATTTGTTGCACTCTACATACAGACTTTCGATTGGACTAGTCCGAAAGGCACCACACGACAAGCGGAGCCCTAGATGAAGCACAGGGTCCAGCATTCTGAGGGATTTTTTAGTGGCTGACCCATAGACAACGCTACCATAGTCCAATCGTGAACCTATCAAGCTGGTAAAAACACGTAAAAGAAGTTGTTTGTCAGCACCAAAAGAAATGTGCGACAGAACCTTCAGGATAGTCAGTGTTTTTAAGCATTTATGTTTTAGTTGTTTTATGTGTGGGATAAATGTGAGCTTTTCGTCAAAGATTATACCTAAAAACTTGTGTTCCTTTTTGACAGGAATCGAGACACCATTGAGATGAATGTCTGGATCCGGCCGGATGCCACGCCTCTTGGAAATCAAGACACAAGTGCACTTCCCTGGATTAAATTTAAAACCGTTGCTATCTGCCCAACCAGCTAGCTTGTTAACACCAAGCTGGACTTGGCGCTCGCAGACAGACAGGTTACAAGGACTTAAAGGATAATTGTACGTCATCTACATAAATTGAGCAGGAAATCGACGGTGGCAATGCCTTCCTAAGGGAATTCATTTTCACAATAAAAAGGGTGCAACTTAACACTCAACCTTGTGGCACTCAATTTTCCTGCACATGAACCCTAGAGAGTGCAGTTCCAACTCGCACACGAGAGGTTCTTTGAGACAAGTAGCTGGCAAGTGTGTTCATCATGTTACCTGCCATGCCGAAGGACTTGAGGTCGCTTAGGATGCCATACCGCCACGCGGTATCGTACGCTTTTTCCAGATCAAAGAATACCGTCATACAATATTGTTTGTGGACGAAAGCATCCTTTATATAGGACTCGAGCACGACGAGTTGGTCGTTGGTGGACCGCCCCGCCCTGAAGCCTGCCTGGCAGCTCTCGAGAAGACCATTGTACTCAAGAAAGTGCACGAGTCTCCTGTTTATCATCTTCTCGAGGAGCTTGCGCAGGCAGCTTGTGAGGGCGATGGGCCGATAGCTAGCGGGAGAGGAAGGGTCATTTCCTTCCTTCAGGAAATCCACTACTATGGCCTCCCTCCAAGAGCGAGGAATGTGCCCCGAAAGCCATATGTTGTTGTATAGATGTAGGAGTGTTTCAAGAGTGTCTGGGTGTAGGTGTTGTATCATGGTGTATGTGATTTTGTCTGCACCTGGAGCTGAAGGCTTACATGTGCTCAGAGCAACCTTCAGCTCATGAATTGAAAAACGAGAATTGTAAGAAGTGTGCGACTTGTTGTTATCACGCAGGGACTTCTTTTCTACAGATGTTTTGTGGTTCATGAAAGTGTTTGTGTAGTGTGCTGAACTGGACACGTGTTCGAAGTGTTGTGCAAGTGTGTTAGCCTGGTCTTCCAGTGTGCCTCCTGTTGTACTAACCAGGGGCAGGCTGTGTGTCTGTTGTCCTTTTAGTTTTCGTATTCGTGTCCAGACTTTGTGTCAGTGCATGAGTTGATGGAAGTGAGGAAGGTGCGCCAACTCTCCCTTTTCGCCTCACGACGCACTCGCTTCCCAAAAGCCTTTGCCCGTTTAAAAGAAATGAGGTTATCTGACGTGGGGTACCGGCGAAGGACACCGCACGCCTTGTTCTGGGCCTCTCGCGCCCGCCTGCAGTCCTCGTTTCACCAGGGCCTCCTTGGGGTGCGGGACCCAGTGGAGGCCTGGAAAATGGACTTTTCGGCGGCGTCGAGGATGTGCGCCGTGATGAGTTGGGCGGCTTCCTCCACGTGTAGGTGTTTTATGGATGTATGGTGTAGTTGAGATGATGGTGTGAATGTGCTCCAGTTTGCTTTTGATTCATTAAACCTTTTATGGGAAGATGGACTGCTCGGGCCTATACCTATATCCGTTAATGAAGTGGGGAAATGGTCACTACCATATGGGTCTGTGCCCACACCCCACTCAAGACATGGAAAGAGAACTGCTGAACCAATTGCCCAGTAAAGATGCGAGTATGTATTGTGTCCTAAGTTATGGTATGTAGGCTGTTTTTGTTGAAAAGGCATGCTCCGGAGGATGTAAGAAACTTCTCTATCAGGCGACCTCGGGCATCCGTTCTGGAGGAGCCCCTACGAGAGTTGTGCGCATTAAGGTCGCCTGTTAGTATGTATGGTTCGGGCAGCTGGTCAACCAGTGCCTCGAAATCAGAGCTTAGAAGTGCAAATCAGGAGAGATGTAAATGGAGCATACCGTTATCATCCTATTAAATATTATTGTACGTATCGCTACAGCCTTGAGGACAGTGTTTAAAGAGAGAGTGTGGCATGCTAATGATTTCCGCGCGATAATGGCCACACCTCCTGAAGAGTGGGTGCAGCCAACCCTGTCCTTTCTGAATACCATGTACCTATTTAAGAAATTTGTTTGTTTAGAATTGAGGTGGGTTTCATGAGACACATGATACTTGGCTGACTGGCATGCAGAATCTCATACACATCGTCAAGATTTTTAAGGACGCCTCTGCAGTTCTATTGGATGATGTTTTTTGATCCCATTATTTAAATTTAAGAATGACTAGAGTGTGTGTGATCGTGTGTGTTCATGTGTCGTCTTTCGGGGCTGTTACTCTTGGATTGGGCTTTTTGGGCCTTTCACATGTAGGCTTGGAAGTCGATGGCCGCTCCTTGCGCTGTGTTGCAGGCAGGAACGGCCCGACATCCATCTCATCGTCGGATGTCCGAGGGGTGCCCGACGGACCGGGCCCCCCGGACTTGGCCCCCCTTCGGGAGCCCTTCGTTTGAGCCGCCACCACCGCGGGCGTCGGGGACGCCAAAAGTGGCACGGGCGGTGCGGTGGCGGTGGGAGCCGATGCGGGGCCCGTGGTGTCCATCACCTCGGCACCCTCCAACGCACTGAAGGACGGGGAGGCAGAGGCGGGAGCGGCACCGGTCCCAACAGAAGTGGTTTGCACCACAACCGCTGCTGCCTCAGCAAGCGGCGTGGTGCCGGGTTGGGCTGCGTGAGGCAACCCAGCGGGGGGCGGGGGCGGGACCAGGTCAGCCTCGCTGAACTGGGTCCCTGTGGACACCAGACGCCGCTCCGCCCCCAGGCGAGCTGCGTCGGCGTACCTCCCCAGAGGGAAAGAGGCGAACCTCTTCCTCGCCTCTGGAAAGGTGATGTTCTCAGTGACCTTAATGTTTATGATCTTTTTTTCTAGTTGGAATTTTTCGCACTTGCGGGAGTATGCCGCATGCGGCCCCCCGCAGTTTACACAAGTGAGGGTTTCGGATGGGCAGTTCTCGCTTGGATGATCGTGCGCCGCGCATTTTGCACACGTCGTTCGGCCACGGCAAGAGTTCGTACCGTGCCCAAACCGCTGGCACTTAAAACAGCGCCGCGGGTTCGGGATGTACGGACGTATTGAGCACCGGATAAAACCTGCATATATATGTTGTGGGAGAACTGCGCGGTCAATGGTCAAGATGATGTGCTTGGTGGGAATCTCCCTGTCGTCTCTGCGGATGGTGATGCGTCTCACGGCAGTGACGCCCTGATCCTTCAAGCCGGCAAGGAGATCCGCATCCGTTTCGTTCAGGAGATCTGGCTCTGATATCACACCCTGCGAGCTGTTGAGGCTCCGACGGGGTGTGACCCTGATGTCTAGATCAGCCAGTCTAATCTGAGCTAGAAGCTTTGTGGACTGCTGCTTGTCATTTACCTCGATGAGGAGTTCACCAGTTCTTTGTTTTTTGGCCTGATATGATTTTCCTATTATGGCTTCAAGATATTTTGCAATCAAGAAGATTGACTGAGATGCAAGAGGGTGGGTTGGAGTGAGGGATTCCATGGCAAGAAATCGAGAAAAATGATCCGGTTCAGGAAAGGTCAACGACGGCAATGGGGGAAAGGATACTTCGGTGCGGCCCCTTTCCAGGGACCGATCATGGTTGGGGGGGGGGGGGGGGTTTGAAAATACCATACGGCATAGTATAAAAGCAGGGAGACGGGGGTACTTTCTCCTTTGACCTTACCCTGGTAGCCAAAGAGGTCCCGGAGCTCCCTGCCTGGTAGACAGGCAGGGAGCCCATCAGCCGGAGCTTGACCAAGGCTCCGACGGCCACCGTTCACGGCTTCTAACCCTTCACCTTGCCACTTCTCGCCACGGTAGGTAACAGCTTAAGTATGGGGGGCTCGGGGTACGCGGTGTCGCCACTCACCGTCACCAAGATTACTCAAGGTGCCCCGTGCGGGGTCGTTCCTAGCAAGTGTTACCACGATTACGGCGAACGCTAGAGTTACTTTTTCTTACCAGTCTTGGACTATCTCCTTAAGTGGGTATCCTTGGCTTGACAAACGTTCGCCGGGGACGCTGGGCGGTTGCCGGAAGGCACGCACACGCGAGTGTTCGGCATTTTATTGGTTTTTGTAACTGCCAGGCGGTCGCCGCAATCTTGGCAAATCTCCCTAAGTGGGTATGACTGGAGTGACAAACGTTCGCCGGGGACGCTGAGCGGTTGCCGCAAGGTACGCACACGCGAGTGTTCGGCACTTTCTTGGTTTTATTAACTGGCGGGCGGTCGCCGAGGTCTTGGCCAATCTCCCTAAGCGGGTGTGCTTGACTTGACAAGCGTGCGCCGGGAACGCTGGGAGTTCGCGGCGAAGCACGCCCCCATGAGCGCTCAGCATTTTATTGGTTTTTGAAACTGCCAGGCGGTCACCGCAATCTTGGCAAATCTCCCTAAGTGGGTATGACTGGAGTGACAAACGTGCGCAGGGGACGCTTGGCGATCGTCGCGAGACACGAACACATGAGCGCTAGGCTTTTTCTTGGTTTTTGTTAACTGTCATTGTTGTTGTTGTTCCACGTCTTATGGCGCATACTCACGCGGGGGACTGGCCAGGAATCGAGCAAGAAGTGGGCTGATTCGCCCGCTCACAACTTAAAAGTAGATACCTATGCTTTGGCATCAAGTAGCAGCGCGAGATTAGAAGCAATAATTGCCTAAAAATTGAAAGGAGCGGTTGAATTTCAATTCAATTCAATTTGTTTATTTTCACCAAAACAATACAGCAGGAGAAAAATGGTGAAAAAATGGTGGCCGAAAAAACTGCAATAAAGCAGCTTGACAGAGCTCCGGCCACCGTCAACTAGCAGCAAAGAAGTGCAAACACAAGACATACATACATACTGTTAGATGATTCATTTCCTACTCGGTAACGTTTCACACAGGGACAAAAAAAGAAAAAAAAGCGAGATAGCTGAGGAAACACGGTAAAACGCAAATAGAAACAGTATTTGTTCACTTTAGAAAAAACTAAGTGAAGGCGTGCACCGTAACACAAGATAAAAGCAACGTGAATTTGAGAAAACATACCCGTAATAATAAAGGCTAAAAGGGCAGTTAGCCTTGGACACATATGCATGAATGGCTGCAGCCACCCCTTTGTAACAATATCCCAGTGATGTGGCCCCTAGCGACAGCAGTACGGGTATAAAGATAGGAAGTCCAATTCGTTGTAATGGCCTGATAAGGTGACGTTGTCTGATCATTGAAAAACCACGGCAATGTAATAATAAGTGCTCTATAGTGTCTCATGTTCACCGCAAATAGCACATAGGGCGGAGGAGGCGAGACCAGACCTGTGCATATAGAAGTTCAGCTGGGGAACCCTATATCTGAAGTTGGTTAATGTGACCTCGCATTGACGAGATTCACACAAACGGGGATTCCAATTATGTTTTAAATGAGCATACTCTTCCAAATTAATGATGACCCCTTCCTGCGTACTCATTAGGCGCTGATATCTACGGAACCTTGTTTCTGCTATACTACCCGGAACAGGGCAAAGATTAACCGAAGGGCCATCCAAAGACGATCGCGTCAAGGAATCAGCCTCTTCATTAAGGAGTAAACCTTTGTGCCCGGGAACCCAAATGAGGCAAATGGGAAGGCACCATAAAGTTGAATGCACGGATCAGGGGTGAATTTTCAGACGATGCCAAAGTGGAACAGACCGATAGAGAGTCTGTAATTATAGCTATATTCGAGTGCTGCGCAGGTACTCCTTTTAAAGCCAGTACTACCGCTAGGAATTCGGCTTGAAATATTGGAGTGAAGTCTGGTAACCACAGCGAGACTGCCCAGTTAATCTGTGGACTAAAAATGCCCAGACCTGCCCTATCCTCACGTTGCGACGCATCGGTACCACAATTGCGGAACCATTCAATCGTGCCAAATGGTCGTTCAGGATTCCTGTAAGTAGTCTTGATGAAAGCATTTTGGCGTTATTGGTAAAATATTATGAAAAGTTAAAGGCACTGCAGGGACCTCACAGGGCATTTGCATTATTGTCTGAACGTTGATTTTCAATGGAGACAGTAATGCCTGGGCGTAAACCCACTGAGGCCGAATGTGCCTAGGCCACCAAGAGTTGAAAAATGGTGTGGGCCGAGCTCCCAGCAACGAAAGAAAGCGGCTTTGTGGCGATTCAAAAATCCTCATAATAGTCAGCACAGTTAAGAGTTGAAACCGCGACACTAGGCACGGTATGCGTGCCTCCAGATACAAGACGTTATTGGCCACGCACCTTGGGAGGCTGAGGTGCACGTCGCTCCAATATACTAAGCTTGTTGCGTTTGTAAACCGCAAAAGTTATTCCCCTTCTAAAAAACCCTAGCCTATGAACTGTTCCGGACAATATTCGCCCAATCGCACTGACAAGCAACATGGGGAAATTGCTAGAGAGAATTTTGCACGGGTGATAGCCGCGAGGCCCACGTGTGCGCTCTGGGCAACTTCTTGGTATTTTAACTGCGGACACGAAAAATTACGATTCGCTAAACAGCTTCGCTGTTGAAACGGGCGAGTAGTGCAATTCCTGAAAAGTGGACCAGAGCACAATAGGGGACGTCACGTTTGAATAACATATAACTGTTGTTTTCTAAATTTAGTTGGAAGTGGCGCTTCGTTTGTCTTGTTTATTTTATTCTAGTGTCCATGTTTTTTCTTGCACCTTAAAACCTTCGATCATGTCGTACCAGCTGGCCCACACACGGTTGTTGCTTGGTACCCTGTTTTTATCTAATTTCATGTAAAAAAAAAGCCGCAAGATACGGGCTGAAGCTGCCATGGTGGCAGCAAGTTCGTAAAGGATGATGCGTACACTTTAAACAGGAGATTGAGACCCGAAGCTTCCTCTCACACTCTAAGTAAGAAAAGAATAGAAATGGATGGACAATTTACGAACAGCTGGGATGTGGATGTATCGTGCAGGGAATGTTTAAAGGAATGGTTTTTCGGCAATGAAATTTTAAAAGCATAAAGCAAGTCCATTCACATTCATTGATACTCTAGGCACCACTTGTTACATTCAACATACAGGCTCTGCACCGGGCTAGGGTGGAAAGCACCCGGTGCAAGGCGAAGCCCCAAGTGAAGCTCTGGATCAAGCATCTTCAGTGCTGTTTTCCTGGCTGACCCATACACGACACTGCCGTAGTTCAGCCGAGACCCCACCAAGGTGGCATAGACACGCAGGAGGAGTCCTCTGTCTGCTCCATAAGGCTGGTGTGAGAGGAGCTTCAGAATGTTTCTTGTTTTTAAGCATTTGTCTTTGAGTTGTTTGATGTGGGGAATGAATGGGAGTTGTTCATCAATGAGTACACCTAAGAACTTGGGTTCCTTTTTTGCAGGAATCGATTCAACATACAGCTTGAGTTCAGGATCGGGGCAGATCCAGCGCCTCTTGGAAAATACAGCACAGGTACTCTGTGCAGGATTCACTTTAAACCCGTTTTTATCTTCCCAGCTAGCAAGTCTGTTGACCTCAAGTTGAACTTATAGTTTCGATATGGACATGCTGCATGTCTTAAAAGGTACTCGTACCTCGTCGACATACACAGAACAGGAGATTGATGTCGGCAATGCCTTCCGAAGCGAATTCATCTTCACTATGAACAACGTCCAGCTCAAGACTCCACCTTGATGAACGCCATTCTCCTGCACGTGGACATTTGACAGTGCTGACCCAATTCTGACGCGGAATGTTCTGTCCAACATGTAACTGGTGAGGGTGTTCAACATGTTGCCAGAAACACCTGTGGTGACACCATCGTCACCGTAATCATCAGCGTCTCAATCATCATCAGCGGCTTGTGGCCAGCGTCAGCAGTGTGCCACGCGAGATATCGAACACAGCTGTGCAGCTCGGCGGTAGCTTGTCTTCGCCGCTCCCACTTCTGGCGCGTCCCCTCACTGTTATGCGCGCTATAAAACGCGGTGCCTGCGCCGCTCCGCTCCATCGTTCCAGCGCCGTTCCTCCGCTGTCCAACGCTGCAACGTGAACCCCCTATGCGTCGCATCTACACAGGGGTTCCCGCGAGGGGAGGTGGGAGTTTTTTTTCGAGTTGTAAGCATTTTTCCTCGATTAGAACAGCAACGGTAACCTTAACGCTGCACCTCGACAAACGGGCACGTTTTAGCGGCAGCTGTAGTGCTAGCACCACATTCCATGCACCGGAGAATTTGGTGATTCTCGCAGTCATGAAGGAAAATTCGGCTGTCCTTTCCGATCAGGCCATAGGCACTACGAGCTGGGGAACATATCTACTCGGATGAAGCCCGGCGTCGGGGAATATCCCTGCGTCAGGCGTCTTCCTCGAGAGGGTTCGAGCGCCCTCGCGGTCCATCCGTGGTGTCTAGCCAGCCTGCCTTCTCTTCGTTCCTCCTGGTAGGCACGCTGCTCTACATGGGTCGTAACTACAGCTATGCACTGGCCTGAAACTTGGGCCCGGCTCCGGCTCGGTACTTATCGCAGTAGGCGCGTCCCGGCTCGACAAAAAAGACAAGCGGGCCGGGTGGGGCCGACCCGAGAACATATCCATGGCCCGGCCCTAGCCCGGCCGCGTATTCATATTCCATATGCCATAATGACCCGCACCTGCTTGGGGCACGTTTGGCGGCAGAAACCCACCTAAAGCAGATAAAAAGCATCCCAAGTGAAATCATAACACGCAAAACCAACCCCAAACGGGCAACGCAACCACTGAACAGTACAAACCACAACCTGTAACTTACCTAGGAAGGACAAAACCACTCAACGTTTGCAATTAATGCCCAAATGGGCCACAAATAGATATCACGTGCGATAAAAGACGTGGATTTCAAGAAAAACCATCAATTAAAAAGATGAAAGACCGGCGCCTGTTTGGAACCTGGTGTAGGCAACTGCTACCCAGAAACGGAACCTCTATATCACGAGCCCAGCTGACCCGTGCTTGTTAACGCTTCATGGCAGAGCGGTAAGCCCGTCGTGCTGCCTTTTATTCACCGCATATCGTATGGTTTAAAAAATGTTGCGGGCAGATATGGAGTCAAGGTTATTTTTTTTTGTCTCCCTTGAAAATATCGAGTGTGTGCTGCGGTGGAGAGGAAAGCTGCAGCCATGGAGGCTTCTGCGGGCAAGGGCTGTGGCATGAAACACGATTCGCCGTTCATCCGATGCTGTGAGGACGTTGTGTATCAGATTCCCCTCGACTGTGGGGCTTCATACGTTGGCCAGACGGGGAGGTGCCTCAACACGAGGCTCAGAGACGATATGGCGTTGTTGGACAAGTCTGCGCCTTGCTTCGCACTGCAAGGAGCATGGCTGCGCGCCAGTACCGCAAGATACGAAGGTACTATCACACCATTGGTCGCAAAAATACTGAAAGATTGTAGAGGCCTTTCACATTTAGAGAATGAAGGACGCGTGTGTTAGTAAAGCATCTTTAGCCCTGAGACCAGAAGAAATTGGCTTTCTGGAGAAGCCACTACGGCGATTAGAAGTAACCGTGCCCGTTAGTTCATGCCCTTCATGTGTCACCATTTTATCTGCTTTTCTTCTTTTTTGTTTATATTTCAATGTTGTCTTACGTGTTTTTTGACTTGCACATGCGCAGAGTGATGATGGCTTTCTGTATAAATAGAATTCTTGATCAATAAATTTCATCCGAGAGTCGGCGCTCGTCCTGTGTCCCTTGCTTTTGCATCTTGTCTTTTGCGCTGTACTCCTTGAACCCGTACCAACTTGCCCAACTAGCCACTTAACTGTAAAAAACAACCTGATTCGTGTTTAGGCCGCATTGGCAACGTGCATAGTGTGTGCTATTATACAATACGAAAGTATCTCTTCACTGTACAGGGCCGAACACCGGCCGCCAGAACGGCCCGTCTCGACTGTATGATTAACATTCATGCCCGGGCCGGCCCGGGTAAGAAGTTACTGGGGCCGGGGCCGGGCCCAGCAGGCCTGAGCCCGGGCATACCTCTAGTCGTAACCATGCGTGGCCTCCAAACAACTCCAAAGCACCAGAAAGGAAGTCGTCAACGCCTCCTTGAAGTGATTCATCTCGTCGACTCCCAATTATTTCAGAGAAGAGAGAACGATGCCACCGGCTGTGAAGATGCATTTGGGGCACAGACAAAAAGAAATTTATTCTTCACCATATGCATACCCCAAGTACACCCAAAGCTGACATCGAGAAATTCTTGGGCATGCATTTTGCATAGGTGAAAGGTAATCAACACAGTCCAGTGATAGTCGTCGGTGACTTCAGTATGGATATTTCCAATACAAACAAGAAGTGGTTCATTGTTTAAAAATCGCGGAGCCTGTCTCATTTCTGTGTAATTCCCCATAAGTATAAGTTTCATGACTCGGTATTAGTCTCTTATACCACTGAAACAACATCCAGGGGCGAGAGACGTAGCTTAAGAAACCTCAAACCCCTTTGTTAATTTTAGTTCTTCTTCAGGAACATTTTTAAAAGTCGGATCGTTGGGGTCAGAGCACATACCGAAGTGGCGTAAGGTAGGAGTGTAGGTTTATTTGGACCAAAAAGTAATGATGAGTCGTTGTTATTTGATGATACCCAGAGTTAGTGGCCTCGACCCCTCCCGATTTCTAACATTTCACCCCCCCCCCCCTTCCTACGTCCTCCACTGCCTGGAACTAAACTTCACCGGCTTGTCCGCGTTCAGGGGTTGAATACCGCGTCGGTGTTGTCTCACCCGCTGCGGCGGCAGACAATTCGACCAGAAGCAGACACGAGTCAACCAACGCGGACTTTCAAACCAAAGCGCGCTCTCTAGAGCGCTGACGGAGAAAACGGGAATAACAGGATTAAAAAGAATACTGCACAGTAAATTCTGCGCTTTATTTCCCTCAATCGCGTAGTCTGAAGATATGATGAACGCGGTTGCGCTATGTTTCACGAGCCTGGCGATTTCACCTGTCTTCTCATAACCAAACTCTATAGGGACGTTCAGCAACCCTACACGTAACCACTGGCATGTTTCTCGGTAGGTTTGCAGGTATTTGCCTCGCTACACAATGATGTCCCCACTCCCAAGGAGAGCTGAGTTTCACTTTCGCCGCCCAAACTTGAAGCCGATGAGGTTTATTAGCCTGCGAAGCGTACGTGCACTAACATTGCATTTCCGTGTCGGGATCATTCCCCACACCCTCGATGAGCTGCGCAGCAGCAGGGACCTCACTTCGCATGAAGTACTTAACTGTAAGGCGCGGCACGCTACGTGTAAAGTGAAGTTATCCTAGCGCTGTAACCTCGGCTTGCCGGCCTTCTTCGTAGCACCTCCCTTTGAAAAATGGTCTTGTCCGCTTCGGGTATGGAGCGACCGACTTGATTCGGGCCACGCTGCACTCACTAGAGGCGATGCGTTCACTGACTTGTCAGTATGCGCCACCTACAGGCATAGTAATTAACCGTGCCTGACGTTCGCGTAGACCTCGCACACTAGTTGCTTGCTCCGTTTCGACAGCGTTTGGTTGGGTAACCTGACGCCCACACGTTGTATGGGAACAAAGCGGTGTTCCCACGAAAGACGACACACTGCCTATGTGTAGTCAACACAGCCATCTTTCATCCGGAAGTCAAAACGCTGGGGCGACTAGGGTACATCGAAAACCCCGTGGAGTTCCTTGTAATTAACCATTTTCTAAAGGTTCTATTCATTATGCTCTGAAGGGCAATACTCGTTATGATGTTAGAAAAATTGATGCTTAGAATGCGTTCTTGTATTGTGGACTGTACATACAGCAGCACTCCCGTATAAGCTGCGTCGGCTTTGTACCTTTGGCTGTATAAACATGCATAACAACTGCGCCACTGAAAGCTCTCTAGCGGCGCGTTTCGAAAGCGGCTGTGTGTAGCTCCTGCAGCCGGCTTCCCATGGCTGCTGCAGCTGTCTACCACGTTCACGGTTGCGGTTCCGCGTTAGCACGCCTTGGATATTTATATTATATCTGGGTCAATGGCAGTGCTCGCAGAGAAGTCGCAGAGAAGTGGGGGGGGGGGAGCGAGATTGAAATACTTCAGAAGCGACTTCAGCATCGCGAAGCCGGCGTGTGATGTGGCGCTGATTATGATTTTTTGACCCAGCTAGGAGACTTCTAACAAAGTCTTTGTAAGCCATGCGTACCGAAAAACCATAGCACCGCAGCGCAATTACGTAATCAAACGCCACACCAGTTACACTTGACAAAGTTATACGTCCGACACTTACTGACACCCTTGTCGTTCAGTTATCACGTCCGTACAAAAGCCAGACTTGTTGGCGTTAATGGGACGAAATTCTTGGACACTCTACGAGAATGCTCACCTTGGTAAGCGGATTGGTATTGCGGGAAGAACACGTCTTAAAGGCTTTATGTCGGCCGAGTGTACTTGACTTGAGGCGAGCTCCAGCGAGTATTCCCCGTCTGCGGCTTAGACCTTCTTGGAAAAATTGCAACAAGGGTGGCTCTAGGCTGTAGAAGAAGCCAAACATTTCAAGCAATACTTTTCTTTGTGTGGGCTGCACGCCCGTATATGCTGCATTGCACGAAGAGGTCATCTCACGGAAGACGCCGTTTTTTAATTGCGTCATTCCTTGGAGCAGCCGTTCTATCAAAGGATAAAAAAATGAAAAGCGAACACCCAGCATGTGATGGGGCGTGTCAAATTGTTTATTCAGTGATTTAGTTCGGCATTTGGACGCATAAGTAGTTCATGGTTCTTGCTATGCGCGAAAATTTCAATGGATTCCGGGTCAGTCTACCTGGCTTGAGTTGAGGCGAAAGTGCAGTGTCATTTGCGAGGCTGCATGATTAAGTGTTTTGTTTAGGAGCTCGTAGAACCTTTTCTGTTTGTTTTTAACCCGATTACATTTAATTATTGCGCGCCTTTATTAAATTTCATTGCTTCTTGTTCAAAGGCGTCACCGGGCATCCTTATGCTTAAATGAGGGAGCACATATTTAACGATGCGGAGTCTTGCTCTACGTACAACAGGTCTTTTAGTATGGCTTAAGTCCACAGAAGAAGCACAGGCGGCTGTCAGCTAATGAGCCATATAATTCCTACAATGACATTTTTTTCAACGTTTATGTTCTATGCGAGACCGCGATGGCTACGTCTGGAGCCGATGCACGCTGCAAGCGTGAACCAACCTTTCATCTCATTCAGTTGTCTTGTTTAAACGAGGCGAAAATAATCATTTTAGACCCTAACTTCGGAAGGTACTGATGTGGTGCTGCTGTCGCTGACCCAAGTGAGGGTGAAACACGCGCAACATCGCCCCCGGAGACATTTTGATGGCGTTATAGCGGGCTACCTAGCTTCAATTGTTTTTTGACATGACGTAAAATTATTATTTGCATACAGACGGGACAGTAACCAGCTTTAGAAGAACTTGTTGTTGGGCGAGTTGGTGCATCTTTGGTGAATAAACACGGGCTTTGCGCGAAAATGACAGCACATACACGAAGGACGGTACGAGCGCTCATCCCGTCCTTCCTGTATACGTGTTGTCATTTTCGCGCAAAGCCCGTGTTTATTCACCAAGTAACCAGCTTTGTCGAGAGCGGACGGACAGATAATTACCAGGACCCTTAAGAACTGGTTATGATGTAATGAATGCGAAAGCATAGTGTCCGGTGGCCAAACGCGTCCTCTCATTACGATCATAATCCTTATACCTTGAGCCCTTTTCTTCTTCTTCCCGTTACTACGTCTGAGAACTTTGACCAGTCACCCTTGTTAGCCACATATCTATAGGCTTAACGTTACGTCGCCGCAACAATTGAGCCTGACGACGTGCCAAGCAACGTCTAAGATATTGTACGTCATGCTGAAGACACCGGTCAATGATAGTATAGAGCTTAAAGTGTAACGTTAGACCTAAGGTTAGGCCGTAACATACCCAGGTTCCGGGTTCTCACTGCTCGCGTGCCACCTGTTAGGGCGCTACCGTACGATCCAGGATTTAGTGAATGCTGCACGGTGGCGCTTCTGCTGGACGCCAAGCAAAAAAGGACGTTCAGCTGAAGCGCGCTCTGCTACACGCTTGGCTGCTTCTCGTAGACTTAGCACGCTCAAATTACTCCTGTCCAACGGACGCTTCCAAGTCGAAGGCCACAACGCATTGAGTCCACTCTGAGTCAGCCAGAGTCGACGCGCCGTCGTGCCGTTGGGAATGCGAGCTTGTCTCGCATTCCAAAGGCATCCCGTTCGATTCCCGTCAAGACCCAACTTCATTTTAAACTCAGATGTTTCCCTTTGTTTGCAGAGGCTTCCTTGAGAAATTTGGCGTTCACTCGAGCCTTCTATGACTTCTTTTTTGGTCTCGGCGCCAACAGCAATTGCCAACAGCCCATCCGTTGGCGATTTTGTGTGTGATCTTTTGGCCACGACGACACGGTATGTTTGACCTCCTCCGTTAACTAATGCATTAAACAAGCGCAAGAAAGCCTAAACGCCGCATGAGCGCCTGTCAACTACGCGGCGGTAGCCGCGGTACCCCCGCACACACCGCAGAACGACTGCAACAGGCGCAAACTTCGCGAAGCGCAGGGTAGTATAATCGACGAGCCCGAAGCACTCGGCCCACAGACTCGAAAATTGGAGACTACATTCCTTGCAAACGCAGATGATTCCTAGTCCCATGAATATATCGAATGGGGTGTAATGATGTCTAAAGATTACTCACACAAGTTTTTGAAATCTAATTACCACATTTTTGGAAACTTTCGTCTCCAAGAAGTTTAATGTACGCAGGAACACCTCACTGAAAGCCTGGGCTTTTGCAGCTCCCACATTGTCCCGTACTTTTTTCGTGTTTTGAAGAAATTTAAAAGCAATGAATTGGCCTGCGTATAGACTAGCGGCCTTTTATACGTAAGCGTCCGGAAATCCGCATTTCTCTTCTTCAACCGTATGTTCCTGGAAATGCTTTCATCCTTCTATAGCTTTAGACCTACTTGTGAGCACGTGTTGCATTTTGACTGATAAGTTGGCGGCTTCAAAGCAGGAATGCAAAAAGTTCGTCGTGCACTCATTCTTTTTGCTTGTCTCAGAATAACCGCCAAGATAATCATAATATGCCACTGTGAAGTGATGCGGCAGCAAAGGTTGCGCTAATTACAATCACAAAGGCGGATGGATATATTTTAACGCGATGCGTCTGCCCATAAAGCGGACGACAACGTGTGCTAGCCGTACGTCAAAGCACACACGGCGAGGCGGAATGGCCAACCGTGCCCGACAGGCGCAAAGCGACGCAGAGCGAAGGACACCCGCACTCGATGTCAAAGCGGGAAGCACAGACGCACTGGGAGGGCGAGCACAGAGAGCGAAGAACGCACTTCTGGGAGCCAAGAAGAAAGGAGCCCCAGAGGACTAAGTAAAGGCCACGACGTGCCTGGTCCCGGCACAGATCGACGCTGGCAGCAAAGAGTCATCTCGCGGAAATGCTTTGTAGTTGCCGCGGCGGTACCGTAGGGCTGTCGGAGCTTCTTTTACTCTAGCTTTTTGTATTTTCACTAGGTCGGTTATTCACTTCGAAGGGGAAAACACGCTCCAATGACACGTGCGCATTTCCTGCAGAGGAGCCAAACAGAACTCCCCGCTGACAGGCATGCGGTCATGTCCGACAACTTTCAGTTTTGGGATTTTTTTCTCTCACAGTGAATGTCTACTTGTGCGTGTTTACAGGCTTAAAAGTCTGCGCACATCTGGGAAAACTTTCAGTTTCGCGAGGATTTTTAATGCGTAGCTGTATTTGCCGAGTACCCCCCCAGCCAGGACCGTGCAGCGCCCTGCATGCCCACAAAAAATGTAGACTTTGCGGAAGTTCAACCTGAAATCGTTATAACAGCGTAAAAGGAGATAATTGGTCGAACACAATTTTGAAAAACCAAAAAATATGGATGTCAAGAACTCACACTCTAGGCAAGCGGCAGAAGAATGCTACGCATTAGTGGAAAATTATCTAAATTTCCGCAGATTTTTTTTCCCTCGTCGTGGCAGTACACTTGAGCGTGTATGGGATTCGAAGACGGGATATGAAACCTGAAGTAATGGCGACACCGCTAGGCTACGATCAATTCTAAAGGGAAAAAAATGGGGCCGTTACTCCCTATCGGGTAATTATCGTATGGAGAGTTCATAGGTAAATCGTATTCATCCTACTCTGGAGACGGGGTGGAGACGAACCGGTCCTATACGCTTTACAGCACCCAAACACCATTACTTGCACCGGTGGAGCTGCGTTTCTGTATGTTTTATCGTACAACGGAGCTGTTATAGGCTATGTTATGAACAAAACTGCGTGCGTCGCCAGGAAGTCACGTCGACAAATTTGACGACAAAGCCAACTTTCTGGTAAATGCTGTGTAGCTCATCTAATGTAGGTATCCTGAAAAAAAAATCGCAATGAAATGAGCCGCCACGACAACTCTATCATTTCTTAGAGTGTTATTTATTTTTCGCAATTAGTGAAGTTGTGAAGTAGGAGGCGCCGCTGGCTTAGTTGGTTTGAATGCAGTTTAGAAAAGTTGAGGCGCAGAGGTAATTGTTGACAGGAAGAAACAGGACAGACGCCGTACTTACAATTGAGTCTATTAAGGCAAATCGTTGTAGGGCTAGGCGACAGGCAAATCCGGTAGCCTCTGTTACGCAGAAAACCCCTCCGGCGTAACCCCACGCGCAAACAAGGTAGGATAGGAGCTAGCAGTAAGGGGAGAAAGATTGGCTGGGTTTGTCATAGCAGAACGCGCGCGCAGCGAGCTACTGCGCGGAGCACAGCTAAAGCGGCAACGGAGGGCAGGGGTGTATGCGGTGCGGGTGGAGCAGCGTCAACTTCGCAATGGCGAACACCACACCGGCAGCACGTTACTTCGAAATGCGTAGGCCACGTGTCATGCGTTAAGGGGGACTCACCTGTTAACATTCCTATGGGAGATACTAGTTCATGGCCCACGTACTTAAAAACCAGCCTGCACCAAAAGGAAAGGCTTTACAAATACGTATTAATGTTCAGAAAGGCCTAGTTTGCTTATTTTAGATGTGTGTCACTTCTGTAAGGAAAGGAAGAACTAAAACTCTTGCTTGCTAGACAGCTAGCGCCCTGTAGCAAAACCTGGACAAACCAAAATCGTTTTCTTTTTTTATCTCAGCAAAGAAGTGATATACGTCCAAAGGAAGCAAACTAGGCCGTCCGGAACATTTCTATGAATTTGTAAAACCTTTCGTACCGGTACACGCTGCGTTTTAAGCCAGTGGGTCATGAATTAGGAAGTCCCATAGGAATGTGACCGTGCGAGTCCCGCTTAAACACTGGCCGCACGTTAGAGCTTTGCTGGTTAATCATCTTTACGGGGTGCATGGGCGCATTTTCTTCGTGGAGGGAAACATATATAAAGAAAAACAAGCACGCGCAAGCGGTATAAGAGAGGGGTCTTCTCCTCGGAAAAGGGCTAAGCTCGTTGCACTCTAAGAAATACAAATCGAATCTTAATCGCCTACAATGGCAGTGACGTTTCAGTGATGCAGTTTGCCCTCTAGCTTCGTACGTGGAAGGCCTGTCAAATGTTGCGAGGCGTCGTATCCTTGAATTTGGGCTGTACTTTTACATTCGGTAGCTGTGGAAGACGCCCGCATATATTGCACTGCATTGCTACACCGCATATATTGCACTGCATCTGGCAATTGACGCACCGTTCCGTTTCGCCCACGTGAAGTTGTAGACGCGACGTTGTGAAGCTGTTTCAAGTTGTACATGTTACTAAATGCCCAGCTGCTGTCAATACATGGCGGTCTACACAGGGAGTATAATTAGAGGAAACGGCTGCAACTCTTGTTTCATCAAAACTGTCCCGAAACAGATTATCGACAATTAACTTCTAAGACGACTCAAACACTACGCCGCGTCTTATTTAGATTTTCTGTTTAAGTAGTTCACAAAGAAATGGCAATCTTTCTGGAGTTGCCGTCTGTTGTACATACGTGCCTGGGCTTCTACAGGAGAGAAACGGACCGCCGCATGTTTGTCCACTAGAGTAAATCTTTGCTTTTCCAAGCTTCATTGATTGGTTGATTGATTCATTGATTGATTGAATGATTGATATTGGTTGATTGATTGATTGATTGATTGATTGATTGATTGATTGATTGATTGATTGATTGATTGATTGATTGATTGATTGATTGATTGATTGATTGATTGATTTTGGTTGATTGATTTAACGCGCTGACGCTACACAGGCGATGAGGCGCACCGTATATAGTGGAGGGCTCCGGATTATTTTTTTCCCCTGGAATCTTTATCTTGTGCCCAAATCTCTAACACACGGGCGTTTTCACTTTTCGCCTCCATCAGAAAAGCGGCCGTCGCGGCTGGGAATCCGGCCGTACAAATCCGGCCGAACATATTCTATTTATTATGCATGCAGCCGCACAAAATAGAAATTATTCTAATTTCCCGAACCCGTGCTCCCTTTACTTTTTGGGGCACCTGTACATGGCACTATAAATGGCCGACTGCTCAAGGAATAAAAGAAATGCGAAAGCGTCACGGTTGCATTGTTGAAAGAATACGTCGTTACTCCGTGCGCAGCCATGTTTTATTGGGGACAGCGTTGCGGCGTGTTTCATTCGTCTTGCGTAGTGCTCAACACACTTGTCTATAACAGCGAGTTAAACCTTGACTAGTTGCACCTTAAAACTGCCGAAACAAACTCTTTACAAAATGGAGTGGGCCTAAACTTCAGAACGCCGCAGTAGTCTCCTTCAAATCCGCACGAGCGAGGTCAGGATAAGGCTGAAAGTGCGAAAGCTGTCTTATAGACAAGTATGTTGCCCTCTGTACATACCACTACTTACGCGCGCCATCTGTTCAGGCAACGCCGCACGATCGGAGTTGTTTCGCAGCGGCCGTTGATGTGGACTCGTATTCCAGCGAATCAGCTTCAGGTTCTCTACTATCGAAGCTCCTGGTTCTCACTATGGTGCAAGGGATCCACGACACCACGTGGCAAAACACAGGGACGAGTCTGGGCTAAGACCACGATATCATCTCGATCCAGATCAGAGGGCCGAGATGCAAGACGCAAACAGGCACAGCAGCGCTTACAGGCTGGGACGAACTCAGGAAAGAAGCAGAAGAAGACAAGACAGAACCAGACAACTATGAAGAATGGGCTAAACACCAAGCCCAAATGACCAAAAGACACACACAAACCATGGCGACCACAACGCAGACTCCCTTCGTGGACGCCAAACTCCTTCACATATGGGAGGCACGACACGGCTTAACGAGGAGGTGGAAAAAACAAAGACATAATAAAAAACTTCGGAAGCGCATCAGCGAACTGAACAAACTGGCGACAGAATATGCGAAGCAACTCTGCACAGAAAACTGGCTACAGTTCTGCGACGGCCTGCAAAGCACACAGTCATCCAGGAAGACGTGGAGCCTGATCAGACATCTGATCGACCCACTTGGAAGCAAGAGCGCAACAAACCGCACCCTCACAGCCACCATCAACGATTACAAGGGAAATGCGAACGACTTAATCAAAGACCTCAAAAAGAAGTATCTGAAAACGGAAAGAGAAGAAGGAGAAATCGAAGACTCCTCCGGTCCGCAAAACAAATTGCTCGACAAACTTTTCACCGAAACAGAACTGCTCGCAGCCATAGACGAAAGCAACAAGAACAGCGCCCCAGGGCCCGATGCGATCACGTACAGGCTGCTACATAACCTCAGCGACAGAAGCCGGACGGAACTCCTCAATCACATGAACAAGACATGGGAGACGGGAACCTTCCCACCGGAATGGAAAGAAGCGGAAGTACGCTTTATACCCAAACCAGGAAAAACCTCCCACATCGACAACATGAGACCGATCTCTCTCACCTCGTGCGCCAGAAAAGTGATGGAGCGAATGGTACTCAAACGACTCCAAAGACATCTAGACGAACACGACATCATGCCCCAAACAATGTATGGTTTCCGCAAGCACCTCGGAACGCAAGACGTGCTCGTACAACTCAATGAACTGCTAGTTAAACCAGCAACACAGCAAGCACCGAGAGCGATACTCGCACTAGATTTAAAGGGAGAATTCGACAACGTGACGCACAGAAGCATTCTCAACAACCTAAAAACAACAGGATCTGGAGTGCGCACGTACAACTATGTAAAAGACTTCCTCAGCCACAGAACAGCCAAAATCAAGATAGGAGAGGAGATGTCCGAACCTATCTCCTTGGGGGACAGAGGAACCCCGCAAGGATCGGTCCTCTCTCCCCTGCTTTTCAACTTGGCCCTACTCCCACTGCCGAAACTCCTAGGCAAAATAGAACACCTGGGACATGCGTTGTACGCAGACGATATAACGATATGGCTCGAAACAACAAGATCCCAAGGATGGATGGAAGCGACGTTCCAAAGGGCAGCCGACACAGTCAACGAATACGCGCAAAAATTCGGACTTAGCTGCGCCCCTCAAAAGTCTGAGCTAGTCATCATAGGACCGAGAAACCCCGAGAGAGCATGCGAAGTCGAAGTCTAAATAGACGGGGCAAGGATTACACCCCTAGCACGCATACCAAAATCCTTGGCCTGATAATACAAGCAGACGGCAAGGCATCGCAAACGGTGAAAAAGCTCAAGACCACAACGGACCAGATCCTCAACATGATACGTAGAGTCTCCAACCGAAGAAGAGGTATGAAAGAGGACGACACATTACGTCTGGTGCAGGCCTTCGTGATATCAAGGATAACATACCCAGCACCATACCTGAATCTCAGAAAGGCAGACACCGTATACCAAGATTATTTATTTATTTATTTATTTATTTATTTATTTATTTATTTATTTATTTATTTATTTATTTATTTATTTATTTATTTATTTATTTATTTATTTATTTATTTATTTATTTATTTATTTATTTATTTATTTATTTATTTATTTATTTATTTATTTATTTATTTATTTATTTATTTATTTATTTATTTATTTATTTATTTATTTATTTATTTATTTATTTATTTATTTATTTATTTATTTATTTATTTATTTATTTATTTATTTATTTATTTATTTATTTATTTATTTATTTATTTATTTATTTATTTATTTATTTATTTATTTATTTATTTATTTATTTATTTATTTATTTATTTATTTATTTATTTATTTATTTATTTATTTATTTATTTATTTATTTATTTATTTATTTATTTATTTATTTATTTATTTATTTATTTATTTATTTATTTATTTATTTATTTATTTATTTATTTATTTATTTATTTATTTATTTATTTATTTATTTATTTATTTATTTATTTATTTATTTATTTATTTATTACACCTCAAAAACCTCAGGGCGGGGTGTTACATGAGCGGTGGGCATTTCATACGGGGTTTCTTCGATGTGCGTTTTGAAAAGTATGGGGCTGGAGTGGCGCACGACGTGGGGCGGAAGGTCATTCCAATCCTTCGCTGTATGAACAAAGAATGACCGAAGGTGATCAGTTGTACGGGCATGCGCAGGGTAAACTGGGTTGTTGTGGTTCGTGCGGGAAGATAAGCGAAGCGCGGGCATGATAACAGATGCGTCGGACAGTGAGTGAAAAAAATTATGAAAAAGAGGCAATCTAGCGGCTTTGCGTCGAAGTTCAAGGTGGGGAAGATGGGCTTTGATCTTTAGGCTAGTAACGCTTGAGTGGCGCGAGTAATCTGAATATATAAACCTACATGCTCTATTTTGGACAGATTCTAATGTTTTGGATAGATTAGAATGGTGGGGATCCCAGACGGCCTTTCTGAAATCCGTGCTGACTGGGACGGAAAAGTTTACAGAGATGAGGAATTTGACTGTTTGAGAATAAATTATATGTTCCATTATTTTCCAGCACACGCATGTTAGTGATATGGGGCGGTAGTTTGAAGGTGAGGATGACGGACTTTTCTTGGGTATCGGGATGACCTTGCACAACCTTCCAGTCCCGTGGCACCACTCCAGATGACAGTGATTGCTGGAAGATGTGCGACAATATGACAGCAGAGAGATGTTTGGTATTTTTTAAAACTTTGGAATTTATACAGTCAATACCAGCTGATGACGTCACTTTTAAGGGATCAATGACTTGTGTGATGCCATTTGGCTCGAAAATGACACTGGGCATAGCAGGGCAATCATGGGACCGTACACTTGGAAATACATCGGGCACACATGGAAATACATCGTCAGGTTCATCGGTAAACACTGAGCAAAACGTAGAGTTCAATGTTTCGGCGACCTTGAACTCCGGGATTGGAATGTTTTCTTGATCCAATAAGAAAATGGATCTAGCATGGGTTAGGTTTATAGTGTTCCAAAACTTTTTGGTTTGTGCGTAGCATGTCTGGTAGGGTTGACGAGAAGAACGTCCGCTTAGCGTCCGAGATCATGGATGCGTAAAGTTTTTCAGTCTCACGATATTTTTCCCAAGCGTGATTGGACTTTGATTTTTTGGCTGACCAGAATTGTCTTTTCTTTTTGTTGCTAAGCCGTTTTAAAGTATTATTGTACCATGGCGAAGTAGGTCTTTCTGTGATGGTAACTGTGGGGATGTACATGTTTACTAATTGCTGCATTTTGGTTTTGAAGAGCTCTCAGTTTTCGTCAACAGAACGTTTGGAAAAATCCACGAGGAACCAATCGTAAAAGGAAGCTAGTTCATCATTCATACCTTGATAATCTGCTTTGTCGTATAGGATTATCGTCTTTTTTACTTTTTTTGGATTGGGCAAGTTGCATTCAAAAGTGGCATGAATGACGGCATGATCACTCAGGCTGCTCGGACTAGAAACCGAAGAAACTTTATCTGGTTGGGTCATTAGAAATAAATCTAATAAGCTTGATGAATTAAAGGTCGTTCGTGTAGGAAAGCTAATAATTTGAGATAAGTTGAAAGTAAGGTAAGTGTCTATGAAGTCACTTTCAGTGTTCTGTTTTGACATCACTAATGCTAGGTCAGACCAAGTTATCGCGGGGAAGTTGAAATCACCAAGGATAGGGGCATTATCCGAGGCTGATGTTAATAGTTGTAGAGCATCATGAAGCTCGCCAACGAAAGAAGGATCGGAATCATGGGGGTGGTAGCAGACGCCAATGACAACGGGTGGAACGGCAGTTTTGCAGTGAATAAAGACCACTTCAAGACTCGAAGGAATGTCGACAGCGCAGCATTGTAAACTGTGGTGAGCGGCGATTAACACTCCACCGCCTCGCTTGTTTTTGCGATCGCAACGGAAAATATCGAAGTCGTGGAACAGAGGAAGCAATTCAAAGATAGATGCATTAAGCCACGTTTCGGTTAGCAGAACCAAGTTACAGTCGCTTGCTTGAATTAGGCTGTGCAAGGCATCGCGTTTGGGCAGTAGGCTCCTAATGTTGGTATAGATGAGCGAAATATAGTTTACATTCGACTCAGCACAGAATTTAGTAGATAGCTACGGGGCACGTGGGACTGCCGCCTGCGTAGTCGGATCAAGAATGTAAGTGACCTTATCGATGGTTAATTTTCGGTATGCAAGTTTATAGGGTCGGGACTGGACTTTGCCAAAAGCAATCAGCTATTTGTGTATCAAGCGGGTGCTAGGCGAGTAACCTTGCGAAATGCTGTACGTAGTATTTTTCCGCTTATTTGCGTTAGAAAGAATAGTCTTTATCTTTGAAATGCGTGAACTTCACAATGATCGGTCTATTTTCTTAGGCTGGAAAGATCCTAGTCGATGCGCGCGGTCAATGTCACGTGGGTTGAGCGTTACTTTGAGCGTATCTTTGCAGTGATTTATGATTGGTTCCTCGGACTAGGCCCAGTTTTCGCGTTCCGAATCAGTGTGTCCATAGAATAAAAGGTTGTTTCGCCGGGCGCGATCGTTTGAATCGCCAAGACTGCAGGTTAGTTCCGATATTTGTTCGGAATTTTTGACAGCAACTGAACGAATGACCTCGATGTCTGCCTGAAGTATGCCTACGGCGGCACATTTTTTTTCTATTTTAGCAAGCCGTTGGTTAATATCGTCAAACGTTTTAACATTCTGGGACAGTGTAGTTGGGATGGCTTCCATTTCTTTCATAAGGGAGTCTTGATTTAATCTAATTTCATCGAGAGCGGCCAAGATACCACCAGGAGTTTCATTGGAAGCGGAACGTGTAGCAGGACCTGGATTTTCTTCTATATCGCCGGAAAGAAGCAGCAAATTTAGAAAACAATAGCAGTATTGACACAAGGCAGCAATACAATACCGTGGGCTCGGCAACACTATCAATGCATAGTACCGTGTTGGTTTGGCGAATATGGAGTAACGTTTAGTTACCTTCACGAAAAACAGGCGTCGCAGGTAAGCGTCCGCCATCCTTCACGTGTTGCCGAGCCCACTGGTGGGACCATGAGTGATGTTCGTGCTTTTATCTTGGCGGTGAGGTGTCGGCGTTGAATCGGTGACGTGTTGGCACGTGACATCCGGGAGGGGGCGAAGAGGGGCAGATCAGGTGGCGGTTTGGCGGTGCATTGCGCATCATCCGAGTGAATTTCCGTGAAGGGCGGCAGCGGCAAGTCGGTTTGGCGTAGTGGCCGTGGGTGCAGCCGGACCAGGCCTCCGTCGGTACCGTGAGGCTCCGTGCAGGAGGCTGGTGCGAAACACACCCAGGCGATCATCTGCATGAAAAACAGGCGTCGCAGGTAGCGTCCGCCATCCTTGACGTATTGCCGAGCCCACTCAGCGATGGCTCAGAGGTACAGCACTCGCCTGGTATGCGGGAGGCACTGGGTTCGAATCCTGGTACCGCCGGACACCCACCGGTTTTTTTAATGGGTGCAGGCGTCCCTGGTCGAGTGCGGACCCTTGAAAGGGGATTTCACGTCTGGAAAGCTGCCTTTACCCTATCGAGGGGCCCCTCACCCTTCTCCATCTGGCGGGGCCCCCAGCCATCATGCCGCGTTGCGCCATTGCCGGGGGTGAAAGAGTCTGGCGGCATGTCCTGCCACAGGCGGTTGCGAGTTGAGCGTCCATCGTAGAATGCACATAACTCAAGTCCCCCCCAATTCTTATTGACTCCGTCAGCACAGAGGATGAGCGGTGGGAGATCTTGCTGACTATCCCCGCCCTGGAAGACCAACTTCGGCTGATCCACAGGGGCCAGGAGGCTCAGGAAGCATATGGGAACCTGTGAATAAGGAACCACTCCGACTGAGCTAAAATAGCTCCATCGCAACCCTTTTTCTAACAATAAAGTTTATTCTCCCTCTCTCTCTCTCTCTCTCTCTCTCTCTCTCTCTCTCTCTCTCTCTCTCTCTCTCTCTCTCTCTCTCTCTCTCTCTCTCTCTCTCTCTCTCTCGTCTTCGCTGCTCCGGTCTCGGTTTTCTTCGTGGTGGGCGATTTCACATCTACTGACGTTAAGTTGCTGTCGGGTTTGGATCCTTCGCTGCGTTTTACCCCTCTCACTACTCATCAGCGCCACATTGCTGTGGGTGACCACATTACACAGGTGTTTTTGATGTAGACGGTTGAGAGTCCATAGCCGTATACAACACACCGACACAATTCGAAGAACTATCGCCACGTAGGTGTTAACGCGCTCACTTTACGTACAGTCATGAGGTGGTGCCTACAGTGGCGTCGCCTTCTTCCTATCGGCCTGGACGGTGGATGCCCAGGAATGCGACTTTAAACATCATCATCATTATCATCCTCATCCTCATCATCGTCATCATCAACAGCCTACTCAGGTCCATTGCAGAACGAAGGGTTATCCTGTTTACCTCAACAGCTCCTGTCCTGCGCTGCTCCCGTCCGTTCTTTGCCCCCGAATTTTCCTTCTTTCATCCCTACATCGTGTTATTGGCCTCCCCTTTCTACAAGACCAGTCTCTCGGTTTCCAGTCGCACCGGTGGTCCACCACCGGTTGCATTTCTTCTCACTACATGGCCAGCCCAAGTCCATTTATTTTTTCTTTATTTGAACTATGATATCGTCTACGCGAGTTTGTTCCCTGATCCAGGAAGCTCGTTTACTGTCCCATCCGCCGCGGTGGCTCAGTGGCTGAGGCGTTTTGCTGCTGAACCGATGGTCGTGGGTTCAATTCCCGGCCGCAGAGGCCGCTTTTCTGATGGAGGCGAAAAGCGAACACACCCTGGGTTCGATATTTCGGCGCATGTTAAAGGTCCCCAGGTGGTCAAAATTAATCCGGAGCCCTTCACTACGCAGGGCTCCGGTGCAGCATCGGCCGTTAAACCTTATAATCAATCAACCAACCAATCAACCAATCAACCAATCAACAAACAAATAAATAAATAAATAAATAAATAAATAAATAAATAAATAAATAAACTATTTACTGACTCTAAGTGAATTAATCCTGTAGTTATTCGTTCCATGGAAAGTTGTAGCTGACCTAAGCTTGATTTCCAGTTGTTTAGTAAGGCGCAAAGTTTCGGTTCCATATGTCATTACCAGACGCACAGACGTGTTGTAGACTAATATTTTGAGTAATAGAGGTAGCTTCTTTTTCCTACTTGGGCAGGCTTGCCGAATTCAGCCCAGACCAAACGTATTGTGCGCCGGATTTGTTTCTCGTGGTTGGGTCCAGCACTGAGCAGGAACCAGTGCGCATGCGCGAAATAAAAAAGAGTTGGATGGGACTGGGAGCCAGTAGCAAGATGGCAGGGAGTGTGTGGGTAATTCACGTCGGAGTAACACGTGTTGGCGACGTACAGGTGCCGTCAGAAGTAATCGGAGCACAGGAGCTGTGTCCGAACCACATAGGAGCGCCGTGTAGTTGCACCGGCGGTAAACTAAAGGAGCGGAACATGCATGCGCGCCTGACGACGGTGATAGCCCATCTGTACTTCTCAAACCCCTTCTTTTAACGCGGCTTCCAGCATTATTCGCAGCACACTGGTCTCGGTGATGCCGGTGATAGCAAACCCTCCTAAAAATATTAGAAAACAAAATTGTCACTTCATATCCCTGCAACTGCGACGTTTGTCCAGCAGCTTGCGTGCGCTGAAAGTGTGGGGGCAATGCTGCCAGATACCACCTCTGATTGATTGATTGTAGGGTTTAACGCGCCGACGCAACGCGGCGATGAGGCGCGCCGTAGTGGAGGGCTCCGGATTAATTTTGACCACCTGGGGATCTTTATCGTGCGCCGAAATCTCGTTCACACGGGCGTTTTTGCTTTTCGCCTCCATCAGAAAAGCGGCCGCCGCGGCCGAGATACCACCTCTGCTGGCAGCGCCATCGCTAAGGCCAGTATTTTGGGAATAATTCTCGAAGCCGCGTTAAAAGTAGTGGGTTGAGAAGTATAGATGGGCTACTACCGTCGGCAGGCGTGCATGCGTGTTCTGCTCCTTTCGTTTATCGCCGGTGTAGCTACACCACGCTCCTATGCGGATCGGCCACAGCTCCTGTGCTCCGATTACTTCTGACGGCACCTGTACATACGATGTAGCAGTATCGGCATGGGGTGCACACGCGCCAAGTGTGAGGCAGCAAAAGTAAAGGAAAGGGTCTGGTTGTTCGGCAGCGTGGGTGTGACGTAGCGCAACCTGCGGGGAGGGCACATTAGCCACATTAGCATGGCGAAAGGGAACGTCGCGTACCAAGTACGGCGCCGCGAACAGCACCGAGAGTTTTCCCGCCGCTGCTGTGCCACCAACACTGCGGAAGAGTAGGCCCGAGACGCCGAGCGCAAGCTTCAACTTCGGGCTGACCCTGCAGCCCGCCCATTGATGGTGGTTTAGGGGAGCCGCATGGGCGGCGTTTAAGTAAATATTATGATAAACCCAAGCCAAATGAGTCCGTGGCTTCGTTGCTCGGCATAAAGGGGCGCGTAAAGTGGCACATAATTGCGTAGCACCGTTTTCAGAAACCCTTCGATATACCCGCGTATTAAACGTTAATGTAAACACCGGGGCCACCATTTTAATTAAAAGCGTAGCTGCTTAGGCGCTTGCAATGTCCGGCGATGATGCCCGTCACGAGAGGCGAAGGTTATGCCCTTAATGCCAGGCGAAGGTACCCCGCAAGACCGACAGATGGTGACATCGCCTCTACCCACCATAGGAGTAGTGGCACAGTCCCCCAGAGGGGACCGACCACAAGGTATACACCTTGGGGAGGACAACCGGTGAGCTCACGGAAGCGGCTAGGCTTGCAGTCCTCCTACCGCAACCAGGAACGAACCAACCAATCCCTGCACCGTAGGGGCAGCGGCAGAATCCCTCAGAGGGGACTGACCACGAGCTATACACCCTGGGGCCGAGGGACCACAGCCTTCAACCGCAACCAGAAATGGACCGGCCAATCCCTCCACCATAGAAGTAGAGGTACTCTTGGGGATTATTGAGGGTGTGAGGGCGTGTGGACTGTGCGATGGGCATGTTAGTGGAAGATTGGTAGTGCGGCTGTGCATTGTGAGCTGTTAGATGGGATTTCTTTTCTTTTTCAGGAGGGGAGGGTGGGGACAGGGGCCAGTGTTGGGTTTGTGGGTAATTTCGGTTGAACAATAAATGTGTTGGTTCTGTGTTGAGTTGTTTGCCGCCGACAGAGAAAAGAACCTCCTTTTCTTCCTTAGTGGCTTCTTTTTTTTTTCAAAATTATTATTGAGGCATTTCTCCCTTTTCATTTATTTTTCTAATCGGCTTTAACCCGTGATAGCATTTGCTGGTGCAGGCTTGTTTCCGTTTTTTTATTTATTTTGCTTTCTTTTTCTAGGGGACGTATAACTTCTTTTTTGACGGTGGCCCAGTGCAAGATCTGGGCTCGCGGCGCCCATCCACCTCCCTCCCTTAACAGGGCCGCATTAGGAAACTTGGGGGCCCGGGGCTACTGCGTCCTTGGGGTCCTGATGATGATGATGATGATGATGATCCCGCTTTATTATGCTTAACTTATCCTCTCCGATCAGTCATAAATTGTACATAATTTTACGGTTTCTGGAAACAAATTTTTTGGCTTGATGTCTGGTATTTATTTAGATTTTATCAGGCGTGAAAGTTAGTATCGTTTGATTGCCGGTCCATCACGAATTCACAATTAATCGAAGTGCCTCGTCGGCCTGCACACGCAATAGAACAAAAGAGTATTATCTTAAAATAATCACATTTTATTGAATCTTGAAGGTTTTAGTTTTATACGCATAAAAATCGACAGGACAAATGTATTGTCGCAAGTTGTAATGAGTAAAGTTTTTTTTTTTTTTTCAGGAGTGCGGCGTCGATCAGGAACCCAATCTCCTGGCTCTGGCTGATTTGGCAGGGGGCCCAGCATGGAGATGGTGTTGAAAGTTTCGGAGACTATGGCCGGTATGGCGAATTTCAGATGTTGATATGATGAAGGGAAGTAAAGAATTTATATACAACTATATGTGTTAACAAAGCTGAGCACATGCGTAATAAAAGAAAATTCAAAACTGCAGTTAGACTCCAGCTCCAAATGCGTGAGCACCCCTTGAGCGCCCCAAACTCCAACTCTTCCCTCTCACATGGTCCTAGTCTACACAAACCACGGTGTAAGAAATAACTATGCTTACACCGTGACACAGACCCTCGCGCGACAACGACAGGGACCCTTTTCCCGCCGCAAGATCCGTCAAATTGCCCATAACACAGCTTTATTAACTTCCGATGCCACCCTCAATCTGCCTAGCATCAACGGTCGCGACCCCAAGTCTCACGGGACACTATCTAGCTCGAATGCTCAACCAAGAACCTTCTTTATAGCAAAGTCTCGGCATTTCGACAACGTTCCTCCAGTTCTACACTGGCATATATGGGAGGGCTCAAAGTCCGAGCAGGCAGCTTTCACCCACAGACATCTGCCAAACAGTTGGCCGCCACGGCTTACGGACCAAAATCCCGTGGGTTACCAGCGCAGGCGGGAAAGCACGCGATGGTTAGAACCCACGCCGCCCGTGAAGGAGGTTGGGGATGAAAATGGGGGGGGGAGGGGGAGGGGCAGGGGGGGGGGAGCTCAGACGTGCCGCGCAACGCAACCTTCCTATCGCAGCACGATTACCACAAATACGATAAGCAGAAAAAATGTCGCTTTTTGGGCTGGATAGCGGTCCGTTTCGTGCATGGGTTTGCGCATGGCCGCCAAGCCTTCAGCGGCGATGAACTCCTGTTGCGTGGCTGTGATGGTCTAGATAGACGGCAAGCCGGTAGACATTAACGGGTCCCCTTTGGGTTGGAGAGCGACAGGTGAGCGCGAGATATGGCATCAGACAACAGTTTAATAGGGATAGAATGCCTCTGCTCACCCCCGCGCTGCAGCTCCCGTCGGTGCCGCACAACAGTTACAGCAGCCAGTAGTTCGTTGTCGGTCGGTCGGGTCGTCGTTCGGGTGTCACTCACAGCGGAAACACGGTGAAGCTTCTCGTCTAGATTCGGGATCTACGACAGAGGCGAGTCTGGGTCGACCTCTCGCTTTCGAGTCCTCAACACGTCTGCCACGTCCACTGTTTTTCCCGCGCTCCTTCGGGGGTTCCTCTCCTCCTGCCGCCGTGCCCAAGCGGGACCAGATCTGCGGGCCGCCCTTTGTTGCGTGCCCTCCGCCGGCTCATTCCAAAGCGAAAAGCGCCATAGGGACAAACAGCTTACCGTCCCCGAGTCGCGGCGGAGGTCCGTTTCCAAGATGGCATTGAAGGACGCAGCTTTCATGGTCCGGAAAGGAAAAAGACGTTGTTGCTTTGTCTGGCGTCCACGCCTGAGCTCTTCACACCGCCTAGGCCTGCTGATTCCCCAGCTCGAGGGAAGTCGCTAGGGTAGGGCTGGCCCGGCGGCCTCTGCGTACACACGAGCCCCGTTTACATTGACCCGACGAGGGCGCGTTGGGTTGAAATAAACAGGTTTTTTGGACTCGACGCACTCATGTATAAGCGGACGCAGTGAGTCGAAAAGCCGTCGGGGCGAGTCCGTTCGACTCGCAGGCAGGGGGTGGGTTGACGCGCTCGTCGGGCTCAGTCGGCGGGCCGTGGAAAGCTGAATACCGTATTTTTACGATTATAACGCGCCAACGATTGTACCGCGCGGGTAGGTTCGCGCAGGATGATGATGATGATGATGATGATGATGATGATGATGATGATGATGATGATGATGATGATGATGATGATGATGATTATAATCACTATCATTATTGTCATGAGGGCGCGAAAATATATTTGCCATGGGCGCCATCCTATCCAGTTATGCCACTGCCTACACAACCTTGGAATATTTAAATAACCATTTGCTGACCATTGCCACAGGTGCAAGTGCACTCCAGCATACAAAAATACACAGGTTGTGCGCAGATCAAGCAGCGCATGCCAACGAGAAATCTTCGAGGCGTTTCGCATTGGCGAATAAGGCGACGGCTGTGTCAGCATCTCTTCCGTGCCATTGTCCAAAACAGAAGTATGGTTCCTGAATCGCAGATTAACGCGCACGCGCGTAAAATGAGTGAGGCTTCTCTTTTTCTCTGTTATGCTTCAGGGTTTTTTTCTGTGCGTCCAATCGATCGTTGAACCCCCAAAGACCTTAATCGCAAGCGAAGAACGAAGCCATAACGAATTTTCGCGCACTACGTGAACGCTTCTAGGAACGAGCTGAATGTATACCGATGCGTGGTTTATGCGATAAAAGTATACTATCGTACTCCTTCTATTCATTATCGATGCGTGTATCTTATCTAGAAGCGTCCCTTTCTCGATATTTTCAAGTAACCGTTTCGATACAATCCAAGCACGGTTTCACGCACGTGCGCCATGTGTCCAGAGATCTTATGAAAGCTTTTCAGTCGACCAACTGGTCTATGAGGAAATGCGTTAGTTTTTTGACAGAACGCCATCGTTCCCGCTAAGAAAGCTTTCACTTGAGAAAATTAATTTGGAAGTCTTGCGTTCATTCCACACATTTTCTTCTGTGTCCCGTCCTACAGCGCCAATAAAATGTATACCTAGAATCAGAGTGGTGATCACTTTTCAATAAATAGTTACATTCTGCATACGATAAGGGAAATGGTTATGTGAGACTGGGTGTCTTTCCATCGACATGATGGATAAAGATTTCAACTTCTTAACGATAGTGGATCCCAAGCAGCTTTAATCAAGAACAATTTTCAAAAGATGTGCTCCAGTGCGTGCTATGGAGCACTCAACATTATTTAAAGAACTCTGAAGGAAAGCCGTCTCGCATTCCTCTTTCGGCGCAATATCCTATTTCCAAAAGGGCCCGATCACTAGGCGAAACATCCAGCCTCTTCTCCTGAAATTTTTGAAGGAGGACATAAACTTTTGTGACTCTTGGTGATTTGCCACGAATAGTTTTAAAAGGTGTCACTCGGGCGAAGTAATTACCGGCCCATCTTGCAAGGTTAGGTCTACCCGCTTGCTAACTCACTCACTCACTCACTCACTCCCTTACTCACTCACTCACTCACTCACTCACTCACTCACTCACTCACTCACTCACTCACTCACTCACTCACTCACTCACTCACTCACTCACTCACTCACTCCCTCACTCACTCACTCACTCACTCAGTGTTCAGTCTGCTAGTTTGTTACAGGAAGAGTTATGTATAAACATAACAGCAATGGAAACTATCTTCTGCATTATCATTTTGAGAAGATCACTCGGGATTGTGTCTTCGAAAGTGCAACACTTCAGGTAGTGCTAACAAACTGAATCACTTGAGCGAGAAATATCGAGTCAATATCAATCACCCTTATGCGATTCAAATAATCCACTAGCTTTATGGAACGGGTCATCATCGCATTAAACTCCTTTGTCAAGCGCTATAAATTGAAATTTCGGAGAGAAACTGTGTACGCAGATATCTGAGCTCCTGGGGCAATGCTTAAGTTGTCCATTCCATTTAACGTCCCTCGGTTTAAACAATTTACAATGTTCTTCAGGCATTATTTCATTATTCGCATGCCGGGTCCTTTCTTATACCAAAACGTCCTCGCGCTGAAACGTTCGCGTGCTTAGAGGTCCGGTTTACTGAAAAGACTACCGAAACGACCTGTGCTGAAAAAGAGCGAAGCTGAGCTCGGAGCCTTTTTTATGTGGCTTCCTTAGGCCCCGTCAAGCTGTGTACCCGCGACTTTTGGTCCAAGACGTCTTCTCAGAAACCTCAGGAAAGCAAGGAAGAGTAGGAGTAACTAAATCGAATTGAAATGGACTCGAAGGTTGTCAACCATAGCGTGAGGGGCCCCCACTCCTCCCCATCTGTCACGAGTTAGTCAGCTCCGGTGTGAAAGTGAGGTTTAAGCTCCTACCTTCAACTTTTGATGCGGGCAGCAAGCACACTCAAGAACTTTTTTTTTTCATATAGTCGAGCGGGACCCCTGACAGTGGGGGGCGTGGTGCTGCAGCCCCCGTAGCACCCCCCTTAATCCGGCCCTGCCTCCCTAGGTATATAAGCACGAATAAACTACCAGACCTCAGTGGGTGAGCTTCGAGTTCGTACAGTTGTGGACAAATGAACTGAGAACACGACAATATGAACCAGAACACGCAAAATCAAAGACTGGATAGTGGAGATAAAACAATGGATCGCTAGTGATATATTTGAAAATACACATTTTCAATCCTTGTTACTGTAATAAAACCACGCGACGATTTCACTTGCCAAGGAAGAAATCGCGCTATTTGGGAGTTATGGTTCATATTGCCGTGTTCGCGTTTCATTTGTTCATGACTGCAGATCCTACATACTACGGCGAGTGGCGTTTTGAGCGACCCCGGCCTCTGAGGGAAGTGGCCACCAACTCGTTGGCGATGAAAATTGAAAGCGTTTGGAGAAGATGACTCGTGTCCTCTTGTCTTCCCTTGGGGCCTGAAATGAGCCAGGAAATAAGAGCGCGCCAGGAGGTGGGAGAGAATGAGGGGGAAGAAAAGAGGTATTTAAGGAATAGCGCAGCCACCAGACCTTTCCCGGACTCCAAACGCTTGGAATATCTTAGAGTCCCAGTGCGCTCGCCGGTGAACGCCAGTCCGTACGCGCTACGGAAACAGCGGATGCAGGACGGCTAGAACATCACCTCTAGCTCGCCCGTGGACGCCAGCGCCGTCGAAGAGCGAATCCGGTCGTTCGCGCTATGGAAACAGCCGCAAACACTGCGCACAAACGGAGTGAAACTTGAGCCGAACTGTAATGAGAAACGTGAAAGGAAAGTGACGTAGCGCTGTGCATGTGTGTGTGTCCGAGTGTCGGTGATGGATTAAGAAATATGGCCAAAGATCATGTAAATAAATGTACATATGTGATCATACTATACCTTTGTGTACACTCGTCTCGATAAAAATAAAATTGAACCCTTGTCCACGATTTAATTTGCTGGAATGAGATAAAACAGCTCCTCAGATTTCACAAGCGTGGAACTGGCTTTAATTTTTCAGCTTCGTTGGTCAACCATTTCGGCAAGGTGTAACGGCCGAACATTTTTTCTTCCCCTCCACGTTATTATGCATGGTTGAGAGGCTTGGTTAATTGCTCTTGTCAGCGTTATCAGTTGAAACGTGCTCTTCTAGTTGCCTAATTTATACTTGTGTAATTAGCACACTGAGGTACCTCCTCCATGCCAAAGCAGAAGCCTCTAACACACGTCCGCCTTCAGTCAGCTTGAATCATCGAGCTGTGGTGGTCTAGGGGTTCCATGCTAGTCTCTGTTTCGGAGGACCATGCTGTTCGAATTTCAAACAGAGTTAAATTTACGCAGTTTTCTTTTCAGCTCAATTACTTTGTTTGCGGGGGCTTCCCTGCGAAATGCGGTGACCATTAACTGAACTGATTTTGATTCTTTAGCAGCTGGCCGTTTTGTGAGCCACGGACGCCGGATTTTAAACCTACCAAGTTAATTATTGCTTTGGCATAAAAAAAATACTTCCAGGCATCCTCAAAATTACCATGCTCAACACAAGTTAAGGTGACCTTTTCCAAGAGGGCCTTCACCTGACTGGCACAGAAGTTAGGATTCCGGTGATACCAAGAAAAGTAGTTTGAGCTAGTGTGATCACTTCCACACTTCTGCGCGAACAGCCGATGCGGAGAGAGAAATACATCGCATCAGGGAATGGAAGATCAGGGTACGTAGTCCTTCCTTCTGTTCTTTCTGGCGCAGCAAAGTTCACTTTACGAACTATCGCGGAAACGATGGGGGTGGGGAGAGGGTGGTGGGCTATGGGGGGCCGGACTTCAGGCGCAAAACACAGCGATGTCGCCACTGTATACGGCAAATCGCACTTTTAGTTCTCATCTGTGGCAGGAGAATTTCAAAGCTGGCTGAAAACAAGGCCACTTAAACAAAGCTTTTTTCCCCATAAACTAATAGAAAAATGTGTGAAATAATTACGCACCTACTAACAGCGGTGTTTTCAATGCCCGCCTTGTTTTTCTTTTTCTTTTTTTTAAGGGATGATGAAACCTAAAATGTAAATTATAAATTTTAAGTGTATGAAGATAGAGCCCTCATCATAACTTTCGCAAGCTTTCAGCGCGGACAGAAGGTATGTTGGCTAACTCAATTACGCTGCCTGCTTGCACCGATGACCAAGAAATTGCGTTATTTGCTCTCTTTATATTCTACTCAAGCCCCACGTAAAGTAGCAAAATATCGCGCACATATTTCACTGAACGCCCGAAGCAAGCCTAACAAATTGCGGTAACGAGCTGAGAGGCCCAATTAACCGATGACGACATGTTTGACCACACGACCTTGTTGTCGGCGATCTCATTTAGGGTCCGCTACAATGGAAGCAACAGAGTTTGCGCCTTAGCCTCTAACGGAAAAAAGAAGAGTTAGCTGTCTTTCGATTTCCATCGGAAATTAGCATCACTAATTAACGCGCGCTTCAACGGGACTGCGAACACGTCTGCTCGCGCAAAGATCCAACACGGGGAAGCGATTAAAGCACCTTGGACATTCAAACAAAAAATTTCCTGCGTATCAGATTTTGTCCTCTACCTTCTTTTCTTTTCAATCGATTTGCAGACGGCCAAAAAGATAATAGAAATAGCTCAAGGACACGACGTTCATCCTCATTACTTATCCGTCTCTTTTCGGCTGCCCACTTGTTTCCCATTCTGTCCTTTTTTTTTTCGCAAATTAAAAGCCGGCTTTCGGCGCACGCTCGCAAGGTTTTGCACTGATCCCTACACCGTGAGTTTTCGTGCACAGAGCGGCCGATAATTGCTGGGCTTTGCCGATACGAGGAGATATAGCGCTCAGCAAAAGAAGGGTTCTGAAGGCTTGAACACGTAGACACATCAAAGTAAGAAGAGAGCGTTTGAGACCTTCGAGGATTCTGGGTGGCCATATCGTTCTAAAAAACTGGGTGATGCATTTTTCGCGGAATAAAGCACACATTTCATTCTTGTCGTTTTATTTGCGACAATAATTTTTGTGCCAACTTACGGGATTCGGTATTCCGGTCCTGTGAACACGTACACTGCGTGCTTTTTCAGCTGAAGGGACGGCTTAGAGAACCAGTAGCTTTCCTATCGAATGACAAACGAGCAGAAAATTTCGGTGGTCAGTGATACTCTGAATTTAGCCAAAAGTCCTTCCCACACAGACTTAGAGCTAGAGGACGAGCAATGCAGTTACTGCCTAGATATCTCTTACAGGGCAAACATGGCAAACAAAAGATTCTCGGTTCCAGTTGCTCTAAAAGGACACGGGAATTTCTTATTGTTGACAGCTCCACGGTTAACAATTAATTATGACACGTACATGAAACTTGCTGCAACGATAGATTCGTCTTAGCGGCCAATCGCAGTATGATTTTCTTTCCAGGATTGAATTTGGAGAGATTGACGAATACAGAGCAATCGCGAGAAAGTTGGCTTTGCCGCAACACGTAGTCTGTCTAATTTTGTCTGCGGAAACCGAGCCCGATCGAGCCATTGAGGGATATCTGTACAGGCGATATTTACTGAAAAGATTAGCGGGCGATTTCTGCGCTTGGCAACACTGAAAGCCACCATGACCATGGTCACTGCGCCTGCGCATGCGCTTTGCGCCCGTATTTCGCAGAAGAAAAAAACACCACAGTGCATCGTCTGCCGCGTTTCAACCCGATTCTCGGCGGTGGCTTAAACAGATATATTATTAATTGCACTCACATTATGTGACTACGCTCTACTGATTGATTGATTGAGGAGTTTAACGCGCCGACGCAACGCAGGCGATGAGGCGCGCCGTAGTGGAGGGCTCCGGATTAATTTTGACCACCTGGGGATCTTTATCGTGCGCCGAAATCTCGTACACACGGGCGTTTTTGCTTTTCGCCTCCATCAGAAAAGCGGCCGCCGCGGCCGGGAATCGAACCCGCGACCTCGTGCTCAGCAGCGCAACGCCTTAGCCACTGAGCCACCGCGGCGGGTCTACGCTCTACTAGCCCTCGAGCACTTCGCATCCGTCGTCTAGGCCGCGGCATCAACAGATATGATTAATAGCAGCGATATTTTGAAGCGATGCTATGATAGAAAAGAGAAAAGCAAAGATTAAAAAGGCGAGGGCAGAGTAAAAAAGAGTAGTTCCACTGCGGTTGATCCCATCGCACACAATACGCCTAGAGCACTGCTGGCTGGCGTCATGCTGCGTCCGGGAGACTAAAAGCCTCGAACGGAAGGGTGAAGCGTGGAGTCGAGCAGCTTGCTGCGACGAGGAGCGAAGTCTGCGAAAATTCCAACCCCTTCGGAGTTCGCTGGAATGGAGTTGGCCGACAGACGTGTAGTGGGGAGCGGGAGCTGGCACTCAACGGCCCACACCAGCTGGGCGAAAGCCGCGGGCGACGTCCAAATCAAGGGCGCCGGCCCGAGTAGACAACGGGAGCCGAAACGAACTCCCTCCGAGAGCGCCCGATTGTGAAAACAACGCTACGCGATACCCACTGGCTCCATAATGGAATACTCGCGGTGGAACCACGTGATAGCTGAGGGCGCATACCGCCTCGGAGAGGAACACTTGTGGTACGTCGCTTAGGGTGAAAGGAATAAACCCTTGTTTCTCCACAAGGTAATGCTTTTGATCTAGGTGGGACGGCTGATCAATTTTTCTTTCCTCCGTGCACGGGCCTGATGCGTGTGCCGCAATGATGGTGGCCGCGCATCCCCGCTGCCGAGGCGACACTCATGGATGCCGGCATGTGGGCCACACCAGTGAATACAGCCTATGCAGCTTCAGTGCGAAAAAGGAGGGGGCTGCATGATTTCGCACAGACTCCCTTGGTTGCTTTGTTGCCATCCAGTGGGAATTCGAATGCTTCCTGTGGACGAGTGGTGTGAACTCTAGTATGTGGTAGGCAAATTTTCAAAAATCGGAAACTGCTCATTGTATTTCCGAGAGTCCTGAAAAACTTGTCGAACCAGAAGATTTTCCGAAGAGGAAAATTGGCTTCGCCGCTTTGTGGAAATTTAAAAGATGCTTCTATAATCTTTGATGTACCTTTCAAGGATTTATTGGTGCTCGCATACCCATTCCGGGAAGGCGTGATTTTTCAGCGTTTGTGTCTGATCTTAAGCAGGAATTGCTAGGGAAGAAAAAAATTAATCAGCCATCCTGTCCTACAGAAGTGCACGGCCAGCGAAGGTGCGAGGAGTTAGGATGCTCGTTCTATACGCTTCGTCTCCCGTTTAGTCTCTGTGCTAAACCTGCTGCGCCTGGTTGGTCGGCGGTGCCCTCTTGGTCGGCGGCTGGCTGTGCTCGTGTCGTGTTTGCAGCGTAGCCTCGGCGCTTTTGCGTTTCAGCTGTTCACGGGGGCTTCGCCAAGCAGGCCAACAAACAGGCGTCCTCTTTGACCTTGAGCGGCATGTGAGTGGCTGTGTCCTGTTTCATTCTGTACTTCGCTTGTTTTTCTTTTTCGTTGTTTTTTTTTTTGTTCTTTGGTGGGTCCATGATAAGTACTATGCATGGGAAAACTATGAAAGCAGGAACAGAGAAGCCCCATTTCCAGGTTTATGGGCTCGAGGTCATGTCTCTTCCCACTCGTAACGAAGTTGTAAGCTTGTAAGCTGAAAGGCACGCTCAACGTCAACGGGTGTTACAGGAGCGTGCAGGTGCTTCAAATGATTAGTGCGATGTACATTCACCGGTATCCTATAATGCTCGCTGGCACGTACTCCAGAAATGTTCTTGAGGGCTGAAACACCTGTTCTAATCTAGCAAAAACCGAATGTTGGGGCGTGTGTTTTTAGGAATTCGCCTATTAGGAAGAACAGTTATTCATTTCTGGGCACTTTGAATCAGTCGTATGTTGGTGGAATCCGCACATTCCAGTTTCATCATTGTGTGCGCGAAGAAAGTGAACAGGGCGCAGTAGCAAGGCATGCCTCCTTGAAATTCGTTCTCAGAAAGTTAAGCTTGAGCCCTCGAGACTGGCTCACTCTTGTCAGGTGAGAAACTGTTTACGATAAACTTTAAGTCAGAGAAGTGTTAGTGTGTCAGTCGTAGCGCCCGATGGCTGGTAGCCACGTTCCACAACGTGTGATGATGGTCAGGCCTTAACAGCAACTCCCTTTAAACGAGCCCGCACGAGAAGGCGTTTTCCAAAACGCAGCCTTTACTGAAGAAATAAGTTCGTTAGATTCTTGAAATGCTCCATCAGTTCTCGATAAATACAGTGAAGCTAAGCAGATGATGCGAATTCCCTTCAGTACAAGTGTGACCTTCGCCATGTAAGTTTCAGTATCTGTATACGAAACAAAACCTTATTATCTTGGACACGGGATGGTTAATTTCCCGATTGGTTAACAGGGCAGCATGTAGTTTCCCCAGTGACCCTCTCCAAAGCCTTCGAGCATACAAAAAGGGCCGCTGTCTTCTTTCTTGCTGGGAAGCTGTCAACAAAACTCCCCTTCCCATGCACTGTTTCGTCGTCGCAGACACAAACGCAGAAGTTGCTGAAAAACTTATTGCCCATCTTTCTACGAGGTTTTTCATACAGAGGCCGGAAAACCCCGAAGAACCACGCCCTGAAGAACCACGCCCTGACGTACACCCTGAAGAACCACGAGGTTCCCCAAGGTGTACGTTTGCGGCAATTGTCTGAATACAAAAGATTATTTTTATTTTTGCACATAGTATGTCCGTAGCTACAAATTCCTGCCGTAAGTCAGAGAAAACCAGTCTTGCTATCGCCATTACAGTCACTTGGCAGCAACTGTTGCGTAAGAGTTGAAAGCTTCGTCTATTGGAAATTCGCTTGGCGCCCTGCAGTTTCTTCTAGTTAGTCCAGATGGCACAACCTTTAGCAAGGATTCTGCAAACAACCGCGCATGTCTTACATAGTGTGTAAAACTCGAATATTACAACAACCATAAACAGGCCCCGACAGTCCATAGCGCGAACAGCTAAGCGTTTGGGCTATTTTTTTTTATTATTCTCGAGCCTCGTTCGCCGGAGAATGAAATATAAAAAAAGGCTGCCGAAATGTACTGCAAGTTTTAAACGCACGTATTTACAACCAGACGTTCAAGCGCGCATACGCACTGGTCCTTTCCGGCAGCACCCGCAACTCCTATATTGACGAAATGTCAGTCGAAAAGGCCACGCGCACATGCATTTTGTGCCACGTCGGGGCGCATAGGCCAGAATCAGCCGCTACATTATTTAGCCAGTATACCCCCCATGATGTCTGACCCATAAAAACAAAACAAAAAAAAAACCCGCATTTCAGTGGAATGGTATCCCATTGGAATGTCGTAGGCCATGTGCGAATATTCGTTTTCTTTTCTGGGTATTGAATATTTTATTCCTCCGATATTCGCTATGATGTGATTCGTATTATACAGAAATATCGAAGTATTCAGCGGTAGCTTATAGCGAAGCGGTTGGCGTTGTTTACAGAGCCGGCATTGATTCAGTTTCCCCCCAAGCCACCTGAAGAAGTAATCTAATGTCGACACGTATGGCTACCCAGATCCAAAATGCAAGCGAAAGCAAAAACATTCCTAAAGCGAAAAAGCACTGCATCTTCAAGCCTCCCTGAGGCACACTAGAGCCTTGCACGCCCTAAGGTAGAAAGTCGTCATTTATACGCACCACAAAACAGTACTAAACGTATTTTCCTCCATTAAAACTAGGATTGGTTGACATAAGGCTGTTTTTGCTTTTATTCAGTATAAAAAGTTGCTGTTATTCTTCAATATAAAAATTATCCTGTCATCTATGTAAATTATTTTGCCTAAAAGTCCCTTAGAACCAACCACAATTATGCAAATTCATAAGCAAATTAATATTCATCTTGCCTGTTTTATTTGGCAGCAACCTCTCGGCCTTTCCGTTTGCTGTTCTCCCTCTCTCTCTCTCCCGTTCTATAGCCAGGTCGACATTATGTGCTAAGGCGAATGTGTACGTATACAGAGTGTTACCACAGAAACACGTTTCCGAACATAACGCTACGTCAGTTGTTCGTTCAGGTGTCAGTTTTACCGTGTTGGAGTATTACAGCGCACTTTGTCATTGGAACTAATTCATTATGAATATTTGCTGGCGTGATGACTCAGAATTTCCTAGCTTCATCTTCCTTAGCTTTGTTTGGCTCTGTACGGAAAGATTTTGTTGTTTATTAATGGCGAATTTCGAAATTATGTAGAAACGTTCGCTCAAAGAAAACGGTAATTCCAGCTCTATGTTAGCGTAATCTGGCACTTTCGCTTGTTCGCTAGCAAAAAAATGTACTTCCAATAAATAGAAAATAGCGTGTAAAAAGAGATGTGACAATGAACTACTTACGCTATCTGCATTTTTTCGAGGGGTGGGGGGTAGGGAGAGAGAGAGAGAGAGAGAGAGAGAGAGAGAGAGAGAGAGAGAGAGAGAGAGAGAGAGAGAGAGAGAGAGAGAGAGAGAGAGAGAGAGAGAGAGAGAGAGAGAGAGAGAGAGAGAGAGAGAGAGAGAATGGGTGCTGTAAATCGGGAACTGGAGAGGTCAGCCCTGCCGGTGGCAGGGCTGGCTACGCCAGGTGGGGGCGACTGCGGTGACGAGAGGTGAATTTTCGATATTACGGGTACAACAGCAAGAGGGCAAACAAGAAACGTTGAAAACGAGGTACAAGGAAATGCCGCTGGCCAAGTTCGGACAGAAGTTAAAAATGGAACGGAAATCGTTGAGGTAAACTGAATCAAAATACAAAGTAAACGATGCATGCAAAGCAAAGGGAGAACACCAACCCAAGAAAAAAATATAAGCACCATAGCGCGAAAGATACACTTGCACTGTTTACGAAACTCCCTTCTGAATCGACACAAACACAGCAATATACATCACACGCTAAACTGCCTGTACAGGGCATTCGTACTTAACCCCATTGCTTTTTCAATGCTACCATTGACGTCTAGAAGCAAACTTGGTAGCTACCATCGAAACGAAATAAAATAACCCTTCTGTACGTAATGCGATCATTGCTACATGAAAACGACTCCTTTTACGTCTCACGACACGGTATTGCGGTCCGAAAAGAACAGGGTTTGCCCTTCTCGAAACAAGCCAGACAGAGCTAGCGCTAGAAGCTTTTCCTTGTTGCGTAAGCGCAGATATGTACTGCGAGACGGTGCTCTCTCATTCGAGTGTGATCCGCGGCGTCGTGCCTATAGCGGCGCTCGGCCACAGCCTGGCCTTCGTAATCTTGAGCCCCGCCGGTCTCAGCCGAGCTGCAGCCACGAGAAAAGCAGCGGCAGCTCCGCTGCTCGAGCTGAGACAAATTCTTCCGGCGGAAATTCGGCGAACACTGGCCGGTGTGCAGCCCAAGGTGTCCCTCTACATGATTTATGTCGCCCCAGAAACGCCGCGCAGCGATTTTGGCGGCATCAACGCGCTGCCGTTTTAGAGAGTCGCGAGGGGGAGGGGGGCAGGGCCCATGGCACGTCGCTTGTGGTGCTCTGGGGATCTCGAAGGCCCCGAGAAAAGGGAGACACCTCTTATCTTCAGATATTGATGGCCCACTTCGTGCACCGCCGACGGCTTGGTCGTTGGGGAGACACGAAAGGCGCGAGGGGGGCTGCCGATAGAAAAGACCAAGTCTCCAGAAAAGCGAGCGCACTCGTCTGCCTGGATCAATCGTCTTTTTACTCTTCCACTTTAAGGAGGTCGGGGATTATGCAAATGACGTCGGAGAGAAGCTCTTCACAGAGCTCTAGATAGCGTAGTCGGCCCGAACTTTTGTTTTCTCTGCAGTGAGAAGTGGCATCACTGCTGCGCGCGAACATTTTTGTGTGTGTGTGAGTATCTTTATTCCTTATGAGCGAACTAATTGACAGAAGCGCAGGAAACACCCTGTGAAGCGAGTGACAGCTTACGGATAGCCCGTTGGTTCCCCTGGTTCTCTATCAATATAAAATCGCACTCGTAGGTAGAAACGTCATCAGTTACACCCCCCCCCCCCCGCGGCCTTACTGCCACCCCTGTCTTTTGCTCACGTGAATCTATGCTTACTAACCGTGTAAAGAACATCGTCAGCTTTGTTGGCTTGTAGCAACTTGCATTCCGCGGCATTTCTGGGGCAATGATTATCGGGCGTTCCGCTTTAGCTACATAATCAGCGGCAGGGTAGCCGAATTATAATGGGATAAACTACAAAGGCACAGCTGAATAATGTTTCTACGTGCGTCAGAGAACATCTGTACATCTTTGTGAGTCCAGCGAACTACTGTGACCTGCCTTTTTTATGAAAGAGCATTAAAGCTGTAGGCATCTTCAAACAGAAATACAAATTTGGGGGACTACCTGTTTCAGATCGTTATTCATGATTGCAAGATTGCAAGTTAGCACTCGCGATCTGGTGGCTATCGAGAGCATCTCAACCTTCAGGTTCAGTTGCTTTCCTCTCCGTGATGCACCGTGATACGCCAGTAACGTCAAAGACAATGTTTTCCTTGAATACGAACAATCGACACCGCGAGGTTGGCGCACTTGCTCGTTAACATTTACGACGACAGTCAGTCTGTATACGGGAACTGTGCAGGCGTAAACACGATGCCAGAATAGTATGCGGCCACATAAAGCCTATCTAAGGCGATTACTTGTGGTAACGTTATGTTAGTATAACAGAGAAGTTTAAAACCTCTTCATTTTGCCATTCTTTATATTTCTCCAAAACTATATCCGCGACAAAGCACTATTCGGATTTTTTAAGCCGCTAAATAAACGTCTGACGTCAATCTAACGTGCAGAAGCAATTGTCAAACGACAAATGCGACAACGTTAATTTTTCTTACTTCATGTGAGACTGTTTCACAGTTTAACCAACGAAATTAAAGGGTGCCGTATGACACTTCCTCGAAGGGCAAACTCGAATTAAAAGTTAATTATTCGAGAGACGCCAGATAAGAAAACTTACTTACGTGGTTTAGTTTAGCTTATTCGTGTTCATGCGGTACAGTAACGTGATGTAATATTTATTCTTCTTGCACCTACGGATTCCATGCGAGCACAGAACGCTGTTATTTAAGTAGGTCACAGTATGAATGTTCTAACTGTTGCTGACCGCAATGTCAGTGTAAAGAAACCCGTTTAAAGAGTATTTAAAGGAGTGGGAAATAACTTCGAAATAAGAACTTGTGCTTCCGCTTTTTGCGGTGAAACATTTCTGGCGAGCTTTCGCTACAGTCTTTGCCCCCAATGTCAGAAACGGTCGTTTAATATACTGCTTCCTTTCTTCCAGAGCAAAGCCTAGAAATTGAAAAATAAGGAGCCGCGTAGCAACCAGACGGCTCAGACAGCCTGCTAAAGAAAAATCCAGTAAATAAATGTAACCGACAGAGAACCGAGTAGTCTGACGGAACTACTGCGCTAAGTAAATTTCGGAACTCTGAGAGGTATTCGAAGAATGTGTAGAAATAAAGGAGCCACCAATTGTTCCTTCTACGTCCACGTGCTCGACAAGCGTTGGGCTAAACCTTTTGTGCCCCGCGCCTCCGCTTTCAGGCTGTCAATGTGCCTTCGTTTACTTTATCGTTACGCGTTCCTAGTTCGGTATCTCATTACTACGAAAGAGACATCGAACAGTCACTGGACTTCGGCGGAGCCTTTAAAGAGAGCCAGTTGAAGCAGACCGAAAAAAAAAACATGCACGAAGGAGACAGTAAGTAAAGAACGTTTTGTGTGCACAGACCGCGTGGGCTGCCTAACTGCGAACAAATAAGGCTTAAATATGGAGAGGCACAGCTTATATGATACGATAAATAAACTTTATGTGAATCGAGGTGCGGATGTTAGGGCGCCCGTCCGGTGGGAGGCTGGCCATCCGTGCCGTCTCCACCAGTCGTGGCTGGTGTGAGACGTCGTAACTGGTCAGCAGTTTCACCCACTGCTCATAGGTAGGGTCGGGGTTAGGGGTGAGGTTAGGGGATTGCTGGCTCTCCCATACCATTCAGGGTGCCTGGTTTGGGGCAGGATTTGCATGTGGCAGAGTATAGGGTGGGATACATGGCATGTAGAAGGGTGTTATGGGGGGTAGGAGTTAATCTGTAGTAGCCGGAAGGTAGTAGCTTCATCACGAGGGAGGTTCGGGGAGGGGAAGGAATAGGTGTTTTCGACGCTCGTTCCTATATAGTCGGCGTGTATTTCGGCATTTGTTTGCAGTGGGGTGGGTTTAACTGTTGCTTCCAAGTGGGCTTCGTGGCCCTCGTGGGAAACGGCCCGGTGTGAATGAGCGCGATGGCAGCGCTCATTCGCAGCTTACAAATCTATTTTTATTTTAAATAAAGCTAAGCTAGCTTTATTTCGGGAAATTTGTGCTTCGAGAACCCTGTCTGCCGCCACTGCCCCAGCTCCCGTTGCCGACGTGTAGCGATGGCCTGGAGGTGTGGCCTGGGGCTCCCTCCCCTCGCCACGCACAGAGCCGGTAGCCCCTTCTTCTTCCGGCCGACCCTCTCTTCGCCGCAACCGTTTTAATGCGTCAGCACCGCTCACGCGCACTTGGCTCGGTTGGCGAAAAGTGCGCCGCCCCCAGATCCGCGCCGCCACAAAGTGAAGCCAGGAACGTGCCGTCGTAATTCCCATTTGCATCTGCGGTCTACGAGTGAACCGGTACCTGCAGCCTGACGTACAATGACTTTGACGTTGCTTAGCGCGGGGCTAGGCTCAAAGTTAAGGTCCCATAAAGTTAATCCTAAATACAGGCCTAACAGGGGCGCTTGCCCGGGGTTATGCGCCTTGCTGACGTGGGGAAAAGGGAAAAACCCAGGAAAAAGGTTAATGATGAAAAAGTCGAAAAATGACCGTTTTTCCGTCTTGCTTGTTTCGCGTCATTATTTACTCAACACTGAACTCAGCAGCCCAAAACTCAGGAGCAGTAAATTAGCAGCGCAACTTGACGACATTACTCAGCGAGCAGTAATATATACTCTCGCATTCTCCTATCGTCAGAAGTCTTGGGTAGCACCCCCTATGCCTGTTTCTGCTTTTTTTGTGAAGGGGAAGCGAAAGGGGGGGGGGGGAGGAATTTAAAACGCGCTCCATGTCACGTGAGTCGAGCATATCTTCAAGTTCTGTTTCCAAATGTGTTTTTGTTGCTGCATTCGCGCGCGGCTACTAAAGTAGAGGGCGGCAAAACGACTTGTGAAACACTGCTAGCAGTACTAATACAACTACAACAGCCATTACTACTGCATCTAATAATATTAATTCTAATAATAATTGTATAATACTATACTAAGGCATGTATTTTCAAAAATGGGATGTTTGCAAAAAGGTTCCTCTTGGCGCACCGAGTAGAAGATGTCTGATTGTAGTCGACGTGGAATCAATTCATCATTTCGCTAGATTCAGATTCCATATATTTTAATAAACAGACGTGTGGGCACACTCGACACACTAGCCCATCACAGGTAACCATCGCTATCGAAGCAAAAACAAGGTAATGCATTCTAAATTCGAAACGGCCATTTACTATGATATTCCAGCAGAGCGGCAGCAGCTGAATTGACTATTGCAAGTAACGCTTTCAGCGTGAATCATTCTTAATCTACTGACCCTGCATTTCGCGGTGGCGGTAAGCGTGTCGTCCTCACAGAGAACTTAGTTGCACGGTTAAAGCTCACATTAAAAAAAAAAAACGTTTAGCGCTTGTTGAAAACGTTTTATGTAACGCATCTATTCCTGCCTCTTTTTTACCTCAAGAGTCAGTTTTAGGGTCGTTGTTATTTTTTGTATTTTTCAATGTTATAATCTGGTCTAAATCTCGACGGCTGCTCCTTTTTTCAGGTGACGTTAAGCTATTCCGCTTTTTTGTCGCTTGGCGGACTGTGAGAGTATGCAAGGTGTATAACATCTTTCTGGGGGAATCCGAAACATTCTGTTATTAGATCTTGTAGACGCCAGTTTGGAAGTTTCTTGGTACAAGAAAATCACGCCATATCCACGGAATGAATGATGATAAGTGGGGCGAAGCTCGAGAGGGGGAGATCATCGGTAACCGTAACTCTCCCGTGAAAGTTCGCCCATTACATCATTAAGAAAGACGTAAGACTGTGTGCGTACATTGTACAAATCAACTTTTATTTTCGGAGTCAATGCTCCCAGGCCCAGACCTGGTGAAAGACCCCGCGCCATCGAGGACTACCCCGCACCTCCGCCACAATTTGTCACGTAGGATGGGACACAACGGTAAAGAAAGAACTTTTATTTAGGGCGAACTTGTGCCCGAACAAGACGAGAGGAAACGAGCAAAGGTCCTTGCGTCTCGTTCGATCTCCGAGAACGACTGCCTGCGTTCGTGGCGTGATCTCTTGCGTTATCTCCCCCTCGCAGTGCACGTGCGCTCGCGCCTCCGTTGGCGAACACAGACAAGCTCGCGCTCCCCGTGCCGAGTTTGCGCTGCCGGTTGCAGCCGGTTCTTGCGCGCGCAACGCGGCCCACTTTGCGACATCTCCGAAAGCATGCGGTGGTCACGTACCATGAGACACAAGGGATGGACAGACCCATGACTTAAGGAGCTTCGCCCCTAAAAGCTACATGCCGCTGCTGTGTTTCTCTTCCTATAAGCTGCCAAATTTGCCCGCACTTCCGCGTAAAATGCTTCCTCGAAGGTCAAAGTCAGAACAATAACCACGCACCGTTCCGAAGCCGGTCGGGCAAGCTGCACCGGGTGCCCACGGCCTTGTCGCTAGGGCGGCTGTAGACGCCAATAAGACAGGTGTTTCGGTACCCCTCTAATTCGACTTCCGCCGCGACATCTTTTGTACAACCATGAGCACAAAACCTTGTAAGACGCTTAAGCTTCGCCTTTAAGAGTGTGGAACGCGAAAGCTGAGCAGGAGCAGCGCTATCCGCACTCATAGAAGACGCCAGCTCGAAAGAGCACCTCGCACAGGTGGACTGCACCGCATTCATCGCGCACGTGTTCATCTGTCCGACTCGAACATCCAGATGAACCTTTTGGTTAGTTCAAACAAGACACTCTACTAAGTTGCGAATATGTATTCCGGGCATTTTTTCCCGCTCATACTGTGGTATTGAACCAGTATTCATTAAACGCCTAGGTATTGTTCCTTTCGATGTTCTTGCTTGTGCAAGATATTTAATTATGGTCGTGCATTTGAGTAACTTTCGATTTGCACTTCTGAAGCGCAGTGTCCAGACTGCGCATTTGAAGACCGAAGTGGCAGGTGTCATATGTGTTGCACTTCTAATAGACGAGCGCCAAATTTGCAATGTGGACTGTGTCCGGCGCTGCGTGAAAAAAATTCGTCCAGGCGCGTTTCTTTGGATCCTTCTTATCGCCAGATAATGTGCTGCCGCGGGTGTTCATATTCGTATAATATGCGTAGTTTTATGTATTATCACGGCCGCTGGATGAGAGCGCACGCAAGGTGCGGCCTGCCGCGTCGCCCGGAATTCAATGGGCGAGGTCGTGAGTGGCGGTGTTTACGTTTACCGCCGCTATGCTCCCTCGCGGCGCTAGCGTTCGGGGACTGGTTTCGGGACGCAGCCGGGCGGTCCCCGTAGGCGAGCGCTTGCGCCAACTGAGACACAGCCAGCGCACGGGTTTTAAAGATGCTGTTGTCCTTCCTGGGCTACTCAACCACGAAAACTGTCTGTCCGTATGTATGTATGTATGTATGTATGTATGTATGTATGTATGTATGTATGTATGTATGTATGTATGTATGTATGTATGTATGTATGTATGTATGTATGTATGTATGTATGTATGTATGTATCTATGTATGTATGTATCTATGTATGTATGTATGCATGTATGCATGCATGTATGTATGTATGTATGTATGTATGTATGTATGTATGTATGTATGTATGTAACACAGAAATAAGAGTTGGTCAAGAAAACCTCGGAAAGCAAAGGGGACGTTGTGGTGGGTCATAGAAACAGATGAATTTTTTGAGTCAGAAAGAGTGGTGAAAAATGTATGTATGTATGTATGTATGTATGTATGTATGTATGTATGTATGTATGTATGTATGTATGTATGTATGTATGTATGTATGTATGTATGTATGTAAGACAGAAATAAGAGTTGGCAGTCAAGAAAACCTTGGAAAGCAAAGGGGAGGATGTGGTAGGTCATTGAAACAGATAAAGAATTTGGAAAGAAAGAAAGAAAGTGGAGAAAAAATGCCCGCCAGGTGGGATCCGAACCCACGAGCTCCAGAATACCGGTCTGGTGCGATGACCACTACGCTACCGGAGGGGCGATTTTCCCCTCCACTTTCTAGGGTATTTATATTAAGGTATTTTTGTTTCCTGTGCTTGGGGGTGGTAGCCAGCGCCACTCGGACTACTCGGGGTGAAGGGGACCTTCTTTTTAACCCCCGGGCCGTGACTCGAGTGTCTACGACATGTCGAGAGTGGTCGACCAGCGGTGAACCCTCTTAAGCTTCCTATGGCACCAAGACCGCCAGAACAGAGGCCCTCGCTATGCATGTAGCGAATCAGAATGGGAAATGAGGGGCTCGTTGAAAATAACACAGAAATAAAGAGTTGGCAGTCAAGAAAACCTCGGAAAGCAAAGGGCAGGATGTGGTAGGTCATTGAAACAGATAAAGAAATTAGTCATTGAAACAGATAAAGACATTCTTTATCTGTTTCAATGACCTACCACATCCTGCCCTTTGCTTTCCGAGGTTTTCTTGACTGCCAACTCTTATTTTTGTGTTATTTTCAATGTATGTATGTATGTATGTATGTATGTATGTATGTATGTATGTATGTATGTATGGATGTATGTATGTATGTATGTATGTATGTATGTATGTATGTACGTATGTCAACCTGTCCCTCGATTCGCAGCGAGAAGTTAAAATAATTCATACATTTTCAATCTAATAAATATAAAAAGATTCTCCATATTCGACAACACTGTTAAAAAAAGATACCATTCAACAAAAAGATGATACCACCGGCTAGCTTTAATTGTCTGAAAACGTCTCACACAGCAAGTAAACCGTGTTGCACAGTTTAAAGCCGCAAGTTGATTAGTTACAGTTCAAGCGGCAGGTATTCGGTGGGACTTTATTCATCCGCAATTTCGAAAATGTCACCTTTTCTCGGGAAACGCGTTGTAGACAGACGGGAGAGCGACGAATAATTGCCGGCGACGGATTTAAGCTTGCCTTAGAGACACTTCTATTGCAAAAACATGTTGGGCGGGCGGAATATTGTGCACCTCATAAATCGGGGACACGGGACAGGATGGTTGAAAAAGGATTTGAAAAGACTGGAGATTTTGCTATGCGTGTCTTTTGATACTCTTACTGGCTTACGACTTCCGGTGATTCCGGTTGTTTCATTTTCGCAGGCACCAGAATGCCTTTAAACACCCTACTGAAAACTTGATTACAGAGCTTATATATAAAGAAAAATAACTACACCATGCAATGTTCAAGAGACAGTGCGCACGGTCCACTGTCCTAGCTGTTCAGCATTTTTTAAACTTTGCGATGATAACTAGAGCTAGGTACATTTCCTGCGATATTTCATCGAAGATTTGAACCCATATGTATTTATCCTTGAAGATAACGGCCGGGCTTCTGGAGCAGCACCAGTGCGTGCTGAAATTAGCGCGCTCTAAAGAAGTAGCGGTAGTTTTGCTCTGCGAACATTCTGCGCTTCAATTCGAATTATTTTTCGTAGTGTAGGGAAATTTTCACATACGTTATTAATACGTCAGCTTTTTTTTTTTTTTTTTGAGTACCCAAGCATAATCTCTCCGTTATGCAAGAAGTGTAATGTCTTGTATCTGCACACAAAAAATGCGTAATTCACGCAGTTAGAACATTTATTAATTATGAAATTCTAAATGTAGATTGTTGGTTTTAAATAACAAAGGAAAGAAAAAAAGGCGAAATGGAAAAGGGCACATGGTGTTTGAATGATTCCGCATTATTAGGCAATTTTTAGAATTTCTGTAGAATTTCGCTTTTTTCTTTCGTGTCCGGCCAAAAATTTAGCTTGCCGAAGCCCGCCAAATATTTTTTTTTAATTTTTTATCGACCCGGACGTCACATCGGCTCTCCTTAATTTTTTTTTTCGGGGCTATAGAGAACAAGATTAAATATCAGGTAGAAACTGGAATCACTTTTCATTCAACTGCATATATACATTGTCAAAATAAAGAAGAACGGCCGACATAGCTATGATCTTCATAACTAAACAACGTGTAATCAAATCATATGTGCCGTGAAATTAATACGAATTGTGGTGTTTTATTTATTCCATGAGGAAACATACATAAAAATTGGTTATGTCTTAAACATTGAGAAATGTTGGCACTCATAAATATCAAGCGCTGTCACAAAAACATTATTTCTGTTTGTGCGGAATTTTAATATATTCTGTGCAGTCGCAGCTTGCAGACAAAACGTAAATCTCTGGCGGGCGTGAGGTCACAAAGAGCATGCCGGGCGATGTGAGACAGAATGCGAGGCAGAAGGCACACTATCAGCGCGTAATGCTGCTGCTGCGAACGAATCTTGACCTAAAGAAGCTCGGCCGCCGCTAATCGTCTTTATCTTTTAACAGGCGTAGCATTAGTGCTGGTAAATGCCTTACATAGAGCGTGGAACGCCGATGATAAGCCCACACTACCCGAAAGGCGGCGTCCCGCGGGCCGCGCTCGCCGCAACCAGTCCCGGAACGGTGGCGCCGCGGTGGCAGGATTTGGCTCTAGGCGCATTCACGCCGTTTTCGGCAACGTTTATGGATACTTTTTCAGGTTCAGAACTGCGCCTTCCAAAGCGGACGCGACTTTAACCTAGGCGCTGAGAGGGCGCTCCGGTCGCGAGTTGTGCTGTGTCGAAGGCTGCGGCGGCGGCTCCGGCAGCAGCGTTGACGGCGTGCGCGGCCGGTCCGCTGGGCTCAAAGTTGTGACCGCGGTGTAGTTGCGTGTCTGCCGTACAGGTTTCTTCTTTCCGCTTGCGTTTGTCGTCACCCTTGTGCGAGAAACTTGCATTTTCAGTGCATTCGGTTTGGGATGCTATTGAACACCGCGGCCACGGGTGAAAGCGTTTCGTGACTCCGTCAACATGCTGTGTTTTCTTTCATGTGCTGGGCTTGGTGCACCGTCGACTTGCTTAATTCGCAGACGGCAGTACGAGGTTTCCCAGCCCACTATAGCAGTGATACTTGTGAGGAGGATGGGCACATACATCGCGCATGGGGCACATGCTTATGCCCTTTACAAAATGCACAACTGTGAGGAGGAGGACGGAATGTAGCTTCTCATGCAAAAAAAACTATTAAAACAAAACAGACTACTGCAAAAACAAAAATTCTTAATTCTAACACAATATAACAATTCAAATCTCAATACAAAACTTCCTCATTTATCCAGGACTTTGAGCTAGCTTTAACTAGCGGAACAATTAGATTTCTTTGAAATCTAATGCTGCATGCTTTCATAAAGAAAGCATGCAGTTGCTCCGCATGGCTATCAGGAAATATCATTCGTGCTGCAACGAACATGCGCGATTGGCATGGCAAGCGAAGTCGTGTGCGCACTTGACAGCTAAACTGCTACGCGAAACTTCATTTAAAATGCTCTCGTTCTTGGTATTTTTGTCCCCGCTAAAAATCACTGGGCGTACGTACATCTGCTTGCATAATTTGACCGTTTCAAATAATTTGCGAACTGAAAGAGCGCGGCAACAAAATGTTGCGAAACTTCCGTAACAGTTATTTCTTTTCGAGTACGCAGCCAGAGCTGGTCCCAACCCGAGATGCCGGGGCGGAACGCTACGGGAGGGCCGGCATTTCCATGAGGGCGAAGGAGTCCAAGTTAATTTAATTTTCCCAACCTTCCCAGCAACTTGTTGAGGAAGCAGACTCGGCGGCGATCACCGAAAAAGAGGAAGGTATCGTCTGCGCACGAGCTAGGCGATTACAAAAGGGAAGCACTTGCCCACGGAGCGACAAGAGGAGCTGTCCAACCATGAGGCGCCTGTTCCTATGCAGTGCACCGAATTTGTTCAGATAGTCGAGAATAGAGCGGAAATAAAGCTCTTAGCCAACTGGAGAACGGCAGCACTCGAAGAAGAAGTGGGGCAGCGTCGGCAAATTGTTTTTTTACGAGGACGGAATGAAACCGGGGGCCTACACAATCCTGAAGAGCGTTATTGTGAGGGAAGATATTACCTATGTTTTCCACGATACGGAAAACTGCTCCAACAGTCGTGTGAGGAAGTATCATTCGTGATGCAATAAATTTGCGCAATTGGCATGACAACGGAATTCTGCTACGTGAACGTTCATTTAAAACGCTGTCGTTCTTGATATTTTAACCCCCACTTCATATCCCTGGGCGTACGTACACGACTCCATAATGCCGTCCGTCTCAAATAGATCTCGAACTGCAACGGGCGCAACAAAATGATGAGCAACGTCCGAAAACAGTTATTTCTTTTGCAGTACGCAGTCAGAAGTGGCGAGGACCGGACATGCCGAGCGGAACGCTCCCCGCTAGCAGACGACGCCCGCTCTCCTAGCGCAACTCGCAACCGCAGCGCCGTGGTGGCGAGAGTCGCGGCCGGACGCCTTCTCTCCAAGGCCGCGGTTGGGAGATACGGAACTGATAAAGTATCTATAAACGTTGGCTTTGGGGGCACCAGGCGGCATGGCGCACGTCGTGCGCCTTTCATCCAGCGGCCATGGTATTATATTGGTTACTTTATTTCGCCTCAGGATTATCCGACGGAATATTTAATTAAAAATAAAATGTAGCGCTAATGTCACGACACGTCCCAATGTTGGAAGTGTAACTGGAACGCGTTCCTCTCGCATTAAGGGAACTTGTAGCGGGAACTCAGTTTTCGTTCCTGTTTTAGATGAACGTGTACAACACTACGAGAGGCCACCCACTATTCACGAGGTCCTTACTACTCCTTCTTCCACTTCTCATAAGAGACACTGCCCGGCAATGCCTTACCTCACGTTAGTGACGACCTCTTAGCTAGGAACACCGGCGGATTTGTATCCAATAGAGCTGAAGCAAAAAACTCGCTATTCAGCAGTCCAATCACGGCGCCCCTCCTGATGGAGGAACATGATGTATGATAGTGAGGAGCGCATCCAGGACCATCAATTTATCAGGTCATTCTGGTCATGAATTTTATTACCAGGAAGCCATCAATTTAAACCAAATAAGAATTAATTCTGAATCGTAAGACATCCAGCTAAAAGAAATGCGTGGCGTGCCTTTACATCCTTTCTGGAATATCGACGTTAACTCACACATTCTGCCCCGAACCTCTGCTGTGACGTTGGTTTCGCTCAAAAAACAGCGGCGACTTGGCCCCTGCGTAACGGCAACAAGCGACGTCGCTCCTATCGCTGCGAGTCTTGGGTGCCGGTGGCATAAACACTGCAAAATAGAGTGAGCGGCACCCATTTGCAATGCATGAGACACAAGCGACAGGCGCGACAGAGCAGAAAGATAAGCCGAATCAAATAAACATCGGCGCGCGGAAAGAGGCGGAGATGGACGAGTGGCTCGCGGCCTGATGTGATCCCAGAATTCCCTACGCCTGGCTGCGTCGATATACCAACCCAATGTATGCCGATGGGCCAGAGGCGTCATAAATTTCCCGCAGACGCTACACTGCGAAATCCGCAACTGATTTGCGAAGACAAACCGTCCACGCTGTTGACAAAATGGTCGCCAGCGCTTGTATTGGTGAGAAATGCCCGAAAGGATGGGCTCGGCATCCGTGGTGCCGTGGCCCATTTGTCAACGCGGCTGCTTGCAGTGACAAGGGCGGCTGGCTGGCGCTAAGCGCGGCCCCGGGGCACTTGGCAGCGCCAAGGTGGCCAGGCACAAAAGAGGCCTTCGCCATTCGACCGCAACGAGGCGGCAACAAACGTCCAGGCACGGCCGACAGCGGCGACGCACAGCCGAGTATCTATCGGCTCTTTCACGAGGGTGCACCACTCTAGGCCATGTCTCTACAAGAGAACACTACAGATGCATACAGGATACGTTACATTTCATATAGATGGGAAAAAATTCTATGTATTTGTACTACGCTGTATATGCTATCATTATGTATTTTCCGATGCTCGATAATATATTGACATATCAGGATAAAACGTTGTGGGGTGGTATAAACGTTTTATTTGAACTGAAACTAAGATGCTTCAGCCGTTCTTCTTTTGCGGGGGCCGTCCTAAGTCCAGGAGTTTCTGGACACGTGCGGCCAGTTGCACCCGGGATATCTGCTCGAGCTAGTCACCGAGGGCGCCGCTATCCAGCTGGCCCTCCTGCTGCTCAGGGGTTGGGCAGGGGGTGCAGAGGGGTATGATTGGGATGAGGTGGCTCTCCCATTCCATGTGGTATACGGTGCAAGAAGGTGGGCAGTGTTTGTACTATGTGGTCTACGGTGCAACGAGATGGGTCTATTGGGTAGGGCATATCGCACGAAGACGGGTGCCGTGAGAAAAGGTATTGGTCTGGAATCACCGTAAGATGTATTTGACTGTCTGGCGAAATTTGGAATGGGGTGGGGAGAAGTGTTGTTGACGAAAATGAGGTTTAGGATCTTTTAGCATATCGTCACTTTTCGGGTCACCCGACGTAGTATGAGGGCCGGAGCAAAGGCGTACGGCGCCTTGTTCCTAAGGAGAGACGCGTGGCCCACTGTCACGGCGGTTGATATTTTAAACCATGCCCCGTGTACAGACGGTGTGGATATCGGGCGTCAGTCCGAGCGCCCCGGGAATCTGTGAGGATAGTCGCGTATTATGGGTCGCCGTGGGCGGCCAGAATCATTGCAATGTTTTCGGCGGTTGTGATGGGCAACTCAACCATCACACACATATGAGCCGGGTGAAATGGGTAGGAAGATGCACCGCATGCCGGGTATTCACCCAAGAGCCGTATTTGGTGTTCAGGGGGGAAGCCCGTGCTTTGCGGCGGCCTTGGTTGTGTGTTGGGTGCCTATGACGAGGAATAGGAGCCACAATAATGTGGCAGAGAATGGCCGGTGAGATACGTTGAAGAACTTCATTCGGTGGGGGAGAGGAAAGCCGGGTTGATATATTACTAACCGACCGGTTTTTTGTTTTTTTTTAGGAGCAGGCGTTTTTTTTTGTTTTTGTTTTTTTTTTAATGGTAACGTGTGCGTCAATGAGCTCCTGAAAGATGTTGTGAACTACAAGTTATTGAATAAGCATCGTTGACGTGGTGAGGGGGAACCAAGCGCTATTTTGTAAGTTTTTCGCACAAGAACATTTAATTAAGGGGTACTCATCTGTTAACATTCCTACGGAGCTTACTACTTCATGACCCACGGGCTTAAATACCATCGTGCACGAATACGAAAAGTTTTACAAATACATAGAAAATTCCGCAACGGCCTAGATTGCTTGTTTTAGAAATATGTGACGACTGCAATTAAATGCAGACGCAAAACTCTCACTTGCGAGACAGCTAGCGCCATCTATGGAGAACTGAATCAACCAGAATGGGTTTCTTATTTATTTGTTATTTCATTAAAGAAGGGACATATTTCTAAAAGAAGCGATCTAGGCATTAGGAACATATATAAGGTGGTAAACCGTTTCGTATTGGTACGCGGTGCTTTTTAAGCCCATGCGCAAGAAATCAGTAAGTCCCATAGGAATGTGATCGTGTGAGTTCGTTTCACAGGTTTCAATGCTAGCTACAATGTGCCATATACTACAGTAAAAGCTCGTTAATTCGACACCAGTAAATTCGGAAATTCGGATAATTCGGACGGCTCTAGTGGTCCCGGCCAAAGCGCATGTTAGTCTATGGGGCCAAACCTTCGTTAATTCGTCAGAATTCGGCCCCGCACCGCTTAATTCGGACAAATGCTGGTCTCCTGACCAATGAAGAAGTTATTAATGATGTCACGGGCGCCCAGGAAGACGACGATTCTGACGAAGAGTCATGCGAGGAGGTGCAGCCGCGACCTCATCGCACCTCACGAGAAGTCTCGGAGGCGCTTTTGATATTGGAGGACGTTTGCCTGAGCAGTTCCGACAGTTTGCGTGCTGTTGGCACTTGAAAGAGTTAAGAAAAATTGTAATGTCAGCCGGAATCTGCGCGAAAAAGCAGACGACTATTACAAAATACTTCAGCAAATAAAGGTATGCTTCTCCAACGTGATTTTAATGTTGTTTTTACTGTTCATTCATTAATTCGGCATTCGGATGATTCGGACATTTTTCCCGGTCCCGTTAGATCCGAATTAACGAGCTTTTACTGTATTCGACTGATGAGGAGAGTTTGTAAAGGCGTATGTTGCTTTCCTTGATGCCATGACGGCGTTGAGTGATTCGCCCAATTAGTCCAGCTGGTTGCATGGCAGCGGTTAGGAGTTGGGGGAGTTGCATGGTCTGCCCCTTAGTCTTCGCTTCCGAGACCCAGTACCCGAAGAGCGGCTGGCGTTAGAAACGGTCGTCTGCCGCGATTGCGCGAGAGAAAAACAGTTGGGCAGATGTGTCCCTATGTTTGACCCGTGCAAACTCACTTGAGTAAGTTCGCATCGGTCAAACATGGAGGAATAACGTCGATCGCTTGTTTGAGTGAGCCTCCCTGGTCGCCCACTGAACAGCCGGTGGTCCAGCTGGGAAGGTCATAGCCGCACAGCGCGAATTTAATGCGACTGAGAGAGTCAAGGGTTGGTGGAAACCCAAGAAGTGCGACGTAAAATACGAGTGGGGTATTACTGCTCCTTGTGGGGCAACTTTCGGTGGGGATTGGAATTGGGAGCCCTGTCCGGTAGGTGTGGGCTGAAATTAGTGGTTTGAAGGTTTTTAAAGGGGCCCTAAATAGGGTGGCGAAGGCTATAAGGCCTGGAGCATTCACCCTTTCCTCGAACTTCAAAGCGCTGTAAATGATACGAGCTGGTAAGCTCGAGAAAAAAGAAACCCGCCCGCATCTTCCCACGGGGGGAACTCGAGTAAATGCGTCGCAGAGTAGTGGGGGTATCGCGTGAATGTTGCGTAATTGGGTATGGTTTGGGAATGCTTAATTGTTATTTCGTCTTTATTATTCTTATTTATTGAATGAAGGAGAAGCGAAGGCAAGGAGTGTAAAGTTAAAGTCTGTCTTTATTGCTTGGTGCCGTCAAGCAAAGCGTCAAGTCAAGCGAAAGCCAAGCAAAGACGCCCTTGACTGAATTCCGAACGCGCGCTCCGCCGCTTATATACACACCGCCCGCGTTCGAGGGAGAGGAGTACGGGGGAGAGACGCGCATGCGCACACTTCCGTACACAAGCGCGCGAACTTTCCACGCACCCACCACGCCGTTATCACGTGTACACGCCCTGCCGCCGTTACTGTTGAGCGCGACGCAGCGCACGGGTAGCTACGACGCATGCGCGCACAGACGCGCTCCTCCCGCACCGCCGCCCCTGTTGTTGAGAGCGAGGAGGGTGCGAGGGAGAGACGCGCACCTGCGCCTCGACGCGACGCGCATGCGGAGTGAGCGTGTGGACGGCGCCGACAACATCGACGAGTGACATCGCGAGCCTAAGAAATGCTCCGCATTTAAAACAACCCAGAGCCACTTGTCAGGGCTCTTGCGCTCCGAGGAACGCGCATCCATTGGCTGCGCTCAGCAGTTCGTCCGCCTTTTTGTTCTTAGCAGCCGGCACGCATTCTCCGCCTACTGCTGGCTGCGTGGCGCTGCATGGCACTGCTTTTCGCGTCGGCCGCGATACCGATAGCACGTTAGATCTAACATACAGGAAAATAGCGTTTGAGGTTATTCTGCCACCGCTTTATGAAGCCGCGCCGAAGACCATCCCCAGTACAATCTTTCACCGCACTATCTACCCCTTTCACGCGTTTGTGCACTGATTTTCAACAATAGTCCGGACATGGCAGGCGGCGACGAGTTTTAGCTGCTGCAGTGTGCGCATATTCGTGCGCGGTCCATGTCCACCGTGAAAGCAGATGGTTGCCGCGGTCGCGTGCATATATATCTTGTATATATATAATCGACACGCTATATTGATTGATTGGAGGGTTTTAACGCGCCGACGCAGCGCAGGCGATGAGGCGCGCGGTAGTGGAGGGCTCCGGATTAATTTTGACCACCTGGGGATCTTTAACGTGCGCCGAAATCTCGTACACACGGGCGTTTTTGCTTTTCGCCTCCATCAGAAAAGCGGCCGCCGCGGCCGGGAATCGAACCCGCGACCTCGTGCTCAGCAGCGCAACGCCTTAGCCACTGAGCCACCGCGGCGGGTGACACGCTATATCAACAAACTCAGCTAAGCTCGTGTGACGGATGGCTACTATCGACATTCGTTCCTATAAAGAAACGCCGTGCCGCAGTGTCCCTCTCGTAGACGACACCCGTGTTGCCGAAACCACCTGCGTCTTCATTCCAGAGCCGAAAACGCTGTTTGGCTGCAGCATTTGATGCAACCTGCCAATAGCGGCGCCATAGTCTTCAGCGCCAGATGCGTGATATAGGCTACGTCAGAGGCAAAAAACGCCACGGCAAAGCTCCGTTGAAAGGTGGCAAGACTACACATGTAACATGGAAAGAAAAAAACGTTTATCTAGTGATAGCGCGCTTGAAATCGCGACCGATTAAGGGTCCCTTAAAGTGGCAGCGTGGCAGATGTCATCACAGGCTCCTTGACGTTTAGAGTCAGAATTCCACGAGGTGCGCATTCGCTGAGATGGTTTGGAACTTCTGTGATTTGGAGTAGAACGTCTTGTGTTTAAAGGTGAGCTCGGAAACATATCATTGCATGCGGGAGT